>NW_027635944.1:4422747-4837595 GCF_903797595.1 Erithacus rubecula
GGAGAGGATAGGAGGAGAGGAGAGGAGAGGAGAGGAGAGGAGAGGAGAGAGGAGGAGAGGAGAGAGAGGAGGGAGAGGAGAGGAGAGGAGAGGAGAGGAGAGGAGAGGAGAGGAGAGGAGGGAGGGAGAGGAGAGGAGAGGAGAGGAGAGGAGAGGAGAGGAGAGGAGAGGAGAGGAGAGGAGAGGAGAGGAGAGGAGAGGTACTCTCACCACCAGGAACACCAGATGGAGTGGAACAAGACTGTTGGGACGCTCAGAAGGGTGACATGTTTCTACCTGTCACTCTTTCACTCTCTCCCATCCCTCCCTCCCTTCCTTCCTTCCTTCCTTCCTTCCTTCCTTCCTTCCTTCCTTCCTTCCTTCCTTCCTTCCTTCCTTCCTTCCTTCCTCCCTCCCTCCCTCCCTCCCTCCCTCCCTCCCTCTTTCTGGCTAAGATGGCATTTAGCACTAATGGCAAAAACACCGCATTCCCTTGGCACATATTAGCAGGATGCATGTTAATTGATAGAGATAAGTTCTGCAGCAATTTCTTTCTCACGTTTCTGATGTTTCCTCTGGTACTACACATCTTTAGTAAAGTCTTAGTACCAGCTCCAGTACGAGTTTCACCTTTTCAGGTGAGTAGTCTGCACTACGAATTACAATGTAACATTTAATAAATATTCCTTTCATCCTTCACCCTTTTCAAAAACGGAAGGCTGTAATTTGCACGTGTGGTGGCTCCTAATTGCCCTTTCACAATACCTGCTTGTTTTATTTATTTTCTATCTTCTCTTGGGAGCAGGTGGAGCATGTTAAAACACTGATCCACATATCCACAGTGCTCCCCCAGGAGCATCCTCAGCTTCTTCCCCACAGGAAGCAGAGCTCCAGGCAGGATTTTCTATGCACCCATATGTGGTCTCAAATGATAATTCTACTGAATTGCATTTTTAATTACATAATATTTATGTGCAAGCATATATGTGCCTATGTAGGCACACAGCTACATCTTTGTTATGAAAAGCAAAGTTTTTTCCTTTCTTGTTCTGTAACTATTCCTACCAGGACATGGTTGCTGGATGCATCCAGTTTTGGGGATTTTGCTCATTTTTTACAGCAAAGTATGGCTGCAGGAATGGTTACCTTTGAGCTCCATATGCAGGTTCCAGCTATATATTCAAGCTGGACTATAAAGTAGGGAAAAAACAGCTGATACACAAAGGGCTGTCTAGACAGTGCCCCATCAGTCTGGCTAAATTTGGTGCTACTGCTCCCAATGGGATTATAATATAATTGTTCTGGTGTCTGCATTCATTTCCCATGTCAAATATCATCCCAAATATATGTATATTTTCCAATACAATAGGCCCATAAGCCCAAACTCTATCATCAAATGGAAGCAGCTCAAAAATTATCACCTAAGTGGATATCTCCTAATATGCAGAAAAGCTGTTATTTATCTGCTGGAAGAAAAAAAAAAGCAAATCAAAACCAAAAAATCTCAACCAAACAAAAAAAAATATCCTACATAATTTTTAATCAGAATGGAATTAACCTGACTTTCAGTCAAAACATAATTATTTCAATTAAGAATCTAAAAATATTTTTTTGAAAAATACAAAAATTTACTTCTGTATAGGGGCAGAAGCATCTTCTCCTGTATAATTATTAGGATTATCAAAGAAAATTTAAGAGAAATGCAGAGATTTCAATGTGAAATTATAGGTATGAATCATAGGTTGCAACAAAGTGAAAATCTTATTTGAAAACCTTTAATGAACAAAAAGCTTTAAAGAAAAGTTGCAATTTTATCTTCTTAAATGAAATGAGTGCCTGTTTCTTTACTTTCTGTGGAGACTATCTTATTTATTTGGAATTTTTTGAGTGTTCAAAAGATATTTGACGAATATTAGAACACAAATATCTTGATTAAGACTTGTTTGACATATTTCAGAGCATGCTGTGAAAATTCTGAAATCTATGAAAACTTTATTGAGGAAATCAAGCAAAAATATTGAGCTTCAAAAAGGAAACAACAATGAGAATAAGAACTGTGTGACTGATGCCCACAAACACAATGGTTCAAATCAAAACAAACAACAAAATGGAAAACATAAATCCCCTGCTTCAGGAAAACATAATACAGAAAATTTGCTTCTGATTTTTCTGTCTGCACAATTACATGTTGTTCTCCATCCAGTTTTGTTCTTTTGTTTCAAGACCAAATTATTCCAAGACCTCTACATAATACAGAACTCAGTGATTTTAGACATTTTAGAGAAACATCCCCCTGATTAGTTTTATTTTAGAAAGTGCTGCTCTCCATGTGCTTCAGTAGGTATTTACATGAGAATCCACACACACACTTCAGGCAGAGACCTGGGAAAAGCCACTGTGTCCCACACCCTGCAGGGGACTCTACTCTTGACCCCACTTTGAAAACAGCACAAGTTTCTTCCCCATCATTTTCCAATTCTGGCAAACTGTAGCTGGAAGCTTTAAGCATGTCAAGAACACAAACACCAGGCTATGCTGCAAATAAACAAAAACCCACTCCTTCCCCCAAAACACTGGTGTGTCTCCCTCCTTAAACTTCCTCTATAGAAACTTTGTTTGCAGCAACTTTCTGCAGGATCAGTGAGGGAAAGAAGAGGAAACACCAAGTAAGAGGATGGGAAATAAACCCCCTTATCTCTGTCCAGAAGTGCCCTAGAGGAGCTGGCTGATCAGCACCCAGACTACTGTCCTCCAATGAAAGGGATGGGAGAAAAAATATGAATATGAACACAAATACCATTAAATAATTTAAATCTAGGTTTAATTTTGGAGTCACCAGACCTGCTGGAGAAGGGACTGCAAGTATGAGGGTGTCAGGTTTGGGGGCTCTGGGAAGTGAAGGGGGGATAAGTGTGCACTTCCAGGTTTGCCTCCCTCCCTTCATCCTCTGCACTGGAGGATGAGGAGGGTGGGGGGGCTCAGGGGCTCTGCAGCTGCCCCTCTCACACTTGAAAAAAGAGGAACTTTTCTTTCTGGAGGGGGTAGATCTGTGAATACCACACTCAATAAGAGATGAGGCATATTGAAAACTATATTAAAATACCCTGATTAACAATTTTGCCATGAACAGGGGAGCTTTGGGAGATCTCTATAGTCAGGGCTGGGGGTTATTCATGCCAGCAGCTAAGAGGTCGAAAGGTTTCTGAAGTTCACAGGCTCAGAGCTTTTGTTATGCTAACAGACAATCTCCAATCAGCTGCCTACTGGAGTGTGAAATATAAATGATTCCTTGTGAACTTCCAACAAGTTGTCACTCTTGTTCTACAAATACCAGGGCAGGCTGTTAATTTATAGTGGGCTCCTTTTCTCTCAGCATAGTGAGCCCTAAATGAATGCCTTTGTACTTCAAACAATCTTTCTAATGAAGTTGCCCTGACATAATAAACCAAATACTGGTTTTGGTTTTTTTTAACCATGAAAGGCAGTATCACTATTTCTCCAAATTTGTCTTTCCCTATGCCAGAGGTGTTAGGGGTGGGTGGGAGAAATGTTTCCAAATACAGCAAGCTGGGACCCAAGGTGAGCCAGGGCATTTATAAGTGGTAATAGACTGGGAGCTGTGAGAGCCAAAATCTCATCCACTGCTTTGTTCTGAAAAAAAAAAAAACCAGAACAAGATTTGCTGTTCCAAAAATACCTGTCCCCTGCATTGGGTGTGATTCAGGGAGACAGGGAAGCAGAGGAAACAAATGGTGGGTGAGATCTGGGGAGGGTCTAAGATTTGGGTACAGAGAAACACACCCTGCTGCAGGACATCAGCACTAACACCATAAAGAGGAGAACAATCAGTTAATTATCTTTGTACATGAGGAATCAATCAATTAGAGGATGTGCTCTGCCCTTATCCAAGGAGGAGAGGGAAATCTCCCCTGTGAGAAGCTGGCAGGGGGGCAAAGTGTAGTGGAGGCTCCACTGCAACCCAGGATGAGGGGAGACCCCTCCTCATCACAGCAATCAGAATCACATTAGAATTACGATAAAAAATGGAATAGTTTGCTTGCACTGGAAATGAAAATGCCTGTGTCCCATCCCCACTCCCACATCAGGGAAGGCAAGGAGGGATCTGGGTTTCCAGGCACCCACCAGCCATGGACAAGGAACACACACAAACACAGAGGTTTTTAGGGGTTAAGCTCAGCTGAAGGAGGAGCTGCAGGTGCTGCTGGCAGGTTTGGGAGCCTCTGATCCGTGCAGCCCAGAGCCTTTTGATGGCTCCTTGTACTTACAGCTGGATGATGCTTTATTTTGATGGAAGAGGTGGGAATTGTTTTCCTCCTGATCAGCATTTATTTTTCCCTTTTGAAAATTGATCTCACCATTTATTCTCAGTAGGTTTTTACAAAAAAATCCTCCAGAAATAGGAAAAACACAAGTTTGATTTATGCTCTTTGCAAGAAGAAAAATAAAAGAATGCAAACAGAACGCAAAAATTATTAGGTGTAATTTCCTTGTAACCACTAGACAGTGATTGCTTGAAGTGCCAAAGGGGAATACTACCTTTCTATGGTATATGGACAGAATAATTTTTTTTTTTTTTTTCCATATTAAGTCCTATATTTGTGGTCAAACAAGGCGAAAGCAAATAAAATACCAGAAGAAAAAAAAAAAGACTCTGTGGAAAAGAACCATGTAGGAAAAGTGCAATATGACATCTATAAGATGGCTGCCTTTTCACTCTTTGTCTATGATTATAGACCAGTTCCTATAAAAAATTAATAGCAAATGTCTTTTGGCACATCTGTTAGAGGAGCTACAGTTACTTTCTCCTAACATCCTTGCAAAGAGTAACCAAGAATATTGAACATATTTAAGCTTGTCTACACACAGCAGAACATCAAACTGGTTTTTCTGGAGGAACAGACAAACTGCACCTGAGTCATCACACTGATTTTGACAGGTTTGGGTGCATGAGGAGGACAGAAAGACACAGATGAATATGTAACATAAAAGAAATCCCTTCAATATGATAGGCAAAATTAGCATAGATTCATCCAAGAACCACACCATTACAGCAGATGAGAAAAGTATAGCACAAGTAATATATGCAGTGTATCTTTAGGGAGGCTTCTCAAATTTGGGTAGGAAATACAACTTTGTGTGAGTGTATTAACTCCTCTGCTCTTGGTCAAAATCTACTATTATTAAAAGTTATGGAAACAATATAAAGGCAACATTCAACATTGAATCACAGACTTGCTAAAAAAAACAATATTACAAAACTTTTGATCAAGTCCAGCAACAATTTTGTGGACAAAATTAAGGCTTCCTAAAAACGGTAAATAGTTTGGATTTTAGTCTATTCAGCAAAAATCCGTAGGTTACAAGGTTACTCTGTGGGCTGAGACTACAAATGAAGAACAAAGTAAATGGTTCAGTTTCAATAGAAATATAATAAAAACCCCTTTATCTAAAAGCCATCAGGGACAAGCACTCAATACAAGTTAACAAGCAGAAACTGATAAGATAACATTTATGTGAGGTCAGAAGTCAAATGCCAGTTCAAAAGCTTTTAACCTCTTGGGTCATAAACAGGAATGGATAAAACACATAGATAGTTATTTATTGGATTTTAAAGGAATCTGATCATTGTGAGTGAATAACATGATGATTTATGTGATTGGGATTTACAGAAGAGAAATTCTGTCATTAAAATAAAATGAAAATCTTCTGGTCAATAATTCTTGAGGGCTTTTGTGTTTTTTCTTTTAATTCACTTTTCTGTCTCTTGTTAATCTATACAATTCAAAACAGTCAAGCAATCAAAACGATAATCATTGTCCTAAAACAGGCACATATCAAGTCAATAAGAGAATTGATTTTTGCAATCCAAGGATTCTCTGAGCATTCAATAGGCTAAATATTTACAGTCAACATACATAAAAGAACAATAGTCACCCTCCCCATTGTGGTGTTAACACCAATGGAGGTTTTTTTTGTTGCTTTTCTTTGAGTCCACTGAAGTAAAAAACAGTCTCATTTCATAGTAAAGGGATGTTTCTTTAAAGAAATTATAATAGGAAAAAAAAAAAAAACAAACAGCATCTGATATTTTTAAAAATCTAGTCTAAAGTGCATAAATATTTCATGTGGATTTACAAAAACTTTAATTACACTTCTAATATATTTGGAACAGTAACTTCTCTGCTATGTAATTTTTATTTATTTTTGTACATTAAGTCTTCAAATTGCTTATTGTTTATATTTTTGTCCAAAAGTAATTTTGAAGGTAATGCTAAAAAAAATTACTGAATGAAATGTAATATCTACCATCCAAGAAAGAAACAAGGATTGACAGAAGGCCTTTCTATGCCTACTGTTTCTTTAAACAGAGTTTACAATAGAATAGGCAAACACTGTGGATTTAAAATGCTTTAAAATATTTATCAGAAGAATTTTATCACCATATTTAAATGATATCTGGAGCACACTCACCTTTATTGACAATATGTGTTCCGAATGTCCATTTGCTCCACAAGAGACCCTCAAGCAGAACAAGGACAAACTGTTTTGATTTAGTCAATGTTCTGCAAAAATCCAAGCAACCCTAATCAGCATGCTGATTGCATCATCCACTAGCAAATAATTTACTGCTTGGAGCATTGCATTCCATTAAAATCTCATTAAATTTTCTCCAATGGGAGCTTTAGCTTTTGAACTGCATGCTTTTTGCTCCAAATTATCACTTAATCCACACTTTTTAATTTCTTGTCTGCCCCCTGTGAGTCCCCCTCCCAACCATCATAGGTAGAAATTTCAATACCTAGATAATACAAAAAGTAAGGTAAAATGAACTCAGATTTTTATTTATTTTCTGAATTCAAGATCTTTGGGAGTGATCAAGAGACAAAGTACTTTGTTAGATTCTCACTCAAGCAGTTCAACTTTGGTGAAACACCCCTCTTCCTAGGACAGGAATGGTGGGTCATTTAGGTATGAGAATGCTTTGAACAATTTGGTGGGTGGGGAGAGAGACACATGACACAGAAACATTTTAAGGAAGCAATTGTTTAATGGCAGAGAAAAGCAAAAAAACCCCAAACAAACATTTTGTATTTTATTCATGTAAACATTGGAAAAAAAAAAAAAAGAAAAAAAAAAAAAGAAAACACCTTTCATGTTACAGAACACAGAATTTCTTGTCTATCTAAAATATCAAGGATTGCAGTTAGGATGCTTTGGTAGGGCTCACAGGGGAGTAAAAAGCTCATCTTCTCCAGCCTTGCATACTAAGGACCACATCATCATTACATTTAATAAGTAAAATGCAAGCAAATGTCAGCCCCTAAATTAAATGCATCTTTGGATTGCTAATTGTGCTCATTGCCAATCTGGGTCATTTTGCATGAGTGACTCTAACGTAGGGCTGAGATTGCCATGTAGCACAGAGAATTCCTGATTCCCTGGGCTAATCCTGAACTCGGTGATCGTGTCAGGTGCAGTTCTGTATGCTTCAGCAGCTGGTTCATCCCCATCAATGCAAATAAGGCAACTCCTGCAAGCAAAGCTTTGTGAGCCCAAAGCCTGATTGCTGAGGGCAGGCTAAAGCACCACACAGGCTCACTTTCAAATCACAGCAACTGACAAAACAACTTTAATGGCTGGTTTAATGCCAAAAAAGACCAAACAAAATGAGAAAAACATATATAGATAGATATAGATAGATAGATATAAATAGAGACAGAGATAGAGATAGAGATAGAGATGTTATAGATATATATTCAAAGATATAGATATAGATATAGATATAGATATAGATATAGATATAGATATAGATATAGATATAGATATAGATATAGATATAGATATATATTCATAGATATATATTCATAGATATATATTCATAGATATATATTCATAGATATAGATATAGATATAGATATAGATATAGATATAGATATAGATATAGATATAGATATAGATATAGATATATAGATAGAGATAGAGATGATAAAGATATAGGTATGGATATATAAAAACTTGAGTGAAAATCTGTATGGTGATAATTAATATTGGAATACCTATGAAGAAGTATCCCTAGCCAGTGATTGCTGGCACAGCCCCCCTCTATTCTCAAGGTTCTCCAGTCATTGTGGTGTCCCCACTGCCCCCACCCATCCCAAAAAGGAGCTGTTTTTGTGGTGTCCCTCGCTCACTCGCCTCCTCCTCCCTGCTTTCAAGAAAACCCTAAGGAAACCCCTTTCTGAAATCTTCCCGGTCTACTCCCCAGTTTTCAGGGTTTGTTCTGCCTGCCTTTCCATTAAGTCCACGAAGCTGGAGAAAAAAATACTACCTTGAAAAAAAATAAGGCCATGAAAGCACCTATAAAAATCCGAAGGCTCCAGGGGATCCGTATTGATGGATATAAAGCGAGAGCATACCCTGTAAATATACTATGCACGGTACTATAAATGCCAAACAGGAGAAAAAACAGTGTTCCCAGCAAAAGCAAATCCTCTTGGGCAGGGCAAAGAGGAGACCTACAGGGGGTTCACAGGGTTTAGGAGGCGTGAGCATGGCCAAAAGTGCCATAAACCCGACCTCAAAATCCGATATTTCCCACCCGGTCCGCGGCCACTCGCGCCCCTTCCCGTAACTGGAGTAACTAATATTTCCCTAAAAGCAAACCAGAATTTGGCAAATCACGTGTGACAGTGGTTTTGCTGCAAATAACCACTCCTTTCCGCTGTGAATCCAGAACCGTTCCCAGTTTAACCTCAGCTGACACAGGAAAACCACTGCCTGGCAAAACATTTAAACCCTCTCCCCCAAATATATCTCCTTCAGGCACACCCAAAAGTGGGGAGGACCCTCTGGAACCAAGGCATCCTGGTGACTCGTAAATGAGATTACCGCCGTGAAGGGATCCCGAATGTGTTTCAGTAATCTGTTTTCTGTGCTGTTTTTGTTTTGATTCCTCCTCCAAGACCATCCGAGCCCTTCCCTGCAGCACTGGTCTTTCAACACCGGCGCAACTCAGGCTGCAGTGAACCACTAATCTTAGAAAATTAGGATTTTAGTTAATTAGAAGTTAGAAGTTAGAAGGAAGTAGTTATCTGAAACTCAAATAATCGATTGTCTGTCATTTCATGTTTACTCAGCTGCACTTACAATGGGAAAAAATGAAACTAGTGAGCAGATCCAAAGGAACATAGACAATGAACCAGAAACCCATTCTTTGGAAAACTGGACTATTCCCAGAAATCATTTGTATTGTCAGTGATAGAAAAAGTTGAGAGCTCAGAGTGAGGAAGACTCATCTTACTTCCTCCTTTTAAGACCCCTCCCCATGAAAACGACCCCAGACTTAATTTAAGAAGTCAATCAATGCTTAATAGCTATTCCAGCTAATTACCATAGGAAGTGGGTGATGGGAGGGGCTGTTATGAATATGTATTTGGTTGAATCCTTTGCTAATAAATCGACTCTGTGATCACCTGTGATTTTGCAGTGTGCATCAGAGGATTGCCTCACACTGCCCAGTGCTGAATAAACACACACTTTATAACTTTAAACTGTTAGAGAGTCTTTTGTATGTCACAGTTGAGTATCGGTATTAGACCAATACTCATATTTTGGTAAATCATTAGGAGAAAAACCAGCTCTGCCCATCCGAAAACAGGGCTGAATCCTGCAAATCCATACTCTGGAGTCTGCGTTCAGATCGTGTTCCCCCTAAATGGGATGAGGCAGCCCTGGGTTTGGGAGGCTGCTCAGATGGTCATGACTGCTGCAGGACCCGGGTCCGGGCTCAGGGGAGATGCTCTGCATCCTCCAGGTGCTGCTGCTGTTTCTTGAGAAGTCTTAAAATTAAAAATTAAAATTAAAATTGTGGTTCACTCCAGAATCACTTTTACCTTAGGGGTTTTGTGGTGTTTTGCTCATTTGATTGGTTGGTTTGGGTTTTTTTTGTTAGGTTTGGAGTTTTTTGTTTATTTTGGCATTTTTTTCCTGCCCTGTGCAGAGAGATAGATATCTTGGCTTTTTGTAACAGGTGTAGTTAGGCAGCAGAGAACCCCTAAATATATCCTCTCAGACAGAAGTCTGTCCATAAAACGTCTCTTGTAAGCACGGCAGATAAAGTTTCTTAGGTTGTATCTGAACTCTAATTTTCCTATATACTCCTATACTTCCTATATATGAGGAGTAGGTGATTATTTCACTTGCAATAATGATACACATCTCTAGCTCTATAATTTTGTAGTGTTTCCTCTGTTTCTTCCCAGGTGAGGACATCAGGTTTGAATCAAAAGTTACTTAACTTCTCAGTAACTTTCTTATAAACTAACTGGAAATAGCAGTAATGTTTCACCAGTCCTATTCTAATACAATTTGCCCTCCTTCTATTGGAAGTATTTCCTTTATTTGCAAATTATATTTTTTGGTAATTTGAGGTTGAGGGAATGAGTTGGGTACATGTAACCAAAATGACACATTAACTTTTAGAACTTAAAAAAGTAGAGTGACCCACATCTTCTGAATAATTCACAGTGAGATGACCAAGCAGTAGCTCCATAATTTGCAGTTTTGAAGAACATGGCATGAAAGCTAGTCTAGTCAGAGGAAACAACAGTGAATGAGCATGTCTTTCCATCAAGGGTGTCCCCTGCTAGGGAACAGCAACTTTCAAAATCCATTTGAGCAGTACACAATGTGACATGAGAGCTGTTTGGCTAACAGTTTTCCAGGACTAGTAAACAGACTGCAGATGAAAGGAATTCCTCCTCTCTTTGAAATACCAACAGCTGACTTAGACTCATCTCCACAAGTCTTTTGGTGGGTTGGTTGGCTCCTTGCTCCTTGACCCAGCTCCAATATTCCTTCTGACCAGCACAGAAATTGACACTTGGCTTTCCCTGCTTTTTGTATCATCAGCTGAAGATTTCTGACTTGTCCCACAGTAAAGGCCATGTATTCCTTTTCACTGAGGGGAAAAATGGTGGCAGACATTCATGCCCATTGTAAACTCATAAAAATATACCAAGAGCCTGCTCGTGATCAGTGACTGTCCTCAAAATGTTTACCTGAGTATCTCTTGTTAACCAGCCTATTTAATAAGGCTCCATACACCCACACAGAAAAGCACAAATAATGAATATATGAAGATGGCCTAATGTTGAATATCTCAGTGACACATGCTAAACACTAGTTCTAGTTAACAATAACACATTCCATGGTAGGAAACATAGTTTTGGTCAACATAGGTTATTGAACTGGAGTGAAACAAAATCTTGAAGCTAAATTTAAAAAGTCAGCTGCTATTCCACTTCTCAGCTAGCCAAAAAAATCACAAGAAGACAGGAAAAATAAATGCCAGAACATAAAGGTAGTTTTGGTACATATTATAACCTCTAGGATTTAGAATTCCAATTTTATTTTGACTACCACTTGTACACTTGTAATTTGAAAGTACCTCCTTATATATTCATGGAACTACCTCACTGTTCCAGCTGATAATCTCTACTGTTTTGAATTTATCCTACTTGTACACCAAAATGCCTTATTTGAAATTAAAATTAAAACTGTAAAGTGATCCTAATTTTAAAAGTGCCAATTCTGATCATTAAGACAATACTAAAGATACTGTGCTGATAAACAAAGAAGATCATTTCTTGCAATGAAGAAGCAATGTGTCACCTCAGAACTATCAAAATAATTTGATTTTCCATTATATCCTCATTTTCTGCTTTTCCTTGTACAGACAAATAACTACTATTTAAAGGAAAATGGGGCAGTACAGCTGATTGTAGCATATTTACTCAAGGAAGTACTTGGGTGTAGTAATGAGTTTGTTTTAAAATATTCATATTATATAAATGTTAGTCGAAGTTGACAGTAAATGCTGAATAGACATATCAAAAGGGCAGCATGTCATCTTCACTTCCCCTGTACTGTGTAACATTCAGATAACTGTTTGCTCTGGTTGTATCCATTTTCTTACAGAAAATTAATTTTTAAAGGTATACCAAAATGATGATTGAATATGACAGATGAAGAAATAAGGAGGAAGTTTTACAGAGGGAGTTTAGGGATTGAGTCACCCACAAGAGAAAATGATAAAATTCTCAGGGCTACTGTTCGATTTCTATCAATCAATATGCTCAGTTATTAGGTCTTTTTCTCAGGATATTAGAGTGAAAGACACAAGGAAGAGCAAGGTCTAAAGCTATTGCAATTTTTCGGCATAAGGGAAGCATCAGGAATGCACTGTTACTAAATAAAACCCAAAAACTTTCATAATAATGTCTCTCTGCCAATAATTGGCCAAGAGATAGATACAATAATTTTGGTAAATCCATTTTTTGGTCACCTAAATGGCTAACTTTTAAAATATCAAATTCACTAGTATTCACTGGAGTCTGCATATGAAGTCCTCAATTGAGGACTATGGTCAGAATGTTAACTGAGAATGTGACAACCAGCATTTTATCAAGTTTTCTGTAAATACTAACATATATAGTATATAGACACACACATGCATACATGAACACGTTTAGATAGGTGTACATAAGCATATTTAAAGATTTTCAAATATATATACATTTATATACACACACACACACATATACAAATAAATAAATAAATAAATAAATGTACTGTCGTTCTCTGTACTTCTGAGTATCTGCAAGGCCAGGTGCCACCTGTCTTTAATATTTGTGAAGAACACTTTAAACACATAAAAGACAGAGCATAAGTTGTCAAAACCACTTTGAAACAGTCAACTTTCTTGTCCACAGTGCTATTAAACAAGAGGCTCAACTTGACTGAATACAAATCTCACATTAGCATGGAGCTAATGAGCCCTAATCTCCTTTGTATCTGGGTCTTGTGCTTGGGTTTGCTATGTCTGAATAAGATATGTGGGCCAGCTGATGCTTTGCCTGCATTTAGACATTGATTTTAACAAGGAGGGAGTTCACACTGTAGCCCTAGCCCTGCTTGTAGTAATAATGAGAGTCTCCCCTTGTCAGGGTCTGACACTGGAATCTAGGGACTCATGAGAAATCATTCACTCATTCTCCTCTGCAGAGAAGGAGGAAAGAAAAACCAAAAGGCTCATGGGGTGAGGAAACATTTTAAGGGTAAAACAGCCTCAAAACTTAAAAGGTGTAAAGAAAAATTTATTAACAGAATTAAAAGAGGAAAATGGGAGCTAAAATAAACCCTTAGAACACTTCCCCCTCCCCCACCCCCCATCCTTTTTCCCTTCCCATTGATAGTGCAGGGAGACAAAACATAGGACTTTGAGCTTGTCACTTCTAAAAATCCTTCCTCAGTTTGCTTAGGGAGAGGATTCTCCTCTGTTATATTGTGGGGTCCTTCCCATGGGAGACAGTTCTTTGTGAACTTTTCCAATGTGGTTTTAATTATCAGGAGTGGCAGTCCTACCCAGCCTGCTGTAACATGAGTCCCTCCCACAGCTACATGGCGTGGGTCACTTTAGCCCATGGGATGTCGTTTTTTAAGGATGAATTGTTACAGTTTGGAAGCAAAGGTTCTCTCTCTCTATCTTCTCTCTCTCTGTTGGAGTTTCCCACTAGACTGCAGCTTTTCAGCATCCACACACTCCACCATGAACACCTTTTCTCATGGGCTGTGACTGGACCTTTGCATCCCCCCAGGCACTTCATGAATTACAGGGAAACAGTTTATTGTGTTATATTCCTCATCACTGCTTGCAGAAGAATCTCAGCCCTGACACCCAAAGCACCTCCTGCCCTCCTGCTTCTTCCCTCCTCACCCAAAACTCAAGTAATGTAAAATTAACACAGCCCTTGACAATCCCCAGGGTTCACAATTTCATCAGACTTGTAAGGACTTAGTATCTTTCAGGCCATTAGGTAGGAATTGGACAAGGCCTGAAATAACCAGGTAAAATAACTATGAAACTATCATGCACACACTCATATGCAAACACAGAATGATTAAAAAGAGCAGGATTCCTTAGAAAACAGATTGAAATGTTTAAGGATACAAAAACTTACTTACTTTCAGTATGTTCAAGTCCTCCTGCTCCCCACAGTATTGTAGGCTGGTAGAGAATCACTTTAGAGCACTAATGCAGATTTTGACAGAATAATTTAATTTTTTTAGTACATATTTTGCAGTTTTAAACTTATTATTCCCTTTAATCTCAGAGAAACAGAAGGGCACAATTGAAAATATCCAGCTTTTTCCAATATGTCCCCAAATTTAAGGATCTCGTTCAAAACTGTGTAACCCCCATTAATACCAAAACACTGATTTTTTCACCATCATTCATCCAAAGTCAGTTTATAAAATTAATTGATCTCTCCTTTGCATACCAGAGAACTAATGCTAACTCTGGCTATGTGACACTTCACATTACAGAAGAATGAAGAGTTCTTCATATTTTTAGCCCAGGGATATGTTGGAATCACAACAGGGCACACAAGGACACACTTGAAAACACCCAACAGATGTGTTGTTCTGCTGCACTTTTTAATTTGAGCCTTACATCTTGACTAACTTTCTTTTGGGCATTTTTGCCCCAGATTTATCCTGTATTGAAAAAAATAGATTTACACTGGGGATTAATTTAGCCTGGTATACTAACATCAAAATATCTTCATATGAAGCCTCTATCAAGATCTTTATAAGATTTTATTTTAAACTGATTGAAGTTTATTTGAAACTGATTGCTCCTACAAATATCATTCTGATATGAAGCATAGAGAAGAGCAAGAAAAGAATTGAGAGAGAAGTAAGTACAGGCAACACAACTCCTTGAAAGCTTTTAATCTATGATCACAGAGCACCATTTGCAGTTAATGCCACTGAAGCAACACAACACTTTATTACTGGATATAAACAACACATAATGAGCATCTATGGGACACTAGATAACTCCCATTAGTGAAGGAAGATCTTCATAACTCACATGTTGGTTTTGCACTTCATTTTATTAACTCTCACTCATCAGACAGTAGTAGTGCTTTCCACTACTACTGCAGCTAACTTCTCCAGAGCCCACGTGTGACAGCTTTCCCAATGCTAGCCTTTTGGGGATTTTCCTGAAATGAGGATTGCACATATGATTTGTTTATGTGCTGGCAAGGTAGACAGAGACAACAAATAAAAATGAGGGGCTGCTTGGTTTTCTGTGCATGCAGCCCTCTGTACAAAGCTGACTCAGCCTGACCTGTTCTCTGCCCTGACAGCATAGGAAAGTAAAAAATTCATCACTGACCTTGATGAATGGAAGAGGGACTAGGAGGGGGGATCAGAACTTGGCACTAGAATGAGCAATTACCTGATCATCCACCTGATCAATCTATTTGGGGCCCCTGCTGTGGTGCAGAGCTCTTCAAATCACCATTCTTGTGGGGAATGGAAAGGCATGTGATCAGAGCACCAAGAGGTGCTAGGAGAATTCCTAGCCCTGAGTCTTACAAATGCTGCATTTATATTCTGATTTGTATGAGAAGAATACTCTTCTAATCAGTGTTTTGTTTGCTTGTTTGGTTGGTTTTATTTAATATATTTGTTTGTAATACTTACAGGTGCTTGGGATACACTTCCTAATGCCCAAGGAACTGAGACACTGAGCACAGGCCGGTGGCACTGTCCCCCAATATTTAAAGAATGTTTCTGACAAGTTGCTAGCTTGCTTCCAAGCCTCTAAACATACCAGATTTATTCTGCCCACTGTACTGCTTCTCCAAGAAAAAAAAATTAAAATTCTGGTTCTGATCTGCAAGAACTTCCGTGGTCCAGCTCCTGCATGCAAGCACAAGATCCTTTCCCCAACTGCTCTGCAGATTCCAGTCCACTGATCATCATCTACTGCTGGTTCTAATACCAACATACCAGAGAACTTCTTCTTTTTTTGCATTACATATCTGGAATGCTTTGCTGATTTGTAACCCATTGACTCAGGATAAGATTTTTTACACACAAATATCATTCAGGGACCCTGCAGAATGTACTAGACCATTGCTGATATAGTTATGATCTGATATTGTTGTCATTTCGATTTTCAGATACTTTACCTTATATTAAAACAATGTACATAAAACCTCAAGACACAATACAGAGGAAAAAGCATCAAAACCACTCGGTGCTTTTTAAAAGGAAATACAACCTTCAGAGACATGTATTTTAAAATTCTTTTAACATATGGTGGTTAAAAGAAATCACAACATACCACTGGTCTTAGCACTACTGAACTGCTCAGCAAGAAGGCACTTGCTCAGTAATTTGATTTTTTTGGGGAAATGAAAGCTCTATCAGAAAACATGTTTCAAGTTAATTGAACAGAACTGTAATGACTTCAGAAATGTCACATAGATAAAATGAGGAGTGTCTAGTTTTAGCAGTGGTATATTTGATTTGTTTGTTTTACATTGTGTTCCATTTGAAACAGCATATTTAGACAACACAAGTTTTCTATGCATACAGATGAATATCCACGTGTGAATGTTGTACGGCTTAGCTGTGTGAACTAACGTATTAAAAATATGTAATTTCACATGTAATTAAAATAAATTGGTCATATTTTTAAAATACAATAAAGAGGCTGGGAGTAGGGATTAATATCTGGAAAACTCAGGCCAGACCTAGGTCCTGAGGCAACTTAGTAAAAGACACAGACATACACACAAAAATGAGCCCATGTTTTTGCAGTCAGCACTTTCTGTCTTCAGGTATGGTAAAACAGGTGAACAAAACACACTACTGGCACAGACAAAAGTGGTTTCCTTTTGTTTTGATGACTTACAGATATAAGGCTTATGGTGCTGCAGTGTGGCCATATGTAAACTCCTATGGGTCTGTGAATCTCTCAGCTTCTATGCTGGCAAGTGACTTTCCACCTAATTAGGAACCTACTGGCCTGTTTTAAATGCATTTATCAGTGGAAATTCTTGGTTATGATTACACTGTCTGTGTGGACATCAGAGACACCATAAATGTCCCAAACAGACACACTTGTAAAACAGAAATATGCATTTTTAATCTAACAGTCACAGGAGAGAAGTCCACAGGAAACCAAACTTTATTATCTCCACTATTCACTAAACCATAAAGTCACCATAGAATGGTTTGGGTTGGAAATATCTTCCATTAGATCTCAGAGCCACATCCTACATGGCCATGGGACATCCACAGCTTCTCTGGGCAACCTGTGCCAGTCTCACCACCCACACAGTAAAACATTTTTCCTAATATCTAATCTAAAGCTACCCACTGTCAGTTTAAAGCCAGCCCCCTGTCCTGCCACTATATTTTAAAATGCTGGGAAACACTTCTATAGTAGTTGGAAAAATTAGAATTATACACCTAAATGGAAAATTTCCAGTCTGACATGTTGCTTTGCAAAAAAAAGAAAATCACCCCACTTTGGAACATACTTCAAAGTAATTCTTTCTGATGTTGGTTGAGACTACTGAATTAGCTTTTCCTAGGGATTTGTGTATGGAACAAGATTTAGATTCACCGTGAGCAGCCCTGCAGAGAAAGATTTCAAGGTTCTGGGGGACAAAAAGCTGGATGTGAGCTCACAAGGCACATGTGGAGCCTGGAATGTGGAGCCATGCCCTGAGCTGCATCCCAGCCAGCTCGGTCAGAAGATTGAAGGAGGTAACTCTGCCCCTCTGCTCTGACCTCCTGAGCCTCCACTGGGGGTTTGTGTCTGCAAAGGTGACTGCAGGGCTGGAGCACCCCTGCTAAGAAACAGGGCTGGGAATGGGCAGCCTAGGACAAGAAAGCTCCGGGGAGACCCCAGAGCCCCTTCCCGTAAGGATGGTGTTACAGGAAAGAGCGAGAACGAGTTATTACAGTGATAGGACCAGCACAAGCAGTTTTAAACTAGAGAGATTTAGATGGTATGTTAGGGGAAAGCTCCTTACTGTGAGGTAATTCAAGCAGAAGGCTCCTATTTGTTTCCAGCTCACACATAAGGAACCACAGCGATGCAATTAAAACCGCACAAAAAACTCAGAGCAATGTTGCATTTGCCTTTACAAACGAGCTGTGGATCTGCTGGAAGGTGAGGTTATCATTGAGAGATAAAAGAAATAATGGGATGGATTCCACTGATTGATGAATGGGAATAGATATTTGCTTTTTCAAACAAACTGCAGGTTCGCTGATAAATGAAACTGGATATTGGAAGATGAAAGAAGCAATGCGGAAAAACTATGAATTCGACAAGAATCAAAAATTAAAAGGGAGGGTTGTGCATCAGAGGGAAATGTCAGGTGTCAGGCGTTCCGGGAAGTCTGTGCCTCTCGAGTACCTCAGACAGTGGGGAAAGAGAGAGGGAAATGCGGCCGGGAAATTGGGATAAAAGGAGGCTGCGTCCTCCAAAAATCCCAGAGATCCCAGGGGAATGCCCCATGGCCTCTCCCTTTATTCGAATAAAACAAAAAGGACTCCTCTGTCTCCTTTTTGGACATAAACCGCTGGTGTTTGTGGATTAATTTTCCTGACAAAACCCTTGAGCGCCGCGACTATTTTCCTGTACTCCTTTGGGACGGACTTTTGGACAGATCCAGACAGCGCACATCGCTGAGTACTCTGTATGGAAGACACCTATACCCGTCGGGCCAGGAGACTCCGCCCGCTCCTCGGAGAGCCGCCCCCGGGCGCCGCCACCCGCGGCCATGGCAGCGCCCAGGCCCGGCCACACTTCCGCCCTCCGGCCCCACGCTGCGCATGCGCGGCGCCGGCATGGGGGCCGAGCCCGGCGACCTCGGCGCATGCGCAGCCCCGCTTCCCCCCACCCCTCCGCTGCCCTCCGTTGGCGCAGCCGCCGCCGGGCGGGCCCGCGGCCCGTTCCCCGCTCTCCTCTCCCGGTGCTCCGGCGCCTCACGCGGGGGTCGGGGCTGGGAAAATTCCGCGCCCGGGGCGACCTCCCGCGTCACGTGGTTGGGGTCGCGGCGGTGTCCTGCCCAGTCTGGGCTGGCCATGGCGACGCCTGACGGGGCTGTCCCCAAGGGTCCCGCGGGCCGTGCGCCAGGGCGAGCTCCTCACCTTCTGCGCTCGTCGCCGGTCCGCGGGCGCGCAGCTGCGAGGCCGGGGCTGCGCGCGGCGGCGCGGTCTCGGCGCTCCGCGGCGCCGTCCGCGCAGGCAGCTGGAGGGGCAGCTCAGGCGGGCCTTGCTGGCGGCGCGGTGCCGGCGTGACCCCGGCGTGCGGCGGGCCGGCGCGGCGGTGGGCGGGTCTATGAGGCGGGAGCGGGGCCGTGCCGGCGGCGGCGGCGGCTGACGGGGCTGGCGCGGGCACCATGGTGAGCGGGGCGGGCCCGGGGCTTGCGGCTGAGCTGCTGCCTGCCTGTGGGGACGGCTCGGGGGTTTGGGCGCGTTGGCGGCAGGGAGGCAGCGGAGTGACCCGGTCGAGCTCCGTAATTGGAGCCGAGCACCGCGGCGTCTGCTGCCTTCCCCGCTCTTACACCGACGCGGTCCCGCTGCCCGCTGCTTGTTTTCCCTCTCTGCTGCTTTTCCGCTGGGAAGTGGAATGAGCCGCTGCACTTGGCGCTCTGTAGCGGGGTTAGGATGTCTCTATAAATGCACAGGATTCTTCTCCCTCTCTAAAACTCCCTGGCTGGAGGTTGTGGCAGGGGTGGGGATTGGTCTCGTCTGCCGTGCCTGCAGTGAAATCCCGGGAAATGGCCTCAAGCTAAGATATTTGATTTAAAAATTAGATACTAGAAAAAAGAAAATTCACTGTTCGGGTGGTCAGGAATTGGAATAAGTTGCCCAGCGAGGTGGCGGAGTCACGATCCCTGGAAATGTTTTAGAAACGTGTGAACCTGGTGCTCGGTGATAGTTTTAATGATTCAGGGATTACAGAGGCAGAGCTGGGCTGACATTTGGGCTTGGTGACCTTAAGATCTTTTTCAGCATCGATTCTGTGAGTGTGAGCGTCTTGTTGGATTTCCTTGCTGGAGGTCCCCTGTAAATGGCTCCAGTAAATGGAGCGTGTGTGTGATCTCAATATATCCAGAAACCTTTGCTGGACGCTTTGTTGCCACAAGTTTTGGTGCTCCGGGTCGTGTGTGTGTGTGGCAGCACGCGAGTGTCATAGAATCACAGAGCATTTGGGGCTGGAAAGGGTCTCGTGCAAAAAAAGTCCCGTCTCAAATTGTTTCTCACAGCAGGTATTTCAGCACAGATACAATTTATTTGGCTAAATGGAGTTCACAATAAATCACTTTGTAACATAGTAGGAAAAGAACAAAGTTTGGTGTAATTCCTGCTAATGGTGTAACCTCTTTGGATATGTGTCGCTTCAATAGAGCAGGCTAAGTGTTTAATGAATATAAAATTGTATGTAGCTATATCTCTATAGAGATATGCTGAATTTTGTATTTAGCTCTTAGTTACCATTTCAAACACTGGAGTTGATTGGCTTAGCTTTAACGTACTTATATTTGAGATATGAGGAACAGGATCTGCAGGTTTAAAAAATTTGTATTTGCCATTAATATATTTCTCTTCCATAAGACTATATGAATGTAAGTGTCAATATATAATTTTAACTGGCACCAGTGTTTGTTCATTCATGTAAGTATGAAGAAATGCACTTTGCAAGTATATTTTTGATAAAATCTGCCTTTAACTGTTCTCATACTTAAAAGTTTAGTCATGTTATTCTACTAAAATATTTTTTATAGTGTAAATTCTGGCTTATGAAAGGAATTTTTTTTTCTTTTTTTTCCTCTCTTCTCTTTTTTTTTCCTCTCTTCTCTTTTTTTTTCCTCTCTTCTCTTTTTTTCTCTTTTTTTTTTTTTTTTTTTTTTTTTTTTCTCTTCTCTTTTCCACAGGAGTTAGAGTGTTTATTCAAAAGGCCTTTAGATGCTCCTCTCATTTGTAGGAGTCTATGAGTGCTGTGGTCTAATACTGGAAACTACATTTAGAAAATTGCAAGCAGAAAAGTTTTTTCTTTCATTGTAGGTCCTTATATAAATTAATTGAGAGCTTGCTTGTGTTGCCTAGTGGGGTTGAAAGATCAGGTCCAGATTTCTTTGCTGGGTGCTGGGCAAATAATCTTTGTGTGTGATTCCATGATGTAAGCAAAGGCAAAAGATGGCAGTCTACTTCTGTGCTGTTTGGAGGCAGCATTTTCCAGTTCCAACAGTAATTTCTAGTTTCCAGCAGCAGGAGAATGAAACATTCATGGGTTTCCTTTGAGGAACCTTTGAGAGGTTTAGAAATCACGTTGCAAATGTGAACAGCTGCCAGGCCGTGACTGTCGGGACACAAGGTGCAGCTGCAATGTCAGTTAGGCCTTATTTGTGGAAATTCTGGGCCAACTAAGTTTTAAAAATCTTGGGAAAGTAGTAATGGAGTATACGCTTCTTTTCCCTACATAGGACATAATTTCTCGGAACTAGTTTTATTTATAAATTAATAGTATATTCTTTATATATTGGCGTTCACTGCAACAGGTATTCTGTATTGCCTCTTCAGTAGTAATGAGAAATTTGCATTTTTTTAAAATGCCCTTGTTCTGTACATGAGATTCCCATAGCAATAACTTTATTTGACCACTACTTCTGTAATCTTTGAGTTTAGAGAGCTGCAGTGGTAAATGGACCAAGACTATCAGCTAAAATGCTGCTCATTGGCTAAAGCATAATTTTGGTTTTCAAACAAATCACCTTGTTTCAAGGGAGTCATGCACATTCCATGCAGCAGTTTATGGTTCTTTGTCTCTGGAAAGACACTGGTCAAGAGAGAAGTGACTTTGGCTGTGAAGGACACTATGAGGATGAGCAGTTGGGTGGTAGTATTGAGCTCCTTGTATATTCTTCATGCCACTTTATACATCTTTTGTTGTAAACAATGGTAGGTGCATGAAAATTCTCATTCAGGGAAGCCTTGGTCATAAGAACAGAAAAAACAGTAAAAATCTGAGTTTTTTAAAGAGTTCTCCTGGCACAGATTTCTTTTCCAAAATTAGCTGTATGAATGTCTGATTTTTGCATAGGGTTTGTACTCAGATTGCTGATTATCATAACGATAATATTCTGTGAAAGTAGTCCTGTTCACAGGAAACATTCACTTTAAGATATTGCACAACAAGCTCATTTTTCTTTGGCCATCCTATATAATATTTCCTATAATATTTCCTGTTTAAGGAACAATTTTGAATTGCATTTAAGTTTCAGGAGAATACAATCTTGCTTTTGCAAGCTGGAGCTTTAGTATGGACTTTAACATGCAGAGAAAAATTTGCAAATTAAGATGTCTCATTTACATCAAAAGTAATAATATGTCAGCCATTAAATGGCATTTCAAAGTGTTTGTACTAATTTATCTTCCTGACTCCAAAAATATCGTTGCACTTTTAAAATTGCTGGAGCTAGAAGTATTTGTTACATTCTCTTACAAATCTTGATGGCCATTACTGTTACAATACCTTTTCAATTTCTTACTTGAAGAGCCACACCTGTGTTAGTATATGTACTACCATTGAAAGATATTGTTGTGCCCTTTATTAACAGTAGAATACTCGAGTACAGTTGTGTTAAAATCCTGTTTTTTACAAGACTTGCCACTTCAGAAAGTAAGCAGTGGGTATTTGATTTCTGAAGGTGAATTGGTGAGTGGGATTCTGCCAGCTGTTTCTCAGTCATGCAGTTTATTCCTACTGCAGTCCTGGTGCTTACAGCCCTCAGCTTGTAATGGAGGAGGTGGTTACCATCAGAGAACAAGTAGTTTCAAAGTCCTGTGTAAAGCTGGGTATTTGAATTGCTTGTAATATGTAGATACGTGTTAAAGAGAAGACAAGGTGGAAACTCCTGCCCTTTTACTACAGGTAAGGAGGGATAACCTTGGGAAAGGTCAGAATAAGGAGACTGGAGTGGTGTCTTTGCATAATACAATCAGCCTTGTCTATCTTTGTACTTTATGTTCTATCAGTCATTTAATGATGAAAAGAAAAATGTTCTTTAGGTATAAGTACTTTTAAAATTTTGTTGGAGTTATTTTTTGTTACTCTGAGATAGTTGTTGGTGTTTTATAAGTACACTTACTGTTTAGATAAGAATATTGTAACTTTATCTTAATTGCTTATTCATAGTTTTTATCCTTCTACTAATCAGCAACTCTGTCTCCAGGTACGTAGTATAATAGACTGTGAAAATCAAAGCATGATAGACTGAAAACCAAAGTCCAGGTTATACTTTATTCAACCTTGTGCTTTTGCCTTTCTGGCCTGCCATTTTTTCCCTACCAATTTTAAGAAATCTGTTAATCTTCACTTTAATGTGACTGCTGAAACTATTCTTGTAGACCAATTAATGTGTTGTCTGCTCTGCTTTATTTTAAGCTTTTATGTAAAATGTGCAATGTTACTCAAAGGTAGGAATGCCATGGTTGCTGGAGGATCAGGAAGTGGGCACGGTGCTCAAGACTTCTGAGCAACCTGTAATCAGAGATCTTCCTCTGTGGAAGGAGGACTGCCAGACAGCAGTTTATTAGACCCTGTTGTTGCTGCATGGCTGTACCATTTCAGTCTCGTTTTTGACCAGAAGGTTTCTTGCCAGCCTGCGTTTTGTGTTTTCAGAAAAACTGATTTACATAGTCAGCTTTGGTCCTCATGCTTCCCAGTATTAGAGAAATTGACAGAAATGTCCTTGATCATCAGAATACAGACCTCTCTCTAGTGTCTTTAACTTGGATTTCAAGTTTCAAGCTGCAAAGCTGAACTATGATAGGGACATGGATGTGTGTGGAATCAGTGTTGAAGGCCTTATGAAATGGTTTGAATTCCACAAACTGTTCTATAACTGCAGGCACTCTATTGAACCTGTGCAGCAATTCCTCCTCTCTTAACAGGCAAGTAGTGTAGACTCTCTTAGTTTTGAGTCAACCTGATCACCGATTATGTGCTAATTACTTCAACACAGATCAGATGGTGGAATCCAGGATTTGTTTACCACAGGTCCCCAAACCCACTGTGGCTTTGCCATGGAACATCTTCTCCCTCAAACACACACCACTCTATTTCTCATTCTCCAGATTTTGAAAGTTGTAGATTTCTGACTGAAATCTAAACCCTTTGTCCTCTAATTTAGAATGTGCAAGTAGAGGATGCAAGATATGGGTGGAAATCAGCACCTAATCTTCTTTTATATTTCTGAAATGAGTGGTTTTGAATTTAAACTTGGTATTAGTGTAAAATGTAATGACTCAGAAGTATGGGGGAGACTGGATCTAGACAGAGGCTGAATTGAGCCCTGTATTTCGGGATGGAGTGAAAATGTGTTCTAGTGTTGTAATATGGGATACTTTGGGATGTTGTAGATTTTTCTGGAATGTGTTAGTAAACATATAAGTAAACACATCCAGGCAATAAGATAGAGTTGGCAGAAAGTTGTGCTGTGTATGTAGCATTTATTTTGACTCACTGTATCATCTGCTGTGTTCCTGTGACTGTGTTCTTGGCTGGTAGCAGGAAGATTAGTGGATTTTTTAAAAAATTTCTTGTGACAGCATTTCTCTGTTAGCATATTGCTTGTGATTCATTACCAACCTTCAGGAATCAAGAAAATGCCTGTATATGGCATATATGGGTATATATGCACATTTTTTAATTACTTAAAGTGTAAAGTGAAAAACTCCGGAAGGATATTAGGATATTTCCTCCACAAAGTCAAAATTAAGTTTAGAGGTACCATTGGGGTTTTAGATTTGGTTGGGTTGTTTTGTTTTGTTTTTCAAGTGGCTTAAAACTTGACAGTTTATTTTAATTTGTACACTGAAAGGTTTGTAGTTTTTTTTCTGTTTTTATCAAATGCAGCAGTAACTTTATGGAATGAGCACTATGAATTTCTGTTGGGAAGGGGTGGATAGGGTGCAGAGAGACATTCAATAGCTAACAGATGAGTTCTGTCACAATGTATGGCCTTCGCTTGAGTAAGGAAGTGAGTTTCTGTTGGTGAACTTTTAACAAGTCTCTTGAATTTTAAGTTTTTTGGCTCACCTAGTGAACCTGGTGCCCTATATAAAAGTAACTGCCTTCTTTTGTATCTTTTCCCCTCCACTTGTCCTGAGTTAAGGTGATTCCTTTCCCTTACAGGTAGGAAGCTCTGGGAGTAAATGAAGAGAAATATTGCCACCAGATTGGGCTGTGCTTCTAATAAAAACATTATTCTAGAGAAATGCTAATGTATGTTCACCCTGAGAGAGTGACTTCTGAGAATAATGGCTCAGTAGAGAGGCTAAATGAAGGGACAGGGATTTCTCTCTGACATTGGGTGGGAGTGGTTAGGGCTCGGTGCAAGATAGAATAAGCATTTGATTTTAAAATGGTTTATTTTGTACCCAAAGAATATGTACTATCTTAGCAATTTAGTAATGTAAGTATAGCATATATATTATGCATGCAGCTGGTAAGACTTTATTTTATTAGAAGTACACTTCTCTTAGCTAGAGGGCTGGTGGAATTGGTTTGAGTAATCTCTGCACAGAACTATACATAATCCTTAATGAATATTGAGTGTTCAAATGCATACAGCTCTTCATCCTGATATCAGTAAAATAGAACATACACAAAAGTGAAGTTTTACTTTTTGAGGTGCCTCAAGGAGTTGTTGGCACCAGTGTAGAAGCAGTAGAAATTCCAAGGAGGGAGAAAGGCGAAGAGACTTTTGATACCCAAAGAAGCTTGGTGGTGTGAGACCCCCCTCCAATGGTGTTACTTCAAAGTATAAAAAAGTAGCATCTACTTCTAATTGGTAAGTGGCACTTTTTAATAAGACGTGGTTAACATATTGAAAGTCTTTAAAAATACTTAAAGGACAATTTGTGCTGTCTCAGTCTCCCTCAGTCTTGTTGAATTACAGATAATAATGTATGTCCAAAAACATTTCACCTGCCTGTTTTTCAGTAAAAGCAGTATTGACATAATTTGTGTTTTACTAAAGGAGAAAGCATTGAAGTGCATGCCCTTTCCTTAGTACATTTTTTAGGATGAAAGATTATACTGCTGGTAGGGAGGGGGAAGGTTGATGAAGAGGTGCAGATTGATAGCTCATTGCATAGCAGGTGTTGATAGCAGGGACTTGGCTTGTGTGACCACGGGACTCTCTTGAGGTGCAGGGACTGCTAAGACAGCACAGTATCCACCTGACCAAGTGGGACAAGAGGATCTTTGCCAGTAGTCTGGCTAAACTGATATTTAGACTAAGACTTAGAGAGGAAGGAAGTGATTACCCTCAAATCAAGAGGAAAAAGTTTTATGGACTGAGCTGGTAAGATGAGGATGATGTGGAGAGGAGTCCTTGAAAACAGCTAATCAGAGAAGATAGGCACCCACACATGTAGGTAAACAAAGAGGAAATATGGCACACAGATAATGAGGCCAGCAGTATGAGGGGGAGGATCTTAGACCTCTTCAGCAAGATTAACTGTGGTGACCTGGGAATGCCTTTTTTCTTTTATGAAATTTGTCGGTGATTGTAGCAGTTTCAGAGAACTTTTCTTTTAAACTACTATGGTATTCTGCCCTCTCCCTCCCCTGATTCCTCCCCAGTGTATTGTGCCTGTTACAGAGTGTTATTTTTTTTTTCTAACATACTTCACCACTTTTCTAAAACACATACTGACTGACTTGTTATTAACTTGCTTCTCTGCAGGGTGTGATAGGTGTACAGTTGGTGGTTACCATGGTCATGGCTAGTGTCATACAGAAGATCATACCTCACTATTCTCTTGCTCGTTGGCTTCTCTGTAGTGGCAGGTAAGATAAGTGTGAATGTGGTACTGAAATTATGCATCAGAGTAATAACAGTAAAAGATACTGGGTTTGTTTTGTTTTTGTTTTTGTTTTTGTTTTTTTAAATAATTGACTTTCATTACATTATTACCATAGCATTGTTACACCTGATTTGTGGGCTTAAGGCAAAAAGAAAATGTTGGTGTAAAAGAACATACACGTTTGTTGCTATTAATTGTATCACAAAGTTAACTCGTGTTCAGCTGTTGCATTATAGGTACAAAGAGCATCCTTTAATATTGAAAAGATAAATTGAATACAAGATACTGAAGAATAAAAGGATTTTGTTTGCCTCAGTGCTGTCTCTGTGTTGTTAATCTTCCTCCTGATTAGCTTTGCATATGAAGAGTGCTTATATATTTATAAAAAATTATATTCCTTTTTAATATGTCAAAGGACAGGATTGGTATAAATTTCAGTACACTACTTCCTTGTAACAATTGATCAAACAGACATAATGAGTTGCAAGGGGAGCATTCCCTGTGTGGCTGTATCCATAATAACAATGAAAAGCAGCAGCTGTTTAGAATATAAATCAGTATGCTAAATATTAAAAGGAATTATAGATAACTGTGTTTTTTCATTTGGTGAGAAGAACATTTTGTATGATTAGCAGGTACTGTGCTGTCTTTTGTAACTGTTAAAATTTTGAGAATATCAAATCCTGACTGACTGCTTTCTGAAGAGTATCCTTGAATAATAGTGTACTCCATAGGAGTATTAATAAGTCTGTCCATTGAGGTTTTTTTCTCTGCATCTCATAATTATCAACTTGCTCCTTCTTAATATTGCAGATTTCATCACCTGTCGAGTTACTAAAGTGCAGTGACTGTAAATGTTGTTTAGATGTGTGTTAGGTGTAACAGAAAACAGCAATTGTCATGTGGATAACACAAACTGGAGTCACACTCTGAAGTTTCACTGTTAACCATATTGGCAAGGTGTTGACCACGTTTCTTGTGCTCTAGAAAGATGATGACACTAATGAATATGAAACTGCCTACCATTTATTTCTAAGGTGTGTCACCATGAGAGTCTTTTATCAGCAAACATCCAAATGACGTATTGTACCTTTTATGTCTAAGATTGATTTAAACTTCTATTTGAAAATTTAAATATCTAATTCCTCTTGTAAAACAATTTGTCAGTATTATGCCAATGTTCTTCATTCTTGTGAAGTTTTCACTCACTGTGTGCTTGTTTTTAAGGCATGCCTATGCCAGTGATAGGGAGAAATTTGCTGTTCAAATCTTTTTCAAATCAATTTTTCCATTTATCTTTGCACAATCTGCAGAGTGATAAATACCTCAAGCAGGATTTCAGCAATTGTGCTTAGGTAATTTTGCTCTTACTGAAGTCAGTGGGAGTCTTACTGCCTTCTATGCTAGTAGCCTTTAAAAACTCATTGCTTTTCAGTTTTCCTTTATTTATTTGGTAACTATTTTAGTACATTGTAATTTCAGGCTCTGAAATACAGAACTCTAACTCTGAATAATTCCCTGAATACAGGGGCTGTATAAAGAGTCAGAAATAATCCTGTGTTCTAGATATAAAAATTAGTCAGAAGATTCACTTCAACAAGTATTTTAGTGTCAGAAAGAAATGCAGTTGGTTTTTTTGTTAACCTGATAGATTATCTTTTATCTTTAACCCATTTCTCTTTAGTGCAGTCTTTTTGCCAGTGGTATTTGACAGACCTGGGTGGGGTGGTAGAGGGTTTTATATACATAAGTGTGCAGGTCTATGCACACTCCTAAAGCTGTCCGGCTGTCTAAGGAAAAATTACCACTTACTCCTTCCTTACTTTTGTTAGTGGACTTCAGCTACTTACAACTTTGGGTCCAGTAGTGGTTTTTAAGTGACTTTGTTTGAATGTCTTGCTATGGAAAGATTGGAAGGCAAAAAAGATCTGAGATGTCTGTAGATAGCCCTTGCTAAATGGGAGAGAGGATAAACATGTTACCAGACAAGACAGAAGTATTAACTTATCAGTTTGTTTAAAGATGTCTATGTGTATCTATATGTTTGTGAGAACTCTGTTAAAAGGAAACAAACTTTTCAAAATCTAAAAGAATTGTTAGGATAGACAGACTTAAGGTGATTATTTATTAATGGAATAAATAGCTATCAATGACTCTTGAAAATCAGTTTACATAAATTTGTTAAGAAATACAAACTTTTTCAGTTAGTGCTATTTTCAGAGCTTGAATGCAACTAAATAGATCTATTGAAATATTTGGCAGCCTAAATATCTGCGTAGGCCTTGCATTTTTTTTAACTAACAAAACATTCTGTACCAGAACATTGCTTTCAAGTCGTTCAGCTGTTTCAGTTACTATATTTTCAGTCCATGTCAGGAAGACAGGAGAAAATGGATGTTTTGTTGTGGATTGTTAATGACCTTTATTCAAATTAACTAGGGCATGTCTGTGTGTCTGGTGCTATTCAGACTGACTTGGATATGTCTGAGCCATTAGGTAATCAATGGTGGGATTTCAGTTTTAAGCATATGTCAGCTATTACAGATCTAAACTACTTTTTATTAGCTCTGTCTTTATGAAAATGCTTGTTCAAATCTCTTGGTTTTGAGATACTAAATGCAAGGTGTGTAGGGTTTATCAGCTGAAAAATAGCAAAACTCTTTATCCTATTGTAATTAGGTATCATTTGCTATATTGCTTTGTAGAATAATTAGCAAATTGTGGTCTAATTTATGGTTTGATTTGTGTTATCATGCTACACGGAACAAGAATTTTGTCTCTTCTGTTGCATTATGTACTATTTCTCTGTGCAGGAAAGATTTTGAAAAATTTCTTCACTGCATAGGTGGCTTTCATCATTAGTATCCCAAATTCAGATCAGGGTAATGTGGTAAGTGAAAAAACAGGAGAAGGATAGAAGTTAACATCTCTAGAGTAGTTTGACGTCTTGGATGAAAAGCTTGTTTCTCTAGTTTATTTGTGTCTCTGTCTTAAAATCTCTTTTGCAGCAAAGTTTGCAAATCACAGATTCCTCAACTGGACCACACATAATAAAAATTTTAAAAAAATTTGATGTAACTTTCACTCTTACTTATACAAAATTCATTTCCTTCTTTCCCATCCAAAACTGTGTTCATGCAAGATTTGTAATATTTACTGTTTTCAGTTTTGGAACTGGCAGTGAATTCCTTCAATGGAAATTTGCAATGTGCAGTGGTTTCTTGTTCTGTTGTCTGGTACGAGCATTCTTTTCTCTTGAAGAGTTTCCAGGATGAAGAAGCCTTTCTAAGGTAGAGCTGGGAATCAAGTGCTGTCAAGTGGCTTGGGATTGCTTGAGTTTTGATACCTTCCAAATTTGCCTTTGCTAACTTTTTGGAACCAATATGGATTTGAATGGTCCTACTTGATGAAGTTTTCTTGTTGTGAGGTGATGGCTGTGGATTCCTTTATTATCTATCTCTGTGTTGGCCTGTGTCTCCATGGGTGACTGTTAGTGGCCTTCTACTTCCACACACATCTCAAGTCTGTTCTTGTTAATACATGGTCTCCTTTTCCTCAGCATTTCAGAGTGGAGATCATAGTGATATCCTTCCTGCATCTGGATGATAACCTTGCCTTGTTGCATGTGGAAAAGGCTTTGTTTCAGCTACTAAGGCTTTTATCATGCTTAGAGATTTAGGTAAAATATACCATCTTAGATTCTGAAGAGGACAAACAGAGATGGTTTTAAGTATTTCCATGCTATTTCTTGCCTATTAAATGAATGAGCAATGAATGGTGCATTGATCTGTGAAAACAGAGAAACTTGTAGGTCAACTATGTGTAAATTAGTGGGTTTTTCAATAGCATTTTTTCTAAAAACACTGAACAACACTGAAGGGGTGTTTAAGGAAAGGGATGTTAATGTTATGATTTACTCTGCTTAAGAAAAAATACTGGTAATGGTTATTAGATAAAAACTATTTCAGATTCTGGAAAATTGCTGCGTTTGGAGGGGATATAATATACTTCATTAAGTTATTTAGAATATGGATGTGATGAGTAACTGTAGTGGTGTAATTATTCCTAGTGAACTTTCCCTTCTATGACTGTTTGCTGTATTTGATATCTTTAAAAGTTTGTGTTCTGAGAACTGAAAGGGTTTCATGTAAATGACAAAGTGACAAAGCTTTATAATTATGTAAAATGCCTCATTTACGGACAAGAACTGAGCTCAGCTCTTCAATTCAGGCAGGGTAGGTACTGATAAGGTAGAGGTGCCTTGCTTAGGAGTGACAAATGACAAGTGTCTTAGTATATAAATCTTTGTTGTGATATGGTTTTTTGAAAGCCATGCTCTAAACTGTGAATAATGGTATTGTTTTACTTGAGATTTTCTTTTTCTTTAGCTTAAGGTGGTATCAGCACCCCACTGAAGAAGAACTGCGGATTCTTGCAGGCAAGCAAAGAGGGAAGAGTAAAAAAGATAGGTAAATACTTGTTTTAAACTTGTTTTCCCCCACCTTTTGTGTTTTTTTTGAGCATGGTGTAGTTCATCTAATAACTTTGCCAGTCTACTTTTGTCTTAGCATGAGTTAAAAACTTCTAGTTGCATATAACTGCACTGCTTGCATTAACTTTCACAATTCTTTACCAAATTGTGTTCTGTCAGTTTTAACAGAGCTGGGCATTCCCAAATTGTGCAGAATTGGTTAATTTCCATCCCACAAAATAGTCTGTGAAATGCTAATTTGATGGCAAGTTTTTCTAGTGAATGTATGCATTTAGGTAAAAACTGAGGAAACAAATCTTAGGATAGTAGCTCTTCATCTTGAAGCAAGAGAAGAAAGATTTGAATTTATTAGTTCTACATAGGCATACTATGAGCTGCCACTCTTCACACAACTGTGAAAAAGGTAAATGGGCTCCTAGGATCTATTATGTGAAATGTTTCTAGTGAAGAGAGAGGGAAATATTAATCCTCTTGGACAAGACACCTATGTAGAACTTTATCTGTATACAGGTCTGATTACTTGTGTTCAAGAAAAATTAATTTTATGTGTGAGCAGGTGAACAGAGCTGCTAGGATCACCCAGGAAAAAAAGGCTGTCTTACTCAAGGGGCCTAAAGGAGCTGGGCTTCTTGTATCTATTTAAAGACAACTGAGGGGCTGGAATAGCTGTCTATTAGGTTAAGCTGGAATTGGATTTCTGGTAGTGAGACATGAAGTTTTGAATAGCCATACCAGAAGTACAGCTGTGTCAGAAACTAAGACATCTTGAGGTGGTAGAGCTGGCTGTGTTGATAAAATATTTCTAAATTGGCTTTGCTTAGAACCAAACAACCTACTCTGGTTTTCTTTTTGCAACACAAGAAGTTTGCTCTAGCTCTGTTTCTTCAGGTTGGGGCCCAATACTGAGCCTTGTGGAACACTATTAGTGACCAGCTGCCAACTGGATGCAGCATCCTTCACTACCATTCAGTTGTTCCTTGTAAAGTAGTATTTTTTTTTTTTTTTTTTTTTTTTGCCAACATTCCTTAAAATTAAGAATCGCTTTTTATCTTAGCAGTTTTCTGTGACAAAAATGAGCAAAATAATTGTGAATAAGATCATAATTTGTAATTATCCATTTAACCAGTGATATTTATTAATATGTGAAATAACTTTAATTATGTAATTGCAAGTTTTAAGTCCACCTATATGAGCCTTTAACTGAAAAACACAATTGCACTGCGAATAATAATTACACTTTGCTCCTGTTGCATTTCCTCAGCCTTGCCAGTCTTTTGCAATAGTAGTAGTAGGTGATTGTACCAGAGTGAATGTTAATCACAGGGGAATATAAAACTTCAAAGAAACTAAAGGGATAATGTAGAGGTTTAAATGACGTTTGCTTTGCTTATTTATCAGCTGAATGAATAATAATTTATTTTTTAATGAATAAACATACCTTTGTGTTCTTAAAAGAAGTGACTCTTGTTCAGGAAAAATCATAGTTAAGTGGGAATTGTTCCTGTTGAGTTGGTTTGGATTTACTGTTTAAGGTTGCACAAACTGGAATATACATCTTGTGAGTCATTTCAAAAAAGAGATGTGAAACTGATAGTGTGGGAGAAATTAGGATGCATCTGTTTGATACTCCCCATGATAAAGAATTTGCTTTGTCAAGCCCATAGTCTTGCAGAGTGTAATACCTGTTTCTTAAATACTCTCTCAGTCTGAACTAATTTAAAGAGAAATTATTAAAAGAGATAGAAGGAGCTTATTTGAAAATTTGCCTTAGAAACAGCTATTGTCTGAAATTTTATTCAGTGCATATTACACTTCAGTACATTATGCTGTAGGCTTTAGGAGCATAGGAATATTAGGCAGGTTTTCTGCTTCAGAATAGTTTATATTGTATGAAATTGTTAGGCTAATAGCTACTGTGAATTACTTTGAACTAAATTATTCAGTGGTCCTGAGTATGTTCTGTCTATGCCTCTTGGATTGTGAGGCCCCTGGAATAATTAAAGTGTAGGAACATCAGGTTTTGTTGATCTGAAATGGCTTCAGTGGTAAAAATGCTCATCTCACTCAGGATGGTAGCACTCCTGTGTGCAGGCAGTAGGAAAATAATCAGTGCAGGTGGGAGCAGGGAAGAACACAGGAGCTTGCTGGTAGTCTTGTCCTTGGGCAGTGTTTGGCACTTCTTATATAGATTTGCACAACTGAAATTTTTGAGTAATGCTTTAGATTCCTATTTACAGTTTGTCCATTAGAATTCTTGTGCTTCAGGTTATACAAAGCATTAATATAACCTGAAAAATTTTATTAATGCTTTCTGCTTGTGTTTTCCTCTCACATATGAACTGAGATGAAAGTATTCCTGAAAACTGAGTTCGTGATTCATTTGATTTCTTTTTAATGCATATATCCCAATAATATGTTTTTCTATGAAAAATCCATCCCTCCTTTTCTAATTTCAGAGGTTCTAAAATGTGGCAGTTTATTGTTTCCTTTTAGCCTTTTAGAAGCTTTAAGGTTTGATTTTTGTAATCTAACAAAACATCTGATCTCCTTCAATGATTTTGCGTTTTTAGTAGTGGGAGAGGGAAGTTTTACATTAGTTAGTAATGCTCATCTACCAGACAAAATTCTTTAATTCTGTTTTCAGAGTGTGCTGGGTTTTTTAATTTGAAGACTACTAGTGTGACTTAATTTCAGGGAAGCGAAGACTATGATATTGGTATAGTTTGAGAACTCCAGATGAAAAACACCTTTTGTTCTAAATACACGCCTTTTTAGATTAGAAAGATACCTTTAATTGTCTTCAGTTGATGGCTAGTAGGTTGGTCCTTTCAGGGATCTAGGTCAGTTCAGCACCTGTGATGTACCTGCTTGTTGTGACAATAAGGACTAATGCTAGTTTCTTTTCTCTTTTTTTGATCTTGGGAGTGCCCTGTGGAGTGAATAGAGAAAATCAGTGTGTCAAAATAAATAGTGTCCCCTGCATCTTGACTCAATACATGTTCAGATTGAAGCATCTGGAAGCCATTTAAATCCATACCACAGCAGTATGTCAGAGTCTGTCAGGTGATAGCTGGGAGCCATTGGCATACCTGGTTGTTTTCCAAGATCTGAACTTAAAATACTACTTTTAGCTAGAGACATAAAAATATTTGTGTTTGGGGAGAAAAAAAAAATTGTAAAATTTGAAATGTCATTATGTATTGAAAAAATCTATTTTGTCATACCTATGCTTCTGTTATCTATTTATTTATTTTGCAGAAAATATAATGGTCATATTGAAAACAAGCCCTTAACCATTCCAAAAGATATTGATCTTCATCTGGAAACAAAATCTGTAACAGAAAGGGACACTATTGGTAAGTGTACACAAACAATAATACATTATTTCCAATATAGCCTGATTCTTTCTATCAAATGTTTATTTGTAATTAATGCTGAAATACCTGTTTTGTAGACAGTGAATAAATAGAAGCAAAACTGGTCATAAATGAGAAAGCAGTAGTAGGGTTAAGTCTCCTTTCATATTTCATGAGTTACATTTAATAGCAGTGTTCTGGAAAGAGATGAGTTGATGAAATCCAGCATAAAACACAATTTGTATTTTTTGTTGAATCAGGTGTCCATGGCAATATGAGACAACACTGAAAGATTCATGTGAAAGAATCACAATAGACTATGGTCTACTCAAAGTTTTTAGCTTTGTATAAGAAAATAACAATTGGCAGATGTCGAGTCATATACATTCTGCTTATCTAAAAAAGGGAAATATGCTGTAGCATTGGAATCTAAACCCTTTCAACCATCCATCTCAAACATTCAGGTAAAATGCTCAAAACCAGCAAGGGACAGTACAGAAGTATGTAGCACTAAGTGTTTTGGAAGGTACTATATTTTTTTTAGATTCTAATTCTTGATTATTAATCATTCTGTTACAGAAAGTTCATATATGAGTATTTCCCTTCTACCTACATTTTCATATTTATATTTTCTCTGGTTAAGTATAGAAAGAAAGGAGGCATGTTCCTATGAAGGAGACATTTCAGCTTAAGTTGTAGGAGCCAGCATTTTTGTAACAGAAATAAAGTTTTTGAAGTAAATAAACAAAGCATTCACAAGTTTCAATTAATGTTACTTTCCTGAAATGGTACCATTTAATTTCAGCCTGAGTTATACAAGATAGAGTTTGACTGTATTTGAAAAGTATTCTATACAATCTGTTTTTAAATCTAACCAGGGTGTTATTTCAAATGAGTGTAGGACTTGGAAATACCTACATTTGCCCAATTTCCTATCTTTGCCAACAGGTAACTTGTAGTCAAGTCAGATGTTCAGTAATGTGTTCTCACTTTCAAATTGTATAAATGTTGGGAAGGTGTTTGGAAGGGACAATTTGTATTGTCACATATGGTTCTTTGCAGTTTCCAATACCTGTGGGAACTCCCTCCATAACCTCCAGCCTGTATGCAACACAGTATGATCCCTGGCATTTTTGCAGTGAAGTTTGCACAATAATTATTGCTTTATAAGAGGTATTAAGAAAATCTCAATGAACAAATAATCAGTATCCTAAGTGGTGGGGGTTTGTAAAATAAAAATAACTGTTTATTTGTAATATAATAAATGATAGCCAGTGATTTTTTAATCTTTAAAAAAGGATCTAAACAAACCCTCTTACCTGGAATTGCAGCCAGACTCAACTGGAAAACTGTTTACTCTCTGTGTTTTGAAATCTAAGTTCAGTATGCTTTTTGGATTTAGAATGTTAATGTATAAAGGCTGAGGTAGTAAAATAGTAAAGAATGAAGTTCAGATTGTTGAGTAACTTTTTCATTGTTGTTGCATTTCACTTGGTTGGTCTGGATCTGCCTAAAATTCCCTTTAATACACTTAACACACAATTGAAAACCTCTTTTAGTTGGTACTCCATTCTATGTACTCTAGTAACTCCTTAAAACATACCTTTAACATTCACAAACTTTTATTTTTCAGCACTGCATTACTTTCCAGAGTATCAGTGGTTGGTGGATTTCACTGTTGCAGCTACAGTTGTGTATGTGGTGACAGAAGCCTATTACAGCATTATGAAGCCCTCACAAGAAATGAATATCAGCATAGTGTGGTGTTTGCTTGTCTTGGCTTTTGCAGTGTATCCTTTTCTGTTTTGTTGAATCCCCCTCTACCTGTTCCAAATAGTCTACATCACTCTGCAGTTTGTATAAATCTCTGTGCCACTGATGGGCAGGATACAAAAATATTTAGTGTTAAGAAAAATGATCCTGTAAGCTGATGCTGTTGAATAATGTTTATGCTGTATGTGCTCTTTGTAAATGCTGGTATCATTGTTAACATTAATACCAGAACATTTAGGAGAAAAATACATGTATGCAAATATAGTAAGTGCTCATCTGTAGTATGCAGTAGTTCTAACTTTTATAAATAACAAGCAAAAGTTCTGGAAAAATTTAATGGTTCTAAGCTAACTTGATTTTGCTCAGTTTGGCAGTCAGAAATAGTTATGTGTATATAGCTCAGTTTGGCAGTCAGAAATAGTTATGTGTATATAAAGTACAGCTTTTGAAGAAGTTTGGAAATGTAATTCACATTTTTTGTTTTCAGTATGTTTGATCTGATACTTCCTGATCAGAATAGTACAGTGATGTGTATTATTGCAAAAACACATCCGTGAATTTATAGTTTTAAAATGTGAAAATAAAGTGTGTAGACAGTCATAGGAACTGATGCTCTTTGACAAGCTAAACTCACCTCTGAAACTGAGGGAAACAGAAGTGGAAACAGGCATTATAAAATCATAAAATGTTTATTTTTTAGAGAGAAAGCAGTTACTCTTTTTCTTTTTTTACTGGAGAAGGCAATATCGGACATAGATGCTTGTGTGGCACTTAACTGCATTCCACATACCAATCCAGACACACATTTGAGGGAGGAAAGTTGCAGTGTAAAGGTATAATAGGGGATAAAACAGTGGAATTGAATAAGGGCTTGTAAGAGTACAGATTATAGACAGGTGACCTGGAGTCTGAATTGCTACAACTCCTCTGCTCCTTCAGTAGCTGAGAACAGAAAGTGCTAAGTTACAGTTGATAAACCTCTTGAATATTCAAAATTGTTTCCTCTGTATAAATAGTTCTTCTTTAGAGATACTTAATGTGTTGTAATTTTTCAGTTGATTTGGAATATTAAAGTAGCTGGTGGTGGTGTGTAAAAATTTGAACTCTAATGTTTGGTTACATTTGGCTAAGAGTTCTGAAGGTGCTTCATCCTTGCCTGTCCTTGATAATTATTAAAATGTGTGCTGCCCTTTGTAATATGGACAAGAGTTCTTTTCTAAGTAGACTGAAGTATAAATGATGGAATTTTTCCAGAGTTTTTGCTTGTAATGTATAAAAACTTGTTGGAAGAGGAAGTCAACTCATAGCTGGAGAAAAGAACATCAGTATGCTTCCAGATCAGGTGTTTCCCATTTGACATGTCAGTGAACAGATGCATGGTCCAAAATGTGGTTTTGCCAGTATGTGAGAAGAAAATCAGTGTTTGTCTCTTGTGCACCTTTAAATTGTATTAAAGCTATAGTATAGGTAATATATTATATTGTTACTGCACATCCTTTGTTTTATTTTTTGGTGTGAAGTCGGGAATTTGAGTTTAATCTTGGCAGAAGAAAGTAAAAAGAAGTGGCTACTGTTTAAAAAATCAGAAGTGATAGGCAATACCTTTCACTCCAAATTTGAAGATGAGGGGGTGTTTAATAGAACTCATGAAAAAACAAGCTTCTAATAGTAAAGCCACAATGTACTCTTAGATTTATTGGTGACGATGCTCTGTTTGCTTTCTCTTTTGTATCTCAGGAGTAGTCAATGTAAATTACACTACAATAGTTGCAATTCTCAGTGAAACAGAGTTGGGAATTATATATTATGGGAAAATCAGCTGAAGTAACACTTTCTTACCATGGTTTTGTACACTGTCCTGTCATTGCTTTCATTTGGTCGTCAATTCAGGGCAGAACTTGAAAAAAATATTTCAAATTGCCTGTCCGTGCAAGATTTGTGTCTCAGTAGTGTGAATGTGCAAGTATCTGTTAGAGCTCTGTTTAGTACCTTTAAGAGGAGTTTGTGGCAGTGTAAGAAGGATGCAGTACCAGGGAGCAGGGTCTAAACTTTATATTAGTCTTAACATCTCCATAAATATGTGAACATAACTTATTCCAGGCATTACAGCTTTTTGGATGAAGGAGGTACAATACAGAGGTATTGATAACATTACTTGGGGTCACTGGAACCTAGTCAGATGAGATTTCAGAAGAGGTTCATTCATGTGTTGTAATAGCAGGTTTTTGGGATGTAGAGCATACTTAAAACTTACTCAACTAATCGCTAACTCAATATGTCAAGACCAGAATAGATTCTGTGATAATGGAAAGTTTGGTTGTCTACACATTTTTTACAGAAAGGAGTAAACATGGTATGTCAAAGTTCAATATAGAACAATTTTGTTTTGATGGCAAGTGTTTCTTCTGTTTCATGCCTGTGTGTTAAGAGGCGAGAAGTTGTACTGAGGATGCAGATGGTGGAAAACTAGGAGGAGCTGTTCTCTTGAAGGCAGGGTGGCCCTGCAGAGCAGCCTCAACAAATTAGAGATCTGGGCAATCACCAATCATACTAAGTTCAAGGGAAAGTGCTGGATTCTGCTCTGGGATGGGGCAGCCCTGATTGCATGGCAGAACAGGAGTCTGGAAAGCAGTGCCATGGAAAAGGACCTGGGGCTGCTGGTTGACAGAAGGTTGAGTGTGAATCAGTAGAGCTGTGGCAGCCAGGAGGGCAGGCTGGCCCAGCATGGCCAGCCAGGCAAGGGAAGGTATTGTCCTGCACTAAGACATTCAGCTGTTAAAGAGTATCTTAAGGAGGCCAGGAGGATGATGAAGGAGGGGAATCCAAATGAGGAGTGGCTGAGGTCACTTGGTCTGCTCAGCCTGGAGAAGACTGAGAGGAAACCTCATTGCAGCTACAGCTTCGTTGTGAGGGGAGAGAGGGGCAGGCACTGATCCCTGCTCTGTGGGGACAGGGACAGGACAGAGGGAATGGCCTGGAGCTGAGTCAGGGGAGGTTTAGATTGAATATTAGGAAAATGTTTTTCACATGGAGGGCAGTTAATCACTGCAACAGGCTCCCCAGGGAAGTGCTCACAGCACCAAGCCTGGCAGAGTTCAAGAAACATTTGTAGAGTGGTGTCAGGCACATGGTGTGATTCTTGGTATGGTGCTGTGCAGGCCCAGGAGTTGGGTGGTCCTGTGGGCCCCATCCAACTCAGGATGTTCACTCCTTCTGAATTCACAGTTTTCATGTATTTAGGAACAGAAGATGGATCTTCTTCACTTCAACCATATGAACTATAAAATTAAATAGTTCCATAATCACAGCAGTTTAAAAAATGAAATCACTTTTGTAAAATTAAAAAATTCTACAGTGCCTACCACTGTATACAATATGCAGTGTACAATTCTGTAATGCCTCTTGTGGCCAAAAAAAACTGAATTAAAGGGGAAGCTGATGCATGCAATCTATTAACTTAGTTCTAAATACTCCCAAATTATTCTTTCAGTAGACCCTGAATATTAGGTCTTGCAATGGAAGGAAGTGATGAAGCAAACCATAATGCTTCAATTTTTTCCAACCCACAGATAGAAACACTGACAATTTTTTAACCAGCAGAGGGTTTCAGTCATGTGGTTTGTGTAATCATGAATCTATTTATTGAGTTCTGAATCTGCACTATAATTATAATTTATTGTTAGTATGCTTTCTTTTTTGTCCTTGAATTTTCCAAATCCTTCAGATACAATCTATACTTGAAGTCATGAAGTATCTGGGGGGTCATAAATCTGGTGATAGATTAGGACTGTTGATCACAAACTTGTTTAAATTCAGGATGTTTTCAATTTGTGATTAATGTCCCTAGCTGTAAAAAGAGCTTTAGTTTAAGTGTATGTTAGAGAAACAAAGCTTTCTAGAGCACAGTCTGTAGGGTATCTATCATGTACTTCTTTTTGGGATTACTTAAGTCTTGCTTTTAATGCACCAGTTCTTTCTGTAAAGTATAGAGGGGTCTGAAGGTGATTCCTGTATGAGATTAGAATTACTAGATGCTGTCCTTAGATATTGTGGATATCAGGATCTCTCTGCATATACATGAAATTGATCAGTGTATATGTTAAATGTATGCTACCTGTTGAGGTGTGATAATGCATAATCATAGTTTCTTGAGAGACAAATAATTGTTCAAATGTTTTCCTGAATAGGTATGACAAAAATGTTTTTGTGTACTCAACATATTAGAATTATTTCAGTATTAGAAGTGGGCAAATACAACTATGTTACTGCATGGTGGGGGGGGGAGGGAGGGGGAAAGTGGTACAGATTACACTTAAAATCTTGTTTTTCCTTTTTCTTTTTGTTTTTTTTTCAAATCACATAATGCCTGGAGTTATCTCCAAATACTTTAGTAAAATATGGACTGGATATTGCCTACCATTTAAGTTCTAATGAGCTGCAGTTCATAGTAGTAAAAGTTGACAGTGTATCATGGGAAGTTCCTAATCTGTTTCACTTTAGAACTAATTTAGAAATGTGTAAAACAAGAATACTTAATGAATATTTTTAAAACACCCTGATAGCAGAGCAGGTGGTATGTTAAATATTTGTCTTTGTGGCAGGGGGGCTAGATGAAAGGATTTGATGTACCAGATCATAGAAGGGTTTTAACACTGTTTTTCCAAGGTGAACATGGGATAGGTTTTTCTTTCCTAGATAGGACTCAGTGTGCAGTTTTCTTAACTCTCTTTGAGCTGAAAGTCTCAAATGTGTGCATAGTTCAAGTGCTTGAGGAAATGGCTTAGTGGTTAACTTGTTTGTGTTAGGTTGATAGTTGGACTTGATCTTAAAGGTCTTTTCCAAACAAAATTATTCTATCTGAAAGAAGAGAAATGTAAGTTCATGTCTTCTTTCATACTATAAGTAAACCTGGACCAAAACTCTACTCCAGAGTATTCTTGTCTATGAATTATGTGATTATTGTGCTCTAATGTGTTCTGTAATTTAACCTGAAATTGGCTGAACACATATTGCCTTCAAAATAAATATAGGCACTTCATAGAACAGTCCTTTATAACTAAGAATTATACTCTTGCATTTAGTTATTTTACAAACTTAATTTTCCTTGACCTTTTTCTTACACAGTAAGGTACTGTTTTCATTGACTACCCATTATTTCAAAGTTGAGGATGGAGGTGAAAGATCAGTCTGTGTCACCTTTGGTTTTTTCTTCTTTGTGAAAGCAATGGCAATACTCATTGTGACGGAAAACTATCTAGAGTTTGGATTGGAATCAGGTAACTCTTTTATTTAGTGTTTGAAACAGCTGTAGTAATTGTATGATCTGAAAAAAATTACTTCTAGTATTTTTGAGAAAATTTTTGCTAAAATGAATGGTGTAAGTCATATGCTTCTAGGAAAATATGCTTTGGAATGAAAATTCTAAATAGTATCCTGTATATTTTCCTGCCTTTCTCTTAAATAGTATAATCTTTTCCTAGCTTATTAGTTTTGTTAATTGTATTTGCCTTCCAGTTACAGATTTAGCCCTTTTTCACTTTCATAATAAGGTGTAGCTCCTTTACTGGAAAAGAATTTTAGAAGTTATCTTTTTTCATCTTCCCAAAGTGTCCAAATGTTACAGATGTTGTTACTCAAGTTTTACTGTGTTGTGGCAAACTAATTAGTGCATAAAAGAACTCTGCTAGATATGAAAAATAGTTTAAAAGATGACTTATTATCCATCATTCTGTTTCACGAAAGGGATTCTTCCTTTGTACTGTAATAAAATAAATATATATGTCCCTGCAGGATTCTCGAATTTCTCAGAAAGTGCTATGCAGTTTCTTGAAAAACAAGGTTTGGAATCCCAGTAAGTTTCTAGAAATACACTTGTGTGTTTATATGTGAATTTATAACTTATCTGTTTATATGTGAATTTATGAACCATTTGGATTTTCTTAGCTAACCTTTGTCTCGTATGTTTTGATTTTGTTCATGTTTATCATCCCTGCAACAGTTTAAAGAGATTAATGAAGAGATCTGAAAGTACCCACAAGTAACTGAAGTTGCATTAAAGTTTTAATTTTAATATGGAGATAATTTTTGACATTTTGATTGTAGTTAATAAATATAGTTCAAAACTGTAAACACTTCTTTCACAGTATTTCCCTTCAGCAAGGATTATTTAAATAGATAAGTATTTTTTGACATTCCTATGACTTGCAAGAAGATGAATGTTCAAAAGCTACAAGATGAAGTTTGTTAAAGTTCTCATTAGGAATAGATGGTGTTGTTCAGTCCTGTTTGCAGGTTGTAACTTTGTTCCTATCGTGCAAAAACATCTGCTTGCTAGAGAACATCCACACCTCATATAGACTGTTGAAGGAACATGCCATAGCTTGTGATGTTACATAAACACTGTCGTAGGCAGTCTCTGTATATTGCAAAATGGATTTCTGTTATTGTTCTTTATACATCTGTGCTAAAGTTTAGGGAGCATTTCATCACTGGGAGCACAACATTGAATTTCTTGCTTGGTAGGTCTCAAGTATCATTCCAGAAGCCAAGCATATATTTATTTTTGAGGAACAGAAGTTTCCTCAAACTAGATTACCGTAATTTATGAATAAACTTATGGGGAACTGGTAACTGAATCCCAGGTGTTTCTTAGCCTTCCTTTAATCTGCTTTCCTAAGCTATTGCAAGGTCACTAACTTCATGTATTCATTTTCATGTTAAGTGCTTAGTGATAAACTATTGCAGTGCTTTGCCTTTTTTAGCAAAAACTGAGTTAATGATGGTGTCTCTTGATAGTTTAGGTGACATAGATTTAGAAAGAATCTGAAACTCATTTGAATCACTAGATTTGGTTTTTTGATTGATTTTCTTCTTAAATCTGTTAGTTACTTTTCACTGATGTTTTTGTTGTTTGTTTGAGTGTTTTGTTTTGTTCTTATTTTTTTCTTTGTGTGATCCTGTTTGTTAATTGTGTAATTTTGTGATTTGTTTGATTTGTATTTTTCCTGTAGTTTTTTTATATACAATACTAATCACTTGGAAGAGACATGTTAATGACCACATGTACATTTCAGATAAACCTGTAGAAAGCTGCAGTAATAGCAGTTTGATAGAGATTTTTGATTGAGAATGGTAGAATAAAGTATCTGTTTTGTCTTTGAGCAGTTAAACTTATGAGACATCTGTTCATCTTAAACACAATCCTTAATTTCATTCTATTTTAGCTATTTCTGCTATATAGTTTGTTGTTAATTACAATATAATTTTTTCTTCTTCTCTACTAGCAAATTAACATCTCACAGTCAGTAAATCAGGTTTTCTGTTTTTCTAGGAAATTAATAGGTGGCTTTGTTTGGGTTTGAAAGTAGTTTTTACAATTTTAATTTCTGATTGGTTTTTAATAATGCTAGTATTCTGGAGGAAGCCTATAGAATACCGTTGGCTTTTTAAATTAAATGTTAGATACTATTGGGTTGAAAGTAGCCTCTGATAACTCCCTGTTCCCCCAACTTCCTCCCCAAGAAAATGCTTATTTCCTTTCTTTTCTTTTAGGGGTCCTGTGTCTAAACTAACCTTCAAATTGTTCCTGGCTGTTCTGTGTTCACTTATTGGTGCTTTTTTGACATTCCCTGGCTTGCGACTGGCTCAAATGCATCTGGATGCTCTGAATTTAGCAACAGAAAAAATAACACAGTAAGAGAAAATATATGCAAATAGGTATATGCTACTCAGTCTTAAATCTTTTGTGTCTAAAAATAAACAAAGCAAACTATTCCAACAAGAAGGTAGTGACTTAAGATTTCTGTTGCTGCCTGCTTTTCATATCTTGAGCAGATTTGCCACCTGCCCCTTTCTGTTCAACCTATGCTCTGCCAGTCTGTTACATTCTTTGCTTTGTAATTAAGAGTCCAAGTTAAAGGAGCTTTCCTTTTCTCCTGCAAGAGCTCCACCATTAATGTCTCTGTGTCCAGCTTTACTTCCCCCATCATGTCTTTCTGGAAGTTCAGATAACCTTCAGGAAGTACAAGTACGACCACAGACTGTTTTTTTTTTTTTTCCACCCCCACTTATAGCTGGGCATTATTCCTTTAATAAATTTAGCATAGGATAAAATGCAAAAACGACCCAGAATATTTAATAAGGGTCCTATGTTAATACCAATTTAAAGGACTATTTTCATTTTCAGCTGTCCTTCCATTTGGTAGTAAAATGTTCTGTCCAATTTAATTATTTCTCTTGGGCATTCTGTGATTGAGAGGGTGAAACTCCAAGTGGCTTTCAGACGTCTTGACTGTCAATGTTTAATACGTGATAATGACAGATTCTGCAACATAGGGAAGTGTGGGTACTCAATCTGGTAAATTTCCTAATAGGAAAACAATTTTTTTTTCAAACTGCATTTTTTTCCTTTCCCTTCAGGAATGCTTAGCATAAAGATTAATCTGTTTGAAGTGAGTCTGTCAGTAGCTGTCCACGTATAGCAGCCAGCTACTGGCTTGTTTATTCTGCTTTTACATTACTGTCTGTGTGTACAATGTGACTGAGTCACTTGCTAACCTATTCTTTCCAGACAGATAAACTACTTAATTGTTATGGTTCTCAATATTTTAAAATTCCTTGTGTCATTTCTGTAAGCATTCCAACATCTTCGTTGGTCCATGGACATGACATCCTAGGCAGAAGTATAAACTCTCTGAAACAAAGAACTGTTAATCAAGAGCTAAAGGACAATTATTATCCACCGAAGTGTGATTATGAAAACTAAAACTTCTCTAGCTTCTTTAGATGATATTGGGACTGGTTGTTGAAGATAACTTTGTTCAACACCGCAAGTTATTTTCGAAAGTCTACCAATACTTTGACTGTTCAACTGGAACAATGTGAAATTACATGAAATGGATTAAAACTTGATAAGGTATCCATATAATTAGATAAAGCCATTATAAAGAATACTTGTTAAGTGATAGGTTCTAATAAACCTGAAGAGCATAACTTGTCCTTGCTGATGCATTTTTGTCAATGAGTAGAGCATTTATTGACTTCAGTTGTTTGACAGTGACTAAAGGGAGGGTTATAAATGAGGAGGATTTGTCACTGATACAAAGCTCTCTAAGTTGGATGCTAAAACAATGTCTATCTCTGCAGTCAAATACATACTCTACTGAAAAAACCCCAACCAAAACAACTACAAAGAAAAAGCCAACCAACTAAGCACAAAAACGACAAAACCCAAATATTTAAATTTGTATGTGATGACAGCTTCTGTAACATGCAAACATTTGTGTTCTTTAGAACAGTTTTTGATTACGTGATTTTTTTCTATAGTGTAGAAGCACTGTAGTGAAGGTGGAGACAAACCTGATTGTTAGTGAGGAAGTACTACACTAAGAAAATGAGTCAATCTCTTCAACTGTTCTCATTTCATTTTAGTAATGAAAAATGATTGGGAAAATGGGTTTAGAAATAGAGAAGAAAACTTAGAAATTTAGAAGTAAAGATGGATATTAATTTCGGAGACAACACCAAAAGCGTTCCCCTTTTTATCCCCTTTTTAAATTCTGCTGTTTTGTATGCAAAAATTACTAAAGAGTACTACTTTTATTTTTGTTGTGCAGTTTCATATAGTATTTTTTTGGTCTGAGTATCTTTTATTGAATATAAGTACCAAGTTTAATTTAATCAGGGTTTCTAAATAAAATGTTTAATTAAACTGTGAAATCTGACTGCTGACGACTCTATCTCCTGTTCTTTTTAAAGCCAAAATCCAGTGTGATTTCACAATATGTAATATTACAGTCCTGTTGAAATGTCGTACTTATAAAATAGGGACAACATTATTATCTTTGTCCTAACTATTAGAAAGTTAATATTTCTCCCTTTGAATCTGTATAAACTTTCAACGTTTTGGTTGTTGTTTTTATTTACTAATTTCCCTCTTTTTTTTTTTTTTTTCTTTTTTTAGAACATTGCTGCATATAAACTTCTTGGCACCTTTATTTATGGTTCTGCTGTGGGTAAAACCAATCACTAAGGATTACATTATGAGTCCACCTTTGGGCAAAGAGAGCATTCCTTTGTAAGATTTCCTTTAAAAGTTCTTTCTGGGGTGTTGTGAACAAAACATTGTCTTAGAGCTCCTTGAAAGCCATAGAAACATGAAAGATTTTATTAGCATCTGCTGTCAGAGGAATTGTGGAAGCTGCAGCTGAATTTTAAAGCTCTTTAAAATTAGCTGCAGCTTCCACGATTTCAAAATACTTCAAAAGAATGAGAATTGTGGAGTGTTAATGTTCCCAAAGAGCTTCTCTCTTGACGTCTCCTTGACAGTAATGTGTTGTTTTTTGTAGGGGTGGAATACCACCTCACTACTACCTGCTGAAACCTTGTATCTTGCATACTGATGTAGGAGAGAAATGGTTTCACTGAAAACAGTCCAGATATGTTGGCCTGAGAGCTAAGCTAGGAGGTTTGTCTTAAGATTTACATGTTGTTGAAGTGGTATTGAATTGATAGGTAAAATATTTTAAATATTAAAAGGGGAGGAGTTTCCAGAAAGAGCAGTGTCTGAAATACTATATATTTGATTGTTCCTGTCACAATTAGTCTTGCTAATTCAAAGTAGACTTAAAATAGATATGATGGGCTGATACATTTCTTGCTTTCTAGAGGAAAGTTTCTAAAGTGATCCTGTGACCATTCAGCTATTACATAAAATACAACAATATACATATTTTGTATATATTTTGTTCCTCAGTTCATGTTAAAAGGAGAATTGAGCTATAACTGAGTGTCTAAGGCAACTAAAGTACCCATTTAAAATCTAGCACTATTTAATATCTAGTCCTGTGTGTCTGAATGCCTGTAATTGTCTGAGCAACCTTGGTTTTCACTGTCCTACCTTCATTAGATCTAATTTGGATATAATGCTGTAGGGCTACTGAGAAGTAGAAGGAAAGAGAAATAGAAGGCAAAAGTAAATATTACTTGCATGTGAACTTCTAAACTGTAGTTTGTGTGTTAACTACTTTTGACAATTTGCCTTAAGATTGCTTTACAGATGATACAAGCAAATAACTGGAGCAGTAGGTGGTCTTTGGAAAACAGCATTACCTTTTTTTATTATCCACAGAATGTCAGAAGATACATTTGATACCATCAGATTGTGGATTATAATCCTGTTGTGTGTTTTACGGCTGGCTATGATGCGTCATCATTTGCAGGCCTATCTGAATTTAGCCCAGAAAAGTGTGGATCAGATGAAAAAGGAAGCTGGTAGAATAAGTATGGTTGAATTACAGAAAATGGTAAGTGTGGTGGCACTGAGATTATGTATTTGCAGTACTTCAGCTGTGCAAATGATTTTTTTCCTTGTTGTCTTCTGTGGCAGCAAATCTGAATGAAGCTTTCTAGATGATATCTCCTATAAAAATAGCATAATTACAGAGAAATTCTGCAAACCAAAATATGGAGAGATGTATCATCTGTGTTATGCAGATAGTTTGTCCTTGGTTATTTGGAAGTTATTATAAAAGATCCCTTCCAATGACTGATGATCTGTCACTACAACACAGGAAAGAAAAAACTGAATTTTGATAGAAGAGTAAAATACTGGTACTAGCTATGATTTTTTGGGAATTTGTGATAAGGTGGTTATATTTTGGAATAAAATGACATGTTTAATTCTGTCAGACCACTTTGAAGTGCACCAGCCTAGTTAAAAAGTTGCCCATCATATTGTGGACAAGGAGAAATTTCTGAGGATTCTTTTTTTCTTAAAATAAAAATAGTAAAGCATACCTTGAACAAATGGAGGAGGTAGAATAGCTGCAGTGTGTTGTCTGCAAAATAAACTTAAATTGCCAGTGTTCATGACATTGCTGTCTAATGACCCTGCTGAGTTGGGATCTGTTGCAGGAGGAATATTGAAGCATGCTATAAGACAAAGACTCCTCTTCAAGACTGTCTTTATTACTCTAAGTTACACTAAAAGTTACACTGAAAGTCATGAGTGAGCTGTGCAATAGTTTTTTACAAAGTAGCTAGGAATTTGCTCCAGAGAAAAAATTAGGAAATACTTGTAGTAGCACCTGGTTAGGATGGAACTGTGCCAATTGCTGTAAATGTGCTACTTTAGCACTGGGAATTTTATTCCTATCTATAAAACAGTAATGTCTTCTCCATGTGGCATTTCTTAAATCCATTTATCCAGTACTTTCATATATTCTCTTTGAGAAGGCTGTAGTCACTAGATGCAGTCTTGTCTTGTTTTATCTGCTTTACATTTTTTAGGAACTTCTGCCACTGAATTCTTTCCTGTCTGTCATTCTGCAGTGATCATTGCTTTTTAATTCATTATTATTTTCATTTTCCATCATTTTTTTTCCAATATTTTTTTCTCATATTTTTTCTTCTGCCAGTATCTTACTACTTTTTTTTTCTCATGTTATTTTTGTGATGCTTGCTCATTAAGAAGCCCTTTGAGGCTTGAGAGGTGTGCCCAAAACTATCATGTCTGCCTTCATCATGTTTGCCACCTTGCATTCTGTTCTTTTTAAACCCCAAGTAGTTTTGTTTCACTGCTTGTTTACTATTGATTTTATCACTTTTTCTGGTTTTATTTTGTTTAATCTTTTAGGTCAATAGCTTATATAAAATACGTAATGTTACAATTTAGAGAAAAGTGGAACAGATGGAGAGCAGGGGGAGAGATATATCTTAATGGATTTTGATGAACTGTAATGTATGGCTAAAATAAAGGTCATTTAAATGTTGTTTTTGATCTAATGAAAACTCACCTTATCATTGTTTTTAAAATACAAGTGTTTTCCAGTTAGAAATCTTAAAAATATCTCACTTTTTCAAAAGGACTGTAATATTAACCCAGCTTTCATTTACTTTTTATGGGGCTTTGGACTGTGGCTACTACTTTTACCTGTTTTTTAAATATGATTTAGTTTGTAAATGACTGGGAACCTGAAAAATTAAACTTTGTTTTATTTTGTTTCTGATGTATTTAAATAGGAATCATTGAATGATGGCATGCAGTTTGCAGAAGCAAAATTGATTATCTGTTTTTAAACAGAATTTATGCTTTTTATTATTTCCTTTCAGCGCTTCATCTCTGATTTGTAAATGTCCTTAAACTAGAATTCATTATGGGGATTTCTTTATTAGGTCTTTTGAAGACAATGTGTCACAAGAGTTACTAGAAAATTCTTAAAACAGCTGTAATGCCTAGGTCTTGGTTTTTTTAATAAATTATTTGTTTTTTCTAGACATGTTCATAAAGGTCTGCTTTGATCAACCAGCAATCATGACCTTTACTCTCTCCCATTTTTCCAGGTGGCTCGGGTGTTCTATTATCTCTGTGTAATTGCACTGCAGTATGTTGCACCATTGGTAATGCTCCTTCACACAACTCTGCTCTTGAAAACACTAGGTAGGCAAAGTTGGATCAACAATAATTTATTCTGTTCTACAGAGGCCTTTTTTATTTTCACCAGACTAAAGAGAATTATAGTTCATGGGTACTTGAAATACAAAAATACCTTGTAGTTTCCTGTGCTTTAAAATGTTTGTGGCTTTTAAATAATTATTTCTGTTGCTACTTTTGGTATCTTCAATTACATGGTAATTTGTTTATTTCTGAGTAATTGTGTAATGCAACAAATTAAACAGTTTACTTCTGTTGAAATATTTGTCTTTTTAGAAGTATTTTAAAAGTGAACTCTATAAAGCATGATAAACTTCACGAGCATCTCATAAAGGATTTTTTCCAGCTTTTTTTATCTTTGGTAGGCTTCTAGAATGGGAATTGAGATACGAGGTTAATGTAGTTAACTGGGAGATCTGGCTTGGGATTCTTTTATTTCTTTCTTGTGAGACTGGTCTTTCATAGCCTGCTATTTAGTTGTGTCATTTGCTTTGAAAAAAGGCAATGGACAGAGATAGGTTTTAGTAGGTTGTGATTCATCATGCCCTGGAGCAGACATCTCCATCTGTGGAGGTCTCAAGGCAGCTAGATGTTAGGATGTCAAAATACAAGATGAATCCTACCCCAGTAGCTTGCTGGTATTACCAGGAAGTTATGCAGATGAATATAGTTTTTATTTACTAAGTTATAAAAGCTTGACATTTTTTTGTGTGTATTAAGAATATATCAAAGATGATCTGTAAAGTAATTGAATTAACAGAACTTGAATTTAATTTTACAAAAATCTGTTACTTGTTTGTTTTTAACAGGTAATTATTCTTGGGGCATCTACCCAGAATTGAATTCTGACTCTCCAGTAGAAAACAGTCTGCTTCCCAATTCTGTTAACTCTGAGTCTCCACCTGCTGATGGAAAGATGAAAGTAACTGTAGTACAAATAACAATGGCTCTGGGAAGTCTAAAGAATATTTTCACTCCTCTCCTGTTCCGAGGACTCCTGTCTTTCCTCACCTGGTGGATTGCAGCTTGTCTTTTTTCTACAAGCCTTTTTGGGCTCTTCTATCACCAGTACCTGACTGTGGCATGAACATGTCAACTGGCAGAGCAAGTGTGAGGTCAAATTTTAGATACAAACCCAGGTACCAAGAGGAGATGAAGAGAAAAGGAAACTATATATGTGAAGAGAAAACATATCATAATTATTTTTAAACACTTCCTTGGTGTTCTCAGGGTGAATAATTTTAAAATGTTTAAAATTGCAACTGGGTTTGTTATTTTTGTTACCCAAATGGTAGGTAACTAATTCAATTATAGTCCTGGGACTGACTCACATTTTTGTGTTGTTGATGGTGGTAAGCATGCTGAAAAGATGTGACCTCTTGGTTTCCATAAACAGAAAGCCAAACTCAAAAATTTTGTTTTTAAGCATCAACAGTCACTGACTGAACTGCATTCAAAGGGTACTGGACATAGTGGTGGTGGCTGCCTATTGATTAAGCCTTGAAACTGAGCCATACAGTGAAAGGAGAGAGAGGGGATTTTAAAAAAAAATTCTGTTGGATATCTGTTCATCACTTTTCTCCTTGGAAAATGAAAAAATCCAACAGGACAAAAGACATACTGTATATTACAGTAAGGAAAGTTGTATAAAATATAAATTTAACAAGAGTAGATGTATGTACCTGACAGGTATTGCTGCCTACATATTTTGCAGGAGTGCTTGTGCAGTAAGAAGAGAGTTATAACAAATATATTATTTCAGTCCCTGTAGTCATTTTGAAGTAATGGCCGTCTGTATTGGTGCTAGTATTGATCCACAGGTTGCATTTGGATCTTTTAAATTTCTTCTTTTGAGGTAGTAGATAAATTCCATTGAATTTACAAAAGAATAGAAAATAATTAGTGACACTAGTCAAACATTTCAAAACAAAACAATTTAATCTTGCTGACTTACAGTGTATGTATATGTGTAATGTACATATATATTATATATTAAATATATAATATATATGAAGGTATGAAATACCAAATCTTTATTTTAAATTCCTGAATGTACCTTACAGGGCTGTGGGAGAGTGGTGTATGTGTATCTAGTAATTTCAAGGATCCCTTTTGAAATGAAATGTCTAGATTTTTTTTTTCTCTTTTTTTTTTTTTTATTTTTTTTTTTTTATTTTTAGTTCAGTTGAAAGGGCTATTTGTTTTATGTGCCTCTTTAGAGGTACTTAGCTGTACTGAAAAACTTACACTGTCTTGGAAGAGAAGATATAAATTGATAGATTAAACTGTTAAAAAAATTTAAAATTTCTGCTCTGTCAAATCATCATCTTTTGCCACTTTAATCTGTGCTAACTTGACCATATAAAGATAATTAATATATCTTGGCTTCAGAAATAGATTTTCTGTATAATAAAACAGCTATGTAATAAGAAAAAGAGCAAAGTATTACCTTTACAATTTTTGCTTAACTGGAGAGATAGATTCCAATCATAAAATTATTGACAGTTTTTCAGATGTTTTGTGTATTTGCAAAACAGAAATGGGGATTTATATGCAGTAGGTTTTTTAAACAGTTAATATTACACTTCACAGAGGTCAGTGGGTTTTTAACTAATACTTGCTGGTTTTATGTTACTGTTCTTATTCTCTTGAATTTGTGTACAGCTTTGGCATATAAAAAGCATTTATAAATGGAAAAGCTTAACTAAATATTTAATATGTAGCAGACCTACCATATGGGAAAACAAACTCAATGAATGCAGAAAATCAAGATTTTAAGCTGGTGATAAACTGTCTTACTGTGTTGAAAGCCTTTTAAGTTATTTATTAGTTTAAGTTGCTTTTATTGGGGAAAGATTTGTGTACACCAGCCTAGTACCTTCTGCATGTGTTTGGGATGTCTGAGAACACCTTGCATGATGCTACTGGTTTCATTGCAGTATTTCAGTGTGACTTGGGCTGCAAGCTTTGTTGTTTTCACACCAACTTTTTGTAACTAACAGGGATGAAAGCTTAACTGTGAGTTGGCTTAAAGAATAATATTTGACCTCATTGTTTCAAAGCATTCCTAGGAAGTGTCTTTCAGATAAATAATCAAATGACAAAATATGACAGGTCCAACAATACTGGACCCACTTTTGTATTTGTTCAAGATGTATAATTTCTACAAGATACATCATTACTAATAGAATTAATAAGGACAGCTTTTAGGTTAGAGTTAAGTGTTCAATGCCAATCTTTTGTTCAGAAAAATAGAACAATGCAAAACAGTTTCATTCTGATAGTGAACTTGCCTGATGATGCTCACTATGTAGGAATTGTAACCTGTTGTTGCAATCTAAAGGAGTAAATTTTGGATACTTGAGAATACTTCAAAATAATGTTAAACAACAGTTTCTGCTGAAGTAGTCATTCTGAAAGCTCATAAGCAAAAGTGAACTGCAGTTATATAATAATACATTCAGCAGAAGTAATAACTGTATCATGAAGCTGAACTTCACAAAGCTTTTGCTAAGAGCTCATACTGCCTTACTATTGAGACATCACACTGATCATGGTGAAAAATTGGCATCTGCTGTTACAAACATGAAGATCAGTGCACTGTGCTGTTCCATTGTTCTACAGAGTTGAATGTTGGAACCTTCTGGTCAGCAGTGAGTGGGAGATGAGCTTTTTTTGGATCCAATTAATCCTGACACGAGTCCAGAAGGCTTATGAACAACTAAAATATGGCAATAAAAGCCTTTGAAATGTGTGGTGACAGTGAAACCAGAGGGACCAAATTGCTAAGGTTGTGAGCAGTGCTTCCTATGTGATATGATCAAAAATGGTGTTTTAAAGTGAAGTAGTAACCCTGATAATTGTGACTTCCATGTGTATTGTGTAAGGTTCAAAGGAGGATCTGCTCACTTCTGTATTAAGTTCCTTTGAAACAGCAGCTGGCAAATGCTTTTTTTGTTTGTTTGTTTCATGGAGATCTTTATCAGCACCTAGTGATGGGGGAAGAGCATCTTGCAGAAATGGAAAAGCAGGAAAATGTGACTGAAAGGTTGATAGGCGTTACTAAAGTTTTTAAAAGATTTTTTGGTCTTGCTTTTTGCCCCACTACTTCATCAAATAATTTTAGAATGGTTTGAGTTGGAATGGATCTGAAATGGGCCACTTCTCACAAGACCAGGTTGCTCCAAGTCCCTTCAGACATGGCCTTGAATACCTCCAAGAGATGGGCAGCCACAGTTTCTTTGAGTAACCTTATCTAGTGCCTCACCACCTTCACAAACAAGAGTCTCCACTGAACACCTAATCTAAATCTCCCATCTTTTTGTTTAGAACTGTTTCCCCTTGTCCCATCACTCTCTTTCTGTGCAAAAAGTCATTATCCCTTTTTTTCAGAAGCCTCTTTAAGTAATGGGAGGTCACAGTGATACTCTTAGATACTGAGAGATTTTTGAAAGAAATGTTCCTTTGGCAAAGAATCCATGTCTGTTTCTATTTTCTTAAATTCAGATCTCCCTTCCTCTCTTAGTGATGTGAGTTCTGTTGCCGATCTACAGGACCTTCCCTGTGTTCCCTACACAGAACCAAGTAGGCTAAATGAGTTCAAGATTGTATTTTGACTTTTGTTTAGTTTATATTTATCTTTTTTTTTTGAAGGATTTGTTCCATTAAATAGCTCAAATAACTTCAAATTCCATCTGAAACATGAACAAATCTGTTAACACTTGTTTAAACTCTGCAGTTTTATTATGTACGTCCCTTTAGACTAAGGGTTAAGATACTGATAAATCCAAGTCTTCCAGCAAATTCAGGGGGGTCCAAACATAACAATTGGGCTATTTCTGAGTTAAGAGAAGTTGATTAAGAACAGAATAGAAAGCCTATTCTTACACTTTGTAGGTGGCATTCTTAGGCTGCACTTGTCCTCTTTTGATACTTTCTCAAGCTATAGGTTGTGCCAGTTTTTGAGTTTTTGTTAGCTGCACAGTCTTCTCTTTCAGAATTCACTTGCATAAAGGATCCACAGATTAAATACTAGCATCAGTACAAGAGAACATTCTTGTAGAGAAGATACTTACACAAAATTATTTTCTGTTGCAGTTGTTCTTCTCATTGGGATCACAACTACTGAAAGGTTTAAACAGAGATGCATTCTTCCCTGGATCATAAAGTGAAATTTGTCTTAAGAACAAAAATGCTGCCAAGACATCATCACCACATATAGGCAGCATAACCTTACCTTGTGTAGTGGTTAGCAAGTACAGAAATTACAGCTAACTTCAAAGGAACAATTCAAAGTGTAGTAACTACAGCTAAGTGTTAGGGATATTGCATATATCACATAGAAAATGGAACACATCTGATCTTAAAGGTGTTGGAAGGCATTCCAAGTAAAAGGCCTTTTGTCTCTTAATTTTCAAATAGCTGTGCTTTTCACAGAGATAATTTTGATCACTTTTTAAATACTACACTTCCTGTTTTTTCACATGACATTTTGCACATTTATTTGTTCGACACAGCCCCTCCACACCCAGACTTAACCCCACAGTTAATTTTGTCACTATAAAGTTCTTAGATAGTTTTAGTTAAGGTTTAAGAATTCAGTGCCCAGACGAAATGGAGACATTGAACAAGATTGAGGCCAAAGAAAAATGTGTGTTCTCTTGGAGAAATCTATTACAGCTGAGCAAAATCATAATGGGTGAAGGCAACAGCAGGTTACTTGTATCCTAAATCAAATATTAAATGTGAATCTTTACCATTATGAGCAAGACTGTTATTTTTAGCATCTGCAGCCTAAATCCCAAATGGCAAATAAAGAGCAATATTTTGACCTCATGGATACCTACTCTAAAGAGCATCTAGACAACAGATGCTTAGAAGCCAGATGTCTGATCTCACTGAGCAGGCTGATGATCTGTCCATGGTTCAGAGTGATTTTTGTGCAACTCCTTTAGGAAGGCCTGCCATGCTTTGTTACCTCTGTAGCACATGCAGTTTTGTGGATGGCATATCTCATTTGCACTCCTGAGAATTAGACTGAAAGGTCTTCCTCCTCTAGATGAGATCATGAAGCCCACATGTCATTGCCAGGCTGCTTTTACTGACATCTGTATATGCTGCACTCAACTTTTTCCAGTCTCTCACTGTGGACTGCCAGGAGAGTAATAAAGCACTGGGTGTTGTTTTGCATGCCAGTGTATATGTATTTTTATACCTTTGATTTCAATGATGTTTTTAATGGAAGTTATTTTTAATCTTAATGCCATGGATCATATTTTCATTTTTTAAATTAATATCAGTGCCTGCAATTAGAAGTCAAAAACTTCTACACTGTTTTTTTTTAAAAACTTGATGTTCAGGCTCAAGTATTAACAGGTATGCAGTTTTATATCAAAGTCCAAAATCCACCTGTAAATACCAGATTTTTTTTTCCATGTGATTACATATAAATCAAGAACCCTTAAAATTTGTACTTGCAGCATGTTTTCTCACAACATACTATCCATATGAACTTGCTATCTATAAAATACACATCTCAAAAGAGCTTTGAATAGCTTTTTACAAACTCCTTAATAGTAAGTCATTACTCTTTAACTGTGCTGCAACATATTTTTTTTAAACCTGGCTTGAAATTTGTGTGCTTAAAGTCAGCCTTATTCTCTCTTCCTCTGTTCATAGTAACTCTGCCTCCTGTATGTGTTCAAAGCTTTCAGAATGCATATTCACAGTATTTTTGATAAAAACACAGGACGAAGAAAAAGGCACCAAAAATTGTATTTCGTAACTACAGTTCATATCCATGTCATGATGTGCCAACAGTTTTATTTATCCCATCTTGGGTGATTCCTTTCTTCCATTGTTAATTGTATGTAAGGTTTTCTGGGAGGAATACACATGGAAAAATATTCTGTAATAGAAAAAGAAAGCCATCTAATGTTTCAGTCTTCCCATTTATATGAGCAAATATTAATGCAAAGACACTATTAAATAATTTCAGCCTAAAATTTCTTGTGGGGTAGACATGCTACAAAGTGCACAGGGAACATCTTCCAGGTTGTCAATATTCTAATTCAAATGTTTTATTTGCCTCTTTGTTGCTGGGAACACAAATTCAGTGTTGTTCTTCAGTTAATAGTAGGGGTTTTTTTCTGTTGTTGTCTTTTTTTTTTAATGAAAAACATATAATTGTGTCTACTCTAGAACAAAGACCTGAGACAAAAAGACTCCCCTCCTTCATTTCAGTATTTGCCAAATGGGAAAGACTCTGATGTTATGTATGTCAATTTTAGCTTCCTCTTATTGCTACAATACTGTTAAAATGCAGTTTTTATAGTTACAGCTTTACAAATATTAAGACTATCATGCTTTGCAGTGAGGGTGGTGTTTGCATTGTATGGATCTGGTGTTGCATTACCTGCATTACAAATTGGCTCCTGTGCTTGTAAAGGATCATCAGGATCTGTGTTCAGAAGAGCACAGCCCAGGTTGAAAAAGCTCACTTTGGGGATTTTTTATTTTTTTTTTTTGCTTGTTGTGGGGATATTTTTAGTGGTGTGGATAATACTTGGGTGCAACTACTTCAGCTAATAACAACCTCCAGTAATATTGCAATCTTTTTGTACACTGTGAAGTGCCTAATCGTGGGTGATTCTGGTAGCCCTTGAAATGGAGTTTGCTATGAAATTATGTTTTTCATTCAATTTTTGGCTTGTGTGGTTTTGTGTTATTACATATTGGAGACAAATAATATTTTGAAGAAATCTTTTCCATTCCTCTTTCTTAAATGGTAATCTAACAATTTTGTCCATATCTGACTCATAATTGAATGCCCCTAATTTAAACTAACACCCCCTCCCTCTGCCGCCTGCCACCTCTGCATTGTTTTCTTTATGACTGAGGGTGAGAATTTACAAGATTTGGAATGGATTGACTTTCAAAGTTTTGTAGTGACACCTGGGTGTTAAATATACCCCAGTTATGCAGGCACACAGTTGGCTTCAGCCAGGTAAGTTGTTCTGCTTGGGCTCAGAAGGGCGACACTGAAGGTCGCTAAATCCTTATGGGTTGGAGCACAAAGAGTATCAAATGTGATGTGGCTAACTGAGAAAAAGCTTCAAAATGTTTCACCTTGTAGAATTCTGCTAGGGTGTTCACTAGTGAAACCACCCTTTAAAACTGCTTGTCCACCTTCAGGAATGCTGAAGGTAGAACGTGGCTGGTTAAAAGAGTGAGAAAACAACAGGCCCCTGCTCCTGAGTTAATTACACATTCTGCATGTGCAGTGCTTGTAAGCTGACATGGTGTTGTGGTTCAAATCTACCAAAGGAAACCCTCTTCTGAGGAAGGCATGTTGGGCTTTTGACTCTAAAAAGTGGCTGTAGAGATCTGTACTGTATGTAGTACAATTTTGGAAAAACCTGGTAAAAGTAAGCTTGCTTAATATTTCCTTACACTATTTGTAAGAAGTTACATTACATTTTTTACTGTAGGGCATTGAAGAAGCTGGTTTTGCCTTGCTCAGGCAGCATTTTATATTAATGTGAAAATACTAAGAATTTGTTTGCCATTTAAATGCCTAAATTTCTTTAACAACAGTAAATTTCACTAAATTGAAGCAAGATTATACTCTCTTATTCCCTATTAATTTTGTTGAAATGTTGCAGTTTAACTCTGCTTTTATAATTACATTATTAAAATGTAATTTTACATGCACATTAATAAAATGAAATTTTGTCTATTAGTTGCTCATGGTAATACCACAGCAAAGCTAAGAGAAACTGTGATATCTGCTGTTCATCAAGTGGTCCCATCAACTTGCTTGCCATTGTAAAGCATTGTAAAGCATTTACCCATGTTGGACATACAGTATCTGCTGCAGTGATGTTCCTATAGTATTTTAGCATCTGTACATGTACTCTGCATGCCTTGCACTTGCGCACTGTAAAGGATTAAAAAAACCCTTCCATTATTTTATATAGTGTTTCCCATATCTAAAATAGGACAATTTCTAAAGCCAAAGATCAATAAATGTTTATTGTCTACCAGTGTGATTTTTTTTTTTTTCCTACTTTGTGTGATGTATACTACTTTTTATCAACTTACAAAATCTCCAAGGAGCATGTAAAACCAGGCTTCTTGTCAGTTTTGCTACTAGTCTAGATTTTTTACTTTTAAAAATAATTGAGTAGATAATTTATTCCCTCCTTCCTTTGGTTGCAGCAGAATAAATAATTTTTGAGTATAAATGCAGGTGGTGTCTTATTCAAGTGAACAGCAGTTTAAACACAAAGAACCATTAGAGATTTCATATGAGTTTTCATTTTTGTGTATTTCACTATTTAAATTTTTGGACCATTTCTGGAGAAAGATTGGCAGTACACCATAGTAGATGGAGGAAATTCTTAGTTTTACACTCGGAGGATTTGTCACACATTTTGACTGTCCCTCTTCCTAGTCACTTAGAAAGGGGTTGTGTTTACTTCTAAAAAAAAAAGAAATGTGTTTAAAGGCATTACATTGTCTCTCCTATTTGTTTCATACTAGCAACACTGAGGAGGAGTGTACTTAACACCTTGTCACCATCTTGAATTTGATTTTTGGAATATCAGATTTGGCTCTGCATGCATTTTCTTTCCATGTGTACAACAAATGCAGGTGAGTTATGCCAAAATTGCTCAAATAGTTCCTAAGCTGTGAAAGAAATCCTTGAGAAAACATCCTTCTTTAGCCTAAACCCAAAATGGTACCAAAGGCCCCTTCCACAATAGCCAGGTCATATGAAATCTTGGTTTTGAATCCACCAGGTCCACACTGTGTAACTCAAAGGTCCTGGAAGGTCTTCAGCTAAGCATGCAAGCATGCATGATTCAGTGCAGTTCCATAGGGAATACTCAATTATTTGAAATGTTTATTTTGGCTGAGTATATGCAAGTGGGAGAAGAAAGCCTAGAAGGATCCTCTGGACAGGAGAATAAGCATCTGATACCTGTCTGCACTGTCTGGTTTAGGTAGGGCTGAGAAAATGTTGCAGATGTTGCTGGTTTGATTTGGATTCTATGACAATTTTTGAAGAATATGCAGCACAATTATTTTTGCTTGCCTCCTCAATAAGCTATTACCTGGTGGACGGTGTAATGGACCAGAAAACCACTATTTTAGAGGAATATTCATATTCTGTCTAAATCCATAATAAAATAATATTGTTTTTGTTGGTTTTTTTTTTTTGTGCTTACTTTGGAGTTGGGATTAGAGTTTTGCTTTCCAGAGGATGCAGCACTGTTGAATAAGGGAAAGTCAGCTTCTCAGTTCATGAAATGGGAGCATGACACATCTCTCTTTAAAGCAGACAGGAAAATAAAGAGTATTTCTCTCTGAATTGTGAGATTTACAAGCTACTTTCAGTGATTCTGGATGACCAACCCCTGTCACATTTCTCATATCGTGAATAGGACAAACTTCCAAGTTTTGGTCATATAACCTGTTGTCTTTTTTGAGTGAACACATATTTTAGTATCAGCCTGACAAGAAGAGTAAAATATAAATATCTTCAGCCCAAACATCTGTATCGTTCCTGGATTGCCATTTTCTCTTTCTTCATGGAGTGGGATTAAGCTGTTGCTGTAATTTCACTGGCAGCACGAGCTCACAGAACTGGGAAAGGGGACATGGGGAGGGACATCAGCCGAGTCGTGTATCGAGGAATTTGGACTGCAATTTACAAAATGAAAGCATTTGTTCTGGACGGGGATTGTTTTCCACAGGGAAGTATAATGTAGTTATCTGTCATTTCAGTGCATACTGCTAGACACCATCCTCCATATGAGAATGAGAGTGTCACATTAAAAAACAAAAGGAGCAAGCTGGAGATGGTGATTGTGTACTGCAGAATCAAGTAGGATTAATGTTGTGAAACTGCAGGGTGAGGTGGTGTGTATTGTTATTCATGTGAAAACCTGGAAAAACTAGGGCAACAGGGACCAACAACTAAGCCACTATTGAAACAATTTTTATTCTGAGGGTTGGAATTTTGGATTGGTACAACTGTGCCTGGTTTGCCACATTAAAGGCACAAATCTAATATTTTTAACACAGACTGTGTGTCTTTTTTTTTTTTTTTTTTTTTTTTTTTTTAATATTACATTGTTTTTAATGATTTTTCCAGCTTTCTACTATGAGGCCTTTAGGATATTTGGTCTCTTGGCCTAACAAAATATTAGGACTATGGTAAGTTATCCGACTTAAGAAATTACAACTATGCATGCTAAGAGTACTGAGAATACATAAAAGATATATAAAACGCTTATAAAAGAAAAGACAAAAACACCTGGACATCACAGTTACTTATTTGTTTAATTTCCATCTTAAATGACAGCTATAAATTTTCCTTCTTATTTCTATTATCCGTCAGACATTCTCAGCTTTCTTGGCTTTTTTCCTGTCTTCCTGTTGTAGATTCTTTTTATGTTTCCTCTTATTTGTGTGCGTTTGTCTGCTTTTGTTCTGAGTGTGGTTATGAAACAAATCCAGCTTTCTTTTTGCTCTGATTTTCTCCTTCCATGTTACTATTTCTTCTATCCACTGTTACTTATCACCTCTCTTCACTCCCACTAGAGAAGTCACTTTTCTTAGACATTTTAGATAAAGAGCTGTTGGAAGTTTTAAAACATACCTAAGTCACTCCAGAGCATGAATTTCTCATTTTGGGAAACTATAAAATTCAGGTCTGCTGCCTTTTGTAAAAATCTCCAATCTCTGGCAGCTTCCTAAGTTCCTGTTGTTTGCATCTATACAAAACACAGTTATTCTAAACTTACAGATAAAGGATTTAGCTGTGCTAAATGGAGCAACTCTTCAAGAAGTTATACCCTGAAAGTTGGTTTATTTGCTCAAGTGGATTTAGTAATATTTCTGCTTTTTAACAAACAAATTAGGTTATGTAAACAGCAACCTGAAGTACTGGGGAGTAAGTTTTGAAGTGGGCAGGATATGCTGCTTAAATAAAATGTATTTCCTCAATTTGCATTCAGTCTCCACATTCCTGTTTTTACTTCTATCTTCTGTACCTTTGGATTAAACTGTATAGAAGAGTAAAGGACTTATTTTTGGCAAACTTTATTGGAAGATGTGTGTATATATATATACATACATATATATATCTGAGAAAATTACAATGTACAATATATATTGTGTATATATAGGCATGTATATGTATGTATATTTGTAGATATATATATATACAGTGTACTATATATCTTATATCTGAAAAAATGACAACATACAAGTGCCTCATAGACTTAAAAAATAAAATTAACTTTTAAACTGTGTTTTAAACTCTTCTAAAGTTACTTGATTATATTTAATGGTTGTGGTGTCTCTTTTACTTGTCCTCTACCATATATAAAAATTAATTGTAAGGTGGGAAGGAAGGGGTGGAATCTGAATGGTGGAAAATAGCCACTGGTCTTGCATGTGAAATGTTATCAGTATACAAATGACCTTTCTTTTAAGAAATTTCAAAATAATGGAATCACATTCATATTCTTCTAGGAGGTCATTCAATTGAAAAGGTTTTAAAATTAAGGTTCCCAAATGAGCAATACTGCAATGAATCTGAAGCAGCAATGTAAATAATTTGTTTAGTGGGTAAATGTTGGACCATTAGTGGTTAGAAACATGGAGGGAGAGTTTTTCAGAGTGAAGTGTTCAAGCATGTCCACCTCACAGTGAGTCTTAAATGTGTGTGGATGCCCTGGTCTTGTTCTGCTGAGATTTTTATACTTGGGCCAGTGTCTGGGTTTCTGTTGGTTAAGTAGAAGCACATTGATACTAGGCTTAGATGTAGCAGTGCTTAGCCCACTGCAAGTCACAATTGAATTCTCTTTTGTTTTCCCCATGAAAAGTAACACTTTTACTTTACTTTCTATTTTAATTTTACTTTACTGGGGGGCTGGACATTGCTTCCATTTGTGAATAGCATCCTATCAATGGTGCATTTTCCAGTCAATATTATGCAGAACAAAGTAAAATTTCCTAACAAATTTTCACAAAGTTTATCACAAAAACTTGATTTTTTTTTTTTCAGCATTGGACATTTGAAATGATCTGTACCATTTTTTTATGGGTTGCTTTTAACTTCTGAAATCCAACATCTTCTCAGCTGTGCTTCAAATTGTATTTTGTCTTCTGAATGAGTTTAAACCCAAGATCATGAACAGAATCACTGTAAGGTTGCCGTGGATCTCTGCTGGGGTTATCTAGTCCTACCTCCCTAACTTTATGCTTGCTTTTTTTGGAGATTTGTATTTATTTTCTCAAGGGTTGGTTGCCTGGAAGCTAGTGACAGCAATTTGCTTCCTTCAAAGTTGATGGGAGAATTCACACAAGGGAAAAAGGAAAAAAAAGTATCAATAGTATTTACATAAAATTTGTATTAGTATTCACTCAGGTCTATCCATAATAATGTGTCTTTAGACTTTCTTATTTAGAAGGACTTATAAGGACACTTACATTAAGGACACATTTGTGAATTAACACATATATGCCATACTCTGTGTAGCTATAATTTTGAAATACTGTTGGTAATGCCTGCAGACTGTTTTTTAGTTGTTGCCGTGGATACATCTGACATTTTAGGACTAACTGAGAGGAGTATTACAGAGAAAAATGGCAGTAACACAAACACAATTAGGCAGTCTTACATGCACACAGCAAATAATTTAAGAAATTTTAGTCTTGAAGTTGCAAATTCCAGGAGGTTTGAGGCATTGCAGCTGGTGGTGAGGAAGGCTGAGAGCCCCAGTGAAAATGCTCTCAGACCCTACAGGAAGGGGAGAGTGATTTGGCAGCTGGAAGGCAGCAAAGGCTCGTTGTTCTTTTCTGTGGGGTGCAAAGTTTACACCATTCAGTCAGCATGTGCCTACCCTGGGCCCTGGCTGCCCCACAGCACTGGGAATTTGCACTCCCATCCTGGAAGCACAACAGTGTGTAACAAGAGAGCAAATCCAGGTGAGGGAAGGAAGGAGTGATGTCAGGATGGGTGAGATTTCATGTGATATGGCATCAAGGACAAGAAAAAAGTCTGTACTGGAACTGGTGTCAGAGAAAATGCAACAATATGAGACAGGCTGCAGGTATTTTTTCCCTCAGATTCATACTGTCTGCTGAGGATGGTGGGCAGATGTATTCATTGCAAAATCCTGTTCTGGCTGTGCCAGGTTCTCTCTTAGAGCTTATTCCAACAAATCAGAGTAATTAATCTTCAGGGCTGCTTTGGAGCTGCCAACATCATGATTTTGCTGATTGTACAAATTACAATCTCAAGGGACTTTCTTCCATCACTTTTTATCTTCTTAGTTGTCCTGGTTTCAAGGACAGGTGTCTGCCAATAAAGGCAAAAGCTTCTCTTTGAAATGGAGAATGTAAGCCCCTCTCTCCAAATTATTATAATTTTGAAATTAAGGGGCTCTCTGGCAAAGATATGGGAATTAGGAATTACAGTTCTTTACTAGGGAAATTAAAATAGAAATACAGTATTACAAAGAACAATTCCAAAAACCCTGCCAGAGTCAGAATCCAAGCTGACACCCATCAGTCAGTCAGGGTGGTGGCACAGTCCCATTCAATGGTGGCTGCATCCTCCTGCAGTGGCAGATGTGGTTCAGCTGGAGCAGTGCTCCTGTAGGGGTGATGTGGAAAGGTCTGGCTTTCCTCTGGAATCCATCTGGAATCCAGTGGAAAGAAGGTAACTTGCTGTCCAAAATCTCAGTTTTTATCTGGGTAGGAAAGGTTTGGCTCCTCCCCTGGCTGGAGCATCTCTCAATGGGATGATGGAATTTTATCTGTCACACAGTGGGACTGAATGGGCCAGCAGCAGATGATATCTTCCTGGAGGGAGGATGGATTGTGCAAAAGATAAAGATGATTGCCCCAGCTGGTTTAAAGATGGCCCATTAGCAGATAGTATGTGCCACAGGGATAAGGAATCACTGCCCCACCCGGCTTCAACAGATGGTGACAGAATTCACATTTCTGGCCACACCAACCCAGCATATCAGTCAAAATTATTTTCTAGTTTGCTAGGCTGACAGACCACTCACCAGAGGTATTCCTCACCCTTTCATAGCTTTAACTTATCATCATACCCTCCTTTCTGAGAATCAGCAGCATCATTACCATTTGGAGTACCTCTGGCTGCTCCAGAAATGCGTCCCCCAAACCTTGTTCCTCCCTTTGCTACCATCTTTGGGCAGCACAGCAGGTCACTCCTCTGCAGGTTATTACTTTTTAATTATACCTACTCTTGAACACTGATCCCTTCCTATGTATGTTTGTGTAGGGTTGTTTATATAACAAAGAAAAACTGAAAAAATTACCTCTTGATGTGGTGCTCTCTCTTCCCATCTACCACCCACTTCTTCCCTCTGAACACAGAGAACTGCTGCCACCTCATCTATCTATAATTTGTTTCCAGACTTCTCTTCCCAGGAGAAAAGAAATCCCTTCTGAAGGTGCTGAGCTGTAGCCTCAGCAGCAGGATTTGATTGATACATGGTTCATTCTCTCACTGAGATACTCATCAGCTCTTATGCGCCTCGTGGTGATGATGCCCAGAGGATGTTTTTGTGCCTCCCTGCATAAGGGCCAAGCCCATCATCTCTGAGATAAGATAATTGATCTCCCTTAGTCTGGTTTTGAGAGGTTCAGAGTGCACAGTGAGGTTATGGCTGTAGCCTTGCTCTTCCTTTCAGATTCTCTTTGCAGCTTGAGCCTGCCTCGGCTGGTTTGCCTGGGTCCTCTAAGCTGTTTAGTTAACAAAGAGTAACAAAAATAAATACAAGTAGAGGGAAATCAGATGAGAAGTGAGGCTTTGTGGTCTTTGTTGCTACTGTAGAATGATTTGGGTTGGAAAGGACCTTAAAGCTCGAGTCATTCCACGCCCCTGCCGGGGCCAGGAGCACCTTCCACTCACCAGGTTGCTCCAAGCCCTGTCCAACCTGGGCTTGGACTTTCAGGGCTGGGGCACCCACAGCTTCCCTGCCTCACCAGTGACAGCAAAGAATGAAGTTGTTATGTAATAAAGATAACAGAATTGTCCTAGAGACTTCGTGCTGCCCCCAGACCATGTCGTTGCATTGATATTAATAGAGAGCTTCTTGTGCATTTCTTTGAGACTTAGAGCTCAGGGAAAGCCTTTGCTGAATCACTCCAAGCAGAGATGACCATCCTTTCAGGACAGAGAATGAGAAACCTACTCACAGCCAAATTTTCAAAGGCAAAAATTAATTTTGTAATGGTTTTCAGATATTTTTTCAATTGTGTGAATATACTGTGAGACTTTTTGATGGGGGAGTAGGTCTACACCAACCAATCTCAGTAGTCCAAAACAGGGAACTTATCACTGTAATGTAAAAAAATTGTCTGACAGATTTTTTGGGTTTTTTTTTTTTTTTTAATTATTCCTATGTCACCCCAAGAAGGAACCAAATATACCAGTGCTTGGACTCAAATTTTCAGTTAGTTAAAGTTGCTGAGGTCTCTTTCAGCCATTACATTGTGTATGCCTTATACTGCCAAATGCTTCACGTTCAACACGTTTGCATTTTGAGAAAAACAAGACCATTTGGCCACAAAATCAAGTAAAGTGCTACTTGAGAACACTAAGGTGCTGTCATGTTTCTATTCTCTGGACATCTATCATAAAAAGAAGACATGTCCAAGGAAGCTTTGAATAGGTTTTCCTTGTAAAATAATTTGTAGAGAGTTTTGCATTATCTATTGCTACTTTCAGAGTGTTTTCACAGCATGTCACTGGGCTACAAAGTCACTTTGTATTCTTTGTCTACAAACAAAAAACATATGAACTCTTTCCAGTTAACTCTGTATACTCAGAGCTCAGGTTTAGCTAATCACTTTGTGCTGTGATTCACAGCTCTCAGTTTTACTCTCTTTTCAGGCAAGCTTCATGTGCTTCCCTGGGAAATCAATTTGGATTTCTATGTGATTCCTCATTTTGATGAGGTTTTCTCCTTGCATTTGTAGAGATGGTGAGGGGGACCAAACCAGTTCTTAGCTATGCCTCAACATACGTGACACATGAGGTGAAGGATTCCTATAAAGCTCTATATATATTCCTATAAAGCTCTATATATATTCCTATAAAACTCTATATATATTCCTATAGAGCTGTATATGTGCTGGCAGCCCTGTGCCTGGAGATGCTTCACCTGGCAGCAGGTCAGGACAGAGAAAGACTCTGTTGCTGGGCAAACACCCAAATCCCCACCAAGAATGCCTGGCTGGCTGGGAAATCCAGCTGTGGGAGGAACCTCAGCAGTCAAAGCAGTTATCTGTGACACAGCTGGAGCCACAGTGCCTGGCTTATCTTGGAGGGACAGAGGATGGCTTGTAGGGTCAGCTTGGTGCTTTTCCTCTGATTTACCAAAATAAGAGTATTGGTCTAATACCGATACTCAACTGTGACATACAAAAGATTCTCTAACAGTTTAAAGTTAGAAAGTGCATATTTATTGTGCTGGGCACCAGTGTAAGGTAATCCTCTAATACACACTGCAAAATCACATGTAATCACAAAATCTATTTATTGACAAAGGATTCAAATAAATACATATTCATAATAGCAGCCCCTGCCATCCCCCACATCCTATGGTAATTAGCTGGAATAGCTATTAAGCATGCATGATTGACTTCTTAAATTAAATCTGGGGTCGTTTTCATGGGGAGGGGTCTTAAAAGGAGGAAGTAAGGCAAGTCTTCCTCACCCTAAACTCTTGACCTTTTCTATCACTGACAATACAAATGATTTCTGGGGATAGTCCAGTTTTCCAAAGAATGGGTTTCTGGTTCATTGTCTATGTTCCTTTGGATGTGCTCACTAGTTTCATCTTTTCCCATTGTAAGTGCAGCTGAGTAAACATGAAATGGCAGACAATCAATTATTTTAGTTTCAGATAACTATTCCCTTCTAACTTCTAACTTTTAATTATTTTCAGCAAGGTAACTAAAATCCTAATTTTCTAAGATGAGTTTCCCTGTGGTCCCATAAGCCAGGTGGTTGTCACCACGAGCTGTGCTCTGCTGCCTCCCAGATGGAGTGGCCAACCAGCCACCTGTTATAAATGAGAAGCAAAAAGTCTCCATATTTAGCAAAATTTAGATTGTTTTATTCTATGTAGACAGAGCAATGCAGTGCTGGAGAAAGTGAGGGGTCACTGCCCATTCCATACTCCATCGAATCTTGATTTGCAGTTTCTTCTTATAGCATGGTCTCTCATATTAATTAATAATTTTGGGGGTTTTTTTCTGTCATAATCTTGCCTGGCAAGCAGTGGTGGTAGAATAAATATTCATAAAGTCTCTGGGCAATAATCCATCTGGTCTTGGCAGACAAAACCAGCAAAAATCGAGAAGTCTAATCTTTGTAGATAGGCAGTAATTGATAAAACAAAGGCAGGAAGTCTGATTTTGCAGAATCTATCAGACTATCAGAAAGTCTTTTCCCCTTTAGTAGGAACTCTTGCCTCCCCTCCCCTTTTTTTTTTTTAATCAATAAACTGTTCTCGATATAATATTGCCGTGTTTGCACTTTATTTTTGTGAGATGCTACATAGTGATTTGTGTCGTTATGGAAACACACCATGGGATCAGTATAAACAAGAATATTGAACTTAAAGCATGGAGATGAAATAAAGGAAGATATAACGATTTCATTATATTTGTTAAAATCACTTTGCTGTAAATTTTCACCCGAAAAATCCACCAAAAGAATCCTGCCCCAAGTCCTGCTTTCACAGCAGAATGGGACAGATTCCCAGCAATGTGTGGGTATGGGAGAGTACACTGTGCATTCAGAAGACACTCTGGGGAGTTAATGAGGGAAACCATGTCCAATCTCCTGGTCACTTCCAGCAGTTCTAGGTGTAAGTGCAATAAGATGGTCATGGATACACAGGGATTGTGTTGGGACAGTTCTAGAAGCACATAAATACCTGTATTTGCTTAGTATGGGGGGATAAAAGAGTTCATTAGAGGTGTAAATCTAAGAATAGTCACATGAGAGAAAAAAAATTACACTTCAGAACTTTGGGAAATGCAGCTGGGTATTTGGGTCATGCCTAAAACTGGATGGGTAACTAAGAGGGGTTTAAAACAGTTTGTTGGGGTAAATACAGCTTAGTGACCAAGAACAAGGTCCTCCATTTGTGATCTGAGTTTTTGTTACTTTCATGTTCACAAAGCATATGGAAGTGTTCAGAAATCTGGACCTATGTGCTAGTCTAATATTTCCAAATATCTGAGTCTAATTGTGGTAACACAGGTTTTACCTAAGCTTGAGGTCTTTGTGAGTGAATGGCTGAGAGCAGTAAGTTATTAATACAGCCCTTTCTGCTAACAAATATTTATAGATCAGCTGGCACCATTCAACCCAGAACAATGCTAAATAATTGGCAAAATATATATTGGCTGGAATATACCTTGCAATGAATAATTTAAACTCCATCAAACTGTTATTCTGTCAGAATAGATAATTTAAATATTTGCTTGTTTTTAATTTGACTCATTTTTTCAAATTACTTTCACTATCCTCATGTCTCAAACCAAAGCAAGCTTTGCTGATGCATTTAGACCTGTGATAAAGGATTAGTTTAGTAAGCTGAGGAGAGAGAAAGCTGCATTGCCATGTTTTTATCCTCTTTTATTTCTTGCATTTATTTATTGATGACTGATTTGAACTCAGAAAATTTTTACTATTCAAACCAATGTCCTGACAGTGTTGCTGAATTACAGTCTTTTGATTTGAAAAAGTCCTTAAGGGAAACTGCAGATACTTGATTTACAGGCATTGCTATTTGTATGCTTATACAAATATTATATTTGTATTTGCTTATACATGTTCAGTTATTTATTTCTCTGTTTTGTTATCCTGAGAGTTGCTCAAAAAATGATTCTTGAGAGATCTAGCTCAGCTACTTGACCTTTAGTTAAAACTTTATTGCAGCTGTAACACTCTCTAGTTTTGGAAACAGAATGAAAAGTGATTTTGACTTCTTTGTGTATATACAGATTAAGCACATTTGTACTGCAAATATCTATGCAAAGTAAATAAATCTAAAAAATTACATAAATACTATGAAATTGTTCTTGTCATTTTATTCACACTGAGTCCTTAAATAGATTTATAATAGTCTTATACAAATAAACAAAGTGGAAAGATTCAAGAATAGATGGCAAAATCCCCAGCTATTTACTTTGATAGTAAACTAGTAAAAAAATAGTATATTTTTAAAAGTATTCTTAAAATCCTTAAGAGCAGAACCTAACCTACCACATGCAAGTCTTTTTCTTTCCAGGAAGAAGATTTGCTTGTTCCATTTCATTTTCAGTGAAAGCTGCCTTGGTAGACAATTGGCTATTGACAGCTGATGGAAGATTCTGGTTTGGTTGGAAGACCAGGCTTTACTGAGAACACATCCAGATGAAAAGTTTTTGATGAGGGTTCTTTGGGCAAATTAACATGAATTAGTTATTTTGATACCATGATCTCTAATAGATAATAAGAAAGCAGGGGTCTTTAGGCACTTTTTAGTAAATGAAATTGTTCTGGCTGTAGCAAGTGCTCAATCTGATCTGTATTTTTCCTCCTAATTACAATAATCCTCTGCTGTCTGTGGCATTATCTGTTTTGAGCTGAGTGCTTTCTGTGAAAGGATGTGCCCCATGATCTGAAAATCTTCTCTCTCCTGCTGTATGCATGTGTATGTAAACACATATATAAATGCCTGCAATGCATGTACACTATCCAAATAAAAACTGTCTCCTCAGAGAGTCAGGATTTAAATGGAGCTTAAGTTTAAGCAGTCTTGCAAAACTGTCATGAATTTACCATCCAAGACACAATTATTGCTCACCACCCCTGTCAGAGTGATGATGATGAGGGTATAATCTAGAATTGACAATGGTGGGGAAGCATGAGCTGATTAATATATTTTTCTAAAGAAATAAATGTATCCTAAAGCAGATGGAAATAGTTGTGAAATAATTGATATAACTGATACAAATATGGTTGATGAAGATTTTATTCTGTAAAAGCAAAGAAGATGCAAATCTCTAGAAAGCACAATCCTTACATTTAATATGTTGAATGTAGACAATTGATGCTTTCCAAATACAGACTGCCAAATGCACAAGGAGCAAAGCTTAGTCAAGGTTCATTCTGAGGTCATACACTCAGAGCAGCCATCAATCTGGACAACCTCTCAGTAACCTCCACATACTTCCAGACAAGATCTGGGATCCTTTGTGTCCTGATTAGAGCATACAACAGTTAATTTGTTTTAAATAGGAAATTAAATTCTCTTCTAAAGTGGTCTAGGAGGGTCATAAAATGGTTCTTGAGGTGTGTTGATGAGGGTTATTTGGAATTCCTACTCCAAATCTTGCAACAGCAATGCAAAAGAGCAAAATGATGAAAAAGTAGCTGCAAACTCTTCACAGCAAAAAATCATGAAAGAAAATGTGTGGCCTGTGCACTTAGAGGATATATCCCTAGATGGAGAGGATATATCCCTAGATGGCTTAGCTTTTAGAGACAGTCTCTGTGTCCCTCTGTCAGCAGGTCACGTAGAACTGGCACTGCAGAAAATGCTGCATGGTGGAGGCTGGGAAGAGCAATTCAGGATTAGGAACCTGGGAGGGAAGGAAGGGTTCCAGGAAGGAAGGAAAGATTCCAGGAAGGATTCCAGGAAGGAAGGAAGGATTCCAGGAAGGGAGGAAAGAAGGAAAGAAGGAAGGAGTTATGAAAATCAGCTGTTCATCTCCTCCACACGAGTACTGCACACAGGGTGATAGCCCTGGTGATAGAGGAACACTGTTTGGGTTTTCAGTGGTTTTTTGGAAGCTGCATGTTCCAGGAGCAGTGCTCAGAACCTGGAGAACAGGCGGTGGGTAAATGGGGAGAGTGAGAATGATGGGAAAGGCAGGAGGCCAAGAGAGAACACAAATGGGACTTGAATTCAGATTAAGAGGATCTTCATTATGGACTCTAAACCAAAGATGACAGTAAAGGAAGAGGATGTGCTTTCAAGACTACAGTCACATCATTCTGCTCAAAAGCCAGGTTATGTCCATGACCTTCAAGACTAACAACATTTTCATAATTTATTTTTTCTTTCTTGATCAGTGAAATGATTCCAGACAGCTTCTTCCTGAGAAGCTGGCATACTGACCTACTGACACATCTCCTATCATTACAAAACAAAACAAAACAAACAAACAAAAAACCTCCTAACAACAAGACAAAAAAACCCCAAACAAACAAACAAAAAATCCCCAACTCAAACAAACAAACAACAAAAAAAAAAAAAAAAGAAAAAAACAAAACCAAAATGAAGAATAGAATAGAATAGAATAGAATAGAATAGAATAGAATAGAATAGAATAGAATAGAATAGAATAGAATAGAATAGAATAGAATAGAATAGAATAGAATAGAATAGAATAGAATAGAATAGAATAGAATAGAATAGAATATGAGATGCTTAATTTCAGCAAAATGAGATTTACAACTATTGAAATACTAACTTTGAAAAGCATGACTTATGAATGATAATGGAAACCCTGACAAGACTGCCTCAAGATCACTATTGTGGAAGAAAAGTATTTTTTTATCTGTTTTTATATCATGTAACAGCAAAGGCCTGACTCCCATGCTTTGCAAAAGGGTGGTGGAAAAAGGGCAGAAGTTAGATGAAACAAAATTAAGCCAAATGCTGATACAAACAAGCCTCTGATGATATGGTGGTGATGTGATTCAAGGAAGAAACCAGAAGTTTAATGTTTACTCTTAAGCCTCCCTAACCTAGATGCTGGGTTTTCTTGGGAGATTCTGTTGCAGTTAGATAACCATGAAAATTGTTTCCTGGTTTCTGTATCCTGCCTCTTGTAGGTGATGGAAACATGAAGCAGAGCAGAAAGAGTAGAAACAAAATCATTCTACTGACTTTAAATTAATAAAAATAGTTACCCTTTTTATACAGAATAATTCTCTATTGTGTTCAAATCAGTCCTTTCCTGTGAGAATAACAAGGTTTTTTATTATTTGCCTGCATGATGTTTCAGTATTAACCACCCACCCATTCTAGTATTTTTGGGGAAAAACAAAGCAACTTTTGAGGATTGCTAATAACCTTACACCAAATGTTTCCAGGGATGAACAACCTAGAGTGACCAAAAGATTCCCCCATTCCCTTTTCCTGTCTGTCTGAGCTGGGATGGGGATCTTGCAGCAGAGAGGAGGGAGACAGGACCAGCATGGGTAGTGAATAACATCTCTGCCTTTTCAAGCAGTGAACCAGCATGGAAGAGGAAAGATTTATGACACACAATGGAGAGGGATCATTGGGAAACCAGGAGAAGACTAGGGCTGGTGATCTTAAAGGTCTTTTCCAATGTACTGTTCTATGATCAAGACAGGGCCAGAAATACAAAAGGCAGAGGAGTTGATGACAGCTGGCCTGAAATTCCTAGAAGTTTTTTACATTGTCAGAAGTAAATTTGCATTGTCCATGCAAGAGGTACTGTTGGTGAAGACCTGCCCAACATGGAATTCTTCTTACACTGCAGTAGCCAACAGCACCACAGGAACCTGCTGAGGGGCTGGTTCAGAGGCTGACAAAACCTTACCTGCTGAGACTATAAATTTTAACCTATTTGAAAGAGTTCAACCCCTGGAAAACAAAAACACACACACAAGGTAACACCACGTTCTTCTAAACTGTTAATGCTGGTGTAAACTAGCATTAACAAAGAAACAGTTCTTTTGTATTACATAAATTTTGCAGCACTTTATTGGTCACTGTTACCTTGCTCTGCAGCGACCTGCTTGAATCTTTAAGTAGAAAGTGAAGCATGTTCTGGGTATTCCCATGGTTATAATTTCACTTAGAAAAAGAACAAATTCTCTAATAACATTAACTGAAGGAATTTATTAGAGGTGTTTAGTCACAGGGACCCCAAGATGAAAATTATAGCCTTGTAACACACAAGGCAAGGCAAGACTTTATGCATTATACATTATATACATTTATATATTATTATATACATTTATACATTAACAGCCTCAACTGGGCCATCCATGACAACTAAACCTTGTCTAAAAACATAGGGTTCTAGCAAAATGGTTTTAATTCCCAGAAGATGAGAATGCATACAAAAAGATATATTTTTAGTAATAATACATATGCAATTAAATGTGTTTTTTTCACGTCAGGTTCTTGGAATTCAGAGAAAGTATGAATCATTCTTACTCATGGTCAATTGTCTTATGTTTTCTTTGTTTATTCCTTTCCATTTTTTATTTCTGCTACAAGCTGTTATATAATAGATCTCCAAGACAGAGGTTATTAAATCGGGAAACCACACAAGGGAAAACAATGTTTAAGATGGTTAGGTAACAAAATCACTTAGGAAAACTATCATACCTTACTCAACATTTTCCTGACTCTGTATCTACTTCCAGCTGAAAGTTAATTGTGTTTTCCAGAGTGGAAACAGTATTTTGTTTCCAACTTTCCTAGTTTCAACATAGGCAGTTCAGGAAAACACATTACTTTGCATAAACTCACAGCCAAGATGGATGGGGCCAACACTGGCCACAAAATTCTAACTTATTTCCCAGTCTTTTGAAACAATGGATGACTGGTTTTCATCAGTGCTTGCAGTATGCAGTTTATTGGGAACTCCAGATTATCTTTTGACATCTTAATTTCTCCCATGTCAAAGGCAACTAAACACTAGACCAGTTATTTTTATTTCCAGATTGACTTAACAAATGCAGCTTTCATAGGTTTTTTTGGTGTTTCATACCACAGATATGCCTGGTTGGAAAAGTAGATTTATACTGAACAGCCACTGAAAATATCTTAAAGATGATTTATGGAAAAGGATTTCACATAATAACTGCATTTAGTAAAGCTGAAAACTGTTTTGTTAATTTTGTAACTTCGTAATGTTCACAAGGCCTGGGGGTGAACTCCACGTCTTCAGCCCCTCTCCTCTTGACATGCAACCCATTACATTAAAAATGTCCCAAAACTTATTTCCTGCATTGTTCCTGTCCTTCTGCAAGGATCAGTGTGCTACAGAAAGCCAGCTTACAAGGGAATTCAGTGATTTACTCAGAGATTTATTGTGTGTAATTTGTTACTTTTACGGGAAAGATTATTTTGTTTTTTAGCAACACCCAGTAGAGTCCAGTGCCAGATCCTGTGAAGTGCAGAGCACCTGCAGATGCTGCCAGCTGTGCTCATGGCTGCTGTCCTCAGCAGGTACTTGTGCTCTTGGAAATTTCCATCAAGCCTACAATAACTTTCAGTATTTGTCAGCAAATAAGCATGATCCTAAATCCATAGTTAGGACAATAAAATGACCATCCCACAGCTCTCCTGGAAGGGTCTCAAAGGAGTTGTGGTTGTTATCATCCTGGACAAAAAAGCAAGCCATGGCTTTATTCAAAAGAAGCAAATTACTTTAATTGGCAGGAAAAAACCTGGTTAAACCCATTATCAATAAATGAGGGGAATGAATGCCTGGGAAAGGGCAACATGTGATTGCTGGACAAGGTACAAATGTTGGAGATTAGATGGAGAAATTAACACCTGAAAAATACCTAGTTGTTTGTGTAGAGTGACCAGCTCTGTATTTGAGCCTAGAAAAAAGAAGAAAATCCTCTTTTTCTGTCATCTTTCATCTGCCCTCATGTTCTGTCACTTAATGCAGAAAATCATCCCTTGCATAGTCAAAGGAAAGATCAGCAAAAGCATGAAAACAGTTGTGTAAAAGTGGTTTTATAAAAGCAGCTCAATGCCTCCTTCCAAACCTGTAGGAAATCAAAACAGCTCCTCAACAGTTTTTCTGCTTGAAAAACAATACTGAAATCAATAAGTAAACAGTGGTCTTCAAAATTTGGCCTTCTGGTTTGTTTACTCCAGCAGTGCTTCATCATTTTAAAATATTGCTTGTATTTACCTTAACTTTGGATAACTCTGTCAATTTTAGAGAAAAAATCCCATTGTAATCAACGTGTGTTTCTTTTCTGCTTACATACCTCTACTTTGTCCCATTGTCATTATTTCACAGTGCTTTGAGCACTGCTTTAGAGAGCTCACAGCCAAAGAGATAACAGTTGAAGGCAGAGAGAAAGATGCAATTAGAATATATTCAACATTTTTGTGCATTATCTTTCCTTGGGGCATATTAAAAAATCTAATCCATTTTTAGAGGGGGTAAAAATTCCAGAAGTGTGTTCTACAGTTGTATTATCATCTCAACTGGAAACACAGAATTGGAATTGTCCTTTGATGTTTGTTGCATGTCTAAACTGGCAAGAAAATGCATTGATGATGACTCACAACTATTAGGCTGTACCATTTCTTTCCAGTTCCATTTAAGTAAACTCTCAAATGTGCTTCAGGAGGTGTGCAATTGTGTTCATATATGTTTGTATTTAAGTGCATTTACAACATGTTTGGAATTGCATAGTCCTGCATTTTCAATAGTCAAATTAACTTGTTTCGAACTATTTTATTTTCAGACAGCACACCTAAATTAGTAACTCATTTAGACATCTCTGATTGTCTGTTTCTCTGATGTGATGGCAAGATTCAGGTGATAACACTTATTTATGTTATTGAAAGTGTGCATTAGGATTCAAAGAGAGAGACTAGATTAAAAATGCAGTCCAAGGGCTGAATATAGAGATAATGCATCATTCTGTAACAACTTTTTTTCCATCATTCTTTGTGCAGCATTCACTGCACAAGTAACACTCTTTTTCACCAGGAAATAAGGATGTTTCTTAAACCTAACATGCAAGACATGACATACTTCCAAGACATGCTTTTAAATCACCTGTGTCTTTTTATGTTATAACTGTTATGTATGTGGGAAAAATAAACAGTTAAGTTCAAGTTTAAAACAAAGCAAAGCAAAGCAGATCAAAACCTGTTCCCCATCTGCCAGACTGTATATGAGATCATCAGCTGTTTTGCACTTGTTTATAGCCATCCACACCAATCTGCCCCACAGTCTAAGTTTTGTGTTCCAGCTCTCTTTGTAGGGTCAGCAGGTTGGAAAATTACCACATGCTGTCACAGCCAGCTGAGCCACACCTTGCTGTCATTGCTTCCAACTAATCCATTCATTCCACTATTTTACATATTTGGCAGACACTTTGCCACTGAGGCTTGGTCCTCAGTTGTTTGAAGGGCCAAATGTTAATGGGCCCCTATTGTCAGCAGAATAGCAGTGCAATACATGTGAAAAAATACCCAGACAGCTCACTGACACTACCTTAGGAGTTCTAGACTTGGGGTGTAGCCTCTGAAGAGCTTTTATGTGAACAAGGCTTCAATACACAAAGAATATCTTCTACGTCAATATTCATAACCCACAAAATTTTCCTTCTCTTCCCCCTCTTTTACCCTCCTGAGCAGCACAACTCTTCAGAAACCAAGAGGTAAGAAAGTGGTGTTTATGGCCAATGTGTTTTGCAGAGCAAATCTGCAGGATGTGTGCAAGAAATCACACAACCAAACCTGAATTATAAAGGATGTTCGTGAGTTCACAGTTGGGAAAAAGTAATTTGTATTTCCAGCTGGGTCTACTATTTGTGTGGCTTATAATGGAGCATGTGATCATGAAAACTTACAGCTTACAATTTCTGTATACCATAGCTGAAGTTTCAAAATTAAGGCACAGCATGTCTGTCTGTCCTTCCTGGGCACGGAATTTCAAGTACAAGGAGTGCACTGGTGACATATTTTATTTTCATCTTAGGAAACCAAAACACCAGGCAACACTCAGGAATTGCATAGTAAATCTTGAGCATTCATGTTATAAATCACTCACCACAATCAGCTAGGCCAATCAATAATGCAATTTATTAGTTCCTTGCTAAGAAACAGGCAAGCAGCCCTGGGGATGAGGGGAGTCTGCATTCCACCAACACATCCATCCCACCTTTGGTCACTGCCCCTTTTGCAGGCAGTGTCTTGGTGGCTGTGACGTGCCCACTGTGCTGGGGGACAAGTCAGAGCAAGGCTGAGCACGTTGGCTCTCAGGCAGCAGTGGCCACCAGCCCCCAGCAGGTCTGGACAAGGCTGGAACATCTTCTCAGGTTACACTCCTAGCAAGCAGGCAACAGCAGGGGCAAACCTGCTCATGTCCACACAAGCTCACATTTTCCTTATACATAAAAGTGAATACAATTCATAATTACAGTGATGAAATAATAAAAATAATACATAAAAGCAACCAACAATTTACAGTGAAGTGATTTAAATAAATAAAATTAAATCATTATATCTTCCTGTGTCTCGTGTCCATGTTTTATTTGTTTATATTGATCTCACGGTGTATTCTCATAATGACACAATTCACAATGTAACATTTCACATTCTGGAAAAAAAATTAGCTCAGGTTGTTGCCCCCTAATGTTGATGGTGTCTTTGATGGTTTTCATTTGTGCTGTTTTTAGGCCAAATGCTATTCTCAGTTGTTTCCCACCCTCATCCTTGACTTTGGTGAGTTCATTAGGACTTGGTTCTAACATGAAGCAACTCTTGGAACAGGATCCTCAGGGAAGTGGTTGCAGCACCAAACCTAAAAGAGTTCAAGAAGTGTTTAGGAAACACTCTCAGGCACATGGTGTGTTTCTTGGCACTGTTCTGTGCAGGGCCAGGAGTTGAACTTCAGTGATCCTTGTGGGTCCCTTCCAACTCAGGGTACTCTATGATGTGATGATTGCTTTGGGATGCTCCACTGGCTCAGCTTCTCTCACCCAGCTTCACTCCATCACAGAGGAGAAGATGGTCAGGTTCATGGGGATGGGAATGGGCAGGGTGCCTTCCAGCAGGAGCATCCCTTTTGTTACCAGCTGTGACATAGAAAATGATCCTTCAGATTCTTTTATATGAACAGGATGAAGTAATATTGTAAAAGTCTCATGTGAACAAGTTGCAAAATCCTTCATTCCAAGAAGACATTTCAAGAATTGATTCAAGAATGAATCCAAAGAGAGAGAGAGTCTCCAAATGCCTGGGACTTCTTGGAGGGATCTGGATAAACTCTGCTGTTCCTGATTTGAGGCTGGCACTGAGGACAAAAAGGGAATGACCCTGACATCTAATTCCTACTGCATTTATTTCAGGTACTGAGTATTCTCTTCCCATTATTTTCACTGCCATTGGACTACAGAGGCCTTCACAAAACAGCCTGGGCTTGTATCACAGTGACAGTATGTGGTGATTAGTTCAATCCACTAGCATTGTGAAAATCTAAACACAAAACGCAACTTTTTAACTCATCTGTAAATAGCACAGCTATTATTTCACTTAATTTGTGTTATTGATATCCTAAAGATCTCTAAAGAGCTCCATAAAAATCAACAGCACAGTATGTCTTGTTTCCTGCAAACATTTTGGAGTATTAGGCCACAGCACTGAATGCATGAGAAGAATTCATAGTACCTTTTTAAATCCTTGCAGTAATATATTATAAACAGTAAAAATGTATGTGTGTTAATACACTTTCACTATTCAAAAGCCAGATTAGCCACTTCATTTTTTATGAAATATATTTACTTCAAATAAGGTTTTTTCGATGTTTGGCAACTAATTTTAAATAGCTCCCTTTTTTCAGATTTCATTAAAACCCAATTGAAATAAATTGATTTTCCAGAAAACTAACATGTGTCAAGGCTAGATTTCCTAAACCAAACCCTCCAAGCAATCCTGATCATAATTTGGTAAACCATAGATATCGTGGAATAAAGAAACTTTTTCAGGGAATGAAATGTTTAATTTAGATAAACATTGGAAAGTAGTGTTGCCACTTTGCATATAATACATTTAGAAAAATCTTCTAGGGTTTTAAAACAAGAATAAAAATGAGAGACAGAAAAAAGAACTGAAAGAGTGAGAGAATACAAGAAATAAGTAGAACTCTAACAAATTCAATTAGTTCAAGCATTCTGAAATGTGATGCTTTGTCCTTAATTTTTCAATACAAGGGTTTGTGTTCGTGCATGGCTTTGCCTCTGAACTTAGGGGACATGGGAAATGGAAGAAGTGAAACAGGAAAGAATTAAAGAGGAATAGGCCCTGCCTAATGTGGTCTTTTAAAATTGAATTATGAAATATATTTGAACAATTCATTCAATATTTTGAATAATTGTATTATCCAATGCTTTTATTTCTTACTTAGCTTTGTATGGTTAAAGTGATTTTGAGTGGAGCAAAAAGTGTCAAAGAGAAATAAAAAGTACAATGGCAAGTAATTTCTAAAGTTACACTAACTTTCAGGGACATTAGGGCACATAATGAGCATTTTCAGTGTATTCTTTCATCCTGGGTAATCTAATGTTCAACCTTTAAAAATCATGCGACTCCCTCAAAAAATCTTAAAACTAAAAGCAATTATTTTTGGTCACTTATTTCAATACTACAGTCAGTCTTTTGGGACAATCCTCTTTTCCTTGATTAAGATCATGACATTTACATTTCAAAGCACTGAAGTGAATTGGCTCACCCTGAACCCAGGGCTTGTGCTGTCTCTAGAGCACAGGAATGCCAAGGGAATGTGGGAAAGTGCAGGTCATCCCATACTGTGAAACTGTGCTTTGGGTAGTAAGATTCCATCCTCTGGTCTCCAGCAGCCTGAATATGATGGAAAGCATTACTGGAGATTTTTACACATGTTTATTTCTCTTACAGGACAACTTCCTCTTGCAAGATTAATTTTAAATTAATCCCCAGAGATGGGGACCGAGTAAAATCTCTATAAATTACAAAACTTACATTATCTGAAATATTTGGAGTAAGGTTTTACAGACAAAGGAAAGACTTAAACTTCTGGTGGCCCAGCTTGACCTCAAACCCCCTGAAAAATAACTTCAAGGAAACTTCTGAGCATGAGGTATGAGCACAGAAAAGTAACTTTCATTATTTGCCTCAAACACAGCGGCATTCATCTGAAATTTTGGGAAGCTCTTGTTCATATTCTCTGGTGAGATTGGATGCATTATTGCACAGAAAGTTAAAAGAGAAAAGAAACTTACGCCTTTATTTTGTTTGCCACCTTTTCCTAATAGAAGTGCAGGCAATTACCTGATTGGGTGTCCTTAATTAAAGAAAATAAAATAACTGCAGAACAACTCACACTGAATTTGGTGAGATTTCTACCAACTAGTAGCATTCCTAAAATCCACAAGAAAGAGAATTTAAGGGCATAAAAGGCATTCAGCAACCCCTCAATTCTTGTTTCTTTGTCATCTTCCATTCCTGTTGACGAAAATTTGTAAAAATATTCAACAAAGTATGTGAAAATGATATAGAAATTATCTATATGGCCCATCATAACATATTAGCAACTGTCTATGGTATTAGCTATTTTCTTTTGTGATACATTTATACTATAGAATTTTAACATTTGATTGCCCTAATAATATATGACCTTGCAATAACTTCAAGAAATTTTCTTATCAGCTTAAAGAAGACAAAGGGTTACATGCTCAGTAACCAGCAAGCAAACTACTAATATAAAGTAACCATTTTTTTCCACATTTTTCTTGTGTGTTAATGTTAGTTTACCTATCCAATTTCCACATTTGCCTCCAATTCTTCATTGTGAGACTTGGAGAATTAGTGCATTGTCATTCCTTTTTTTTTTTTTTTTTTTTTTTTTGAGTAAGTGTAATGGGAAATATTATAGAAGCAGTTACCTTTTCAATCAATTTTTATCATATAATACCTGTGATGAAAAGCAATGATGGCTATTGGGGAGGGAAAACAAAATCAGAAACAATGCATGAAATTGCTAGAACTGGATGTAGATCAAGAAGAATTCCTAGCAGAGATATTTTTCTAAAAATACACTAAATTTTTCAAAGAAATGGTGAAAGCCCCTTTTGCCTCATACAGTCGGTGTTGGACTAGGAAAAAAAAGCCTCCAAGGTGCTGTCCAAGGAACAACAATCCCCTGGTAGGCAGTCAGAGAACCTGGCTGTTTCTATTTTCACTCTTTCAGACTTTGTGATTCAAGACTGGCTTGGAAGGTGAAAGAATAAATGGTATTTAATGGGTTGCTGAGTTCTTGTCTGATTCCTACCTGGGTTTTTTGCTTTCAGAAATTGAATAATTTAAGAAGAGAAAAGAAATGCTGTTATATAGCATCTGATTTATTTTTTCTCCTCTGGTTATATTAAGTTAAAAGGGGTTCAAGCAACACTATCTCGGAGTCTACACCACAAAAAAGAATAGTCTACTATCCAGATGGTGGAAAGGCAATGATGCAGCAGGTCTGCTCCTGTGAAAGGTGAAGGCTTAAGTCTGTGCTTTTTCATCTCAATATTCTGCTGTAATTTGTCCTTTGTTTTAGTTGCTTCATTAAACTTCTTTAAAAGTTTTTTAAGCAAATGCCTGCAGCTATTTGGTGAGGTAAAAAGAGCACATGTGCTTTATTGCTTCATTCCACAGTCTCACAGGACTTTTTCTCATCAAGGCAGCACATTTCTAGAGCTCACAAAGGACCTGATATATCAGGGACACTATTCTGGAAGTATCTGGAATAGGGAAAAAGAAAGGAAGGAATGGTAGGAGAAATCCAGGCATGTTCCACAATGATACACACAAATATGTAAAAGGTCGTATTTCAGGTTTTTCATCAGGCTCATGACAAGTCTGTTTCTCTTGGCTGTCAAAACAGTGGATTGAATGTAACAATTCCTGAATTTATTACTTCAAGGAGCAATTAATTTACACTTAAAGGTTACTAATTGTAGCAAGCCTTGAAACTCATAATTCTTGGGGTTTGGGGCTTTTTTTTAGTGAGCAAAGTCCATAATTTCTACTCTACCATCTGCTCACCCTCTGATGTCCTTCCTTCCAATCCCAGCATATGTCACTGAGATCTCAGCAACATTTTGGCATCTCCCAGTCTGTGTCCACATCTCTCTGGTCAGCCTAGCTATGTTTTCTTCCTTGATCTGAATCAAGACAATGGGCAAGTAAATTATTTTATAACATAGACTAGACTGCTGGGTGTCTTCTGCCTTCTCTTCATATATGCCATGAACTTTTACAACTTCTTTTTTATATGCTGCTGACAAATATATAGAAACAAATGTATAGAAACAAATTAACTAGCTTACTATTTTTAAAAATAGTCTTTTACTAATTTACTTGGGAAAGGGGACTTACAGGAGACTATAAGAAATTGGTATTTTTAGGGTTTGATGTTATGGTGAATCAGCCACCTGGGAGAATGGAACTTTGATTATTGTGTAAAAATTCTTTTTTTGACTAACAGTCTTCCCACAGTTGTGATTGAGGCCTATGTTAACTTATGGGGTACACTTTAAGGATTATAGTAGTTTAAACAAAAGCTTCTTTTGTTTTTGAAAATTGAGGTCTTTCTTCTTCTCTTTTATATTGAGGGGGTGGAATTGGGATTTTAATTTTGTTTTCTTTATTTAAACTTTTTATAAGATTGTATCAACTTTAACATTCATTTACCTTAGTACAAAGGCTTTTGTTCATGTCTATAGTCAAAACATGTTATCTACTTTATAATGTATTTTACGAGTTATAGGGAAATAGGAGGTTTTTTGTCTTTACATGTGTGTTTCACAAAGGCACATAAACTTTTTCATTGGTGTAACAATGTGGTATTAAAAATCAGACACTGATTGGTCTTTGTTAGGTCTAAAGGATCTTGACAGGGAACTATTTTAGCAAATTTATGCAAACCACCACATCAAGATGTACTGTGGTGTACTGCAGATAAAGGTAGAAAATTAGTGAATCATTTAATATCAAGTTGTGTGCTTAATATTAAATTAAGGACTGGACTTTATCAGTTCTTTATTATATTGTCGTTTTGGATCTTTGAGTCTTATACAGGCAGAGGTTTTTGTGAGACCCATGACATTTTTATGGAGGACATTAAAGTTCTGTCATATTCTGTCTGTATTCTGTCTGTAACACTTACCTCTGGTATATGAAAATGACTCAAGAAAACTGTTCTAAGGCATTTTAGGGCACCAGCTAGAGTCAGTGCCTGCTGTTGCCCTCAGACACCAGGTCAGTCTGCAGGAATTGGTGCCCTGGAACAATAAGCCCTTGAAGCTAACTGGTTGAGAGGAAAAGCCCTCCGAGATGAGAGAAAATACTGGATTAGAATCGTTGCGCAGTGGAATTTGTGAAAATTCAAATTTAATTTTCTGTCAAGGCAAAGCTTCTAGCAATATTTTGGTCACATACAATCTGTAAAATCATCTCCCTCTAATTATCAAGAACTTATCCAGCCTGACAGCAGAGGTTCAGCTACCACAAGAAGCACACAACTTAATATTAAATGATTCACTAATTTTCTACCTTTATCTGCAGTATAGCACAGTACATCAAATTGACATTCTTAATTAATGTCCTATAAATGGTTATGCAGGAGTAAATGCAGGTCTGATTCTTCTTCATATTAATATACTAATTAGAAGCAATTTTTGATTGGAGAGCTTTCACTCATGCCTTTGAGTTGAGATGACTTAAGAAGGAGATGGGGATGTAATGAACTTACACTGCAACATGGGCTACTGCAGTCACATCACCACTTTTAATTTTTCTTGACCCTTATTGCAGCTTTTTGATGTTACGGAGAATGGGGTGTTTTTTAAATCCTTGTGACATACTGTGTGCCTGCCTGACAAAGCTTTCTATTGCCACTTCCCTCTGCAATATTGCTTTTTCAGCATAAACCAGGTGTTTCACAGTATATTTTCCATGTGAACAGGGGAGGCCTCTGGAACTTTTCCTTGTCTATGCTTAAGTAGGCATGTACATGCAGGGCTGTTCATGCATCTGCATTTAGCTTTATGTCACATATTTTTCAATACACTTGTTCAATTTCTGAGTTACAGAGTCTTAATTCTGTCAAGAATCTGTGTGAAATGAAGGAAAGAGAAGCCACACAAATACAGCATTCTCTATCTGCAACAATCCCAGTCAATCCTGAAATTGTGTGGGATCTAATGCTCCAGTTGGATACCTGAAAATACACAAGACCTGGTGGGATCCATCCAAGAATCCTCAAAGAGCTAACTACTGGCATAACAAAACCTCTCTCCTTGAAGTCCTGATCATCAAATCTGATTTCCTTCCAGGAAAAAGCAACCCACCTAGTTGATCAAGGGAAGCCAGTTCATGTAATCTTTTTGGATTTCAGTCAAGCTTTCAATACTGCTTCTTACAGCAACCTTCTGTACAAAATGTACATAAACACACCATGTGATGGTGAGGAACTGGCTCACAGGTTGAGCAAAAAAGGTTATAGTAGAGTGGAGTGACATCAGATTGGTGACCTGTCACTAATTTGGTTTCACAGAGTCTGTGCTTTTCAACATCTTGATAAATGACTTGGACACAGGACTGAAAGGGTTTGCAGACCATATAAAACTAGGAGGAACTGTTGACTCCCTCAAAGGCAGGGAGATCCTAGAGACAGACCTTGATAAATTAGAGGACTGGGCATTCACCAAGGAGATGAAGTTCAACAAGGGAAAGTTCCATATTCTGCAGCTGGGATAGGGCAACCCTGGATGTTGGACAGACTGGGGATTCTGGACAGTAGGGCCACAGAAAGGCACCTGGGAGTCATGTTGGAATCATTGAGTCAGGGTTCTCTCTGAATTCTTAGGGAGAAATCAGAGTGTAGGGATTGAGTCAAAGCCTTTGGATGGGTTGAAGTAAGCCACTCACACATAAAGCAGACATTTAAGTAAAAGTAAGTAAGTTTTAGGGTGAGCTCCAGTGCTTTCACAAAGTGAAAGGTTTCAAATGCCAAAGTTGCTGTGAGAGTTCTAGTGAAGATCTCAAAACATCCTGATTTTTTCAGTAGGGGCTCCAGGCCCACAGTTGTAGACAGAACATAGACATAACAGAACTATAGTGAGAATATTGCCTACATTTTTCAGATAGAGCAAGGTAGGACATACTTTATACATAACCTGGCGTGTTAAGAAACCAGAATTCTAACGGGTTAAGGAGTGGTGGTCTGAGTTTGCATCTTAGCTTGTTGAGAAAATCCTGTGTAAGAGTATGTACTGGGGAGTGTTGGTGCTTTTAGCCATTTGCTCTTGCCATTTGCTTTTGCTTTTGCTACTGTTTTTTCCATTGCTTTTCTGCATGCCTTTTGAGACTGATGTGCTTTGTAACAAGTAAAGTTTTTAGCAACTATTAGCTGCTTTGCTTATTTAAGATAACCCAACAAAGTAGGTGCCTAGAGCACCTCACAGTCATGGTCAGAGGAAAGCTGAACTTGAATCAGCAGTGCCCTGGAGGGAAAGGCTTGTCCTGCACTGGCAGCCAGGCAAGGGAGGGGATTGTCCTGCTCTGATCTACCTCATCTCGAGTGCTGCGAGACGTTTTGGGTGCCACAATCTAAAACATTCAGATTTTTGACAGCATCCAAACAAGGCTCACAAGAATGAGGAAGGCCCTTGAGGGGAAAGTGTGTGGGGAGTGGCTGAGGTCACTTGGTCTGCTCAGCCTGGAGGAGACTGAGAGGAGAAAGGAGGGGCAGACACTGATCCCTCCTCTGTGGTGACCTGAGACAGGACTCGAGGAAATGGCCTGAAGCTGAGTCAGGGTAGGTTTTGGCTGGATATCAGGAAAAGGTTTTTAACCTAGCTGATGGTTGGGAACTGGAGCAGGATCACCAGGGAAGTGATGACAGCACCAAGCCTGACAGAGTTCCAGAAGTGTTTGGACAATGGTGTGATCTCAGCCCATGGTGATCCATGGTCGTTGATCCATGATCAATGGACTCTTCTGTGCAGGCCCAGGAGCTGGACTCAATGATCATGATGGGTCCCTTCCAACTCAATATATTCTGTGGTTCTGGGCTTCCTGGAGAATGTGAGGTCTCTACCTCAAACACAATAAATCCTAAAGCAGACATGATCCACAGAAGCATCTGTGAAGATAAATGTATTCAACTATCATTTTCCACATTGGTATGGAACCTTTCTGCCAGACATTAAGAGTTCTGAATCAGTGCTCTCTAGAGGCTTCCTTTAAAATAAAACCAGTAATTGTGTGGAGTCCCCAGCTAATGTCACATCCATCTCCAAATTTAAAGACCTTAATCTACTTTTAGAGGTAGCTTTCCCTAATATATAAGTACTTAAGGGTCTTAAGAAATACAAAAGTAAAAACACTGTTTTGTGGGAACATGTGCCAAAAATGAAATAAATTTGCATCATCATTAGAGTGACCATGAAAAAATAATTACATAAATTAAGAAAGCCAAAAATAATATATGAAAGTCATGGTGAGAGAACCACATCATTGTTGTTAATCCTGTAGCTTGTTTTCAAAGTCTTGCAATTAAATGCATGCTATTTATGATTTGGCACAAACTCAGAGCCCTATATCTGATCTTCTGTAATTCAAACATTTTGTGCACTGAACATTACCCCATGCACAACAGTAGCAGATTAGATTTGCCCTCAGCTCTTTTTAAACATCTCTGTATTTTGTTAGTTGCCTTCTGATTAAGGGAACAGATCACAGGTTTTCTCCCCATCTCTAACAGTTAAACAGTGAATTACTTATTCTAGGTTAGCAGGTGTAATTCCTAAAAAAAGGGAATAAAAGCAATCAAATAAAAAAAATCAATTAATATAAAATTCACATAAAAAACCTTAATAGTAAAAATCTTTTCATTTTGTTATTTTAAATATTTATTATTAATGTTTTAACCCTTTTCTCAAAATGATTTTGTAGGAATTTTTCTGAGTTGCATCTGATTTTATTGGGACATTCTCTTAATTGTGACCTTGTAATATCATTAATCAAGCCATAGATATTCTATAATTCATTGTAATAACCCTCTGCTCCATGTGTGTGTATACCACTGGCAATCCTCAAACTCTGGTATTAATAAAATTACTGAATAGATATGGAACAAGAACTAAGCCATGGCACATCTCATTAAGAATGTCCATGTCTCATGTCTCCTTACCAATTAGACCCCAAATATGGAAGATAAGTTAGATTTTAACTTAAACAGCATGAGGTCCCTGGGTTTCATTTAGCACTTGCTTAAAAGGCCCCAAAGTATCAGACAATAAAAAAAAAAAAAATGGAAAAAATGGAAAAAAATATTGGAAAAATTAATTAATATTGTAGCATGAACTACAGAAAAACTATTTTATTCACCAAATATGTGATAATGTAAAAATAAATAAATAATTTTGTATTTTCCACCTTGCAAAACTGTTTGCACTGTCTCTAATTCTATATTCTTATTTCCTAGTTTCTTGCCAGAATAACTGTTTTCTTCAAACTCTATTTGAAACCACTTATTTGTAACTTTCTGTTTCTAAGTTAGGTTTTGCAACCTGTGTTTTAGGTTTCCTTTAGAAATTGTCTGCTACTTTATTGGCATTCATTGAAGACAGTGATTTATGATTCAGAGAGATCTTTGCACATTTCAGCCAGGATTCTATGATTTTATTTATCCAATCTGTTTGTTGTAAATATTTTGTATAAATCACTGTTTTAAGTTTCTTTCTTGAAATTGTAGTCTATCTATTTTGTCACTAGTGCTTGGTTCTATTGCAGGCATTGAAAGAAATTTCTACTGACATTTCTTCCTTTTTGACTCTTTTGTTTAGAATTATATAATCTTTAAAATTCCATAATGAGAGTGAAATTTATCCTTTGATCAATAAAGGGCAAAAAACTGTGCAGGTAATCACTAAGCAGAACTGCAATAAGACTGCAAGAGCTATTGAACATGGGGCTTTTTTCCCCATCTCTTAATCCTCTGGGTTTTTAACTTTCAAATAACATGAAGGGGCTGTGGATGTAACTTAGACATCCTCATTTTTATTTAGCTTCATTTGCTAATCATTGAGTTGGACAGTGGCATGAAATAGGCATCCAGTTCAGAAATCCTGTGCCCTTGATTTCAAATCAACCAGACAAGTTATAATGGGAGAAGGAGGAGGATATCCACATCCTGGAAATTAGTTTTGCAACTGGTAGGCTATTGTAAAAAGTAAAACATGAACAAGAGCTCAGGCTTTGATCCCAGGGAGTGGAAACCCCAGCACAAAAGCAAGTATGAGTAGAAGGAACTGAAATTGAACAAAGGGGGAGAAAGGTAGCCAATCCTGTCTTGGTCATTCAGGACAAGTGGGACTAAATAAACTTAAATATGTCAGTCATTAAGAGGGACAGGTAGACTGGGAGAGTGATGAGTACAACTGCAGTATTTTTAAGATACCTTTAAAGCCTAAATGTACATTTTGAAATGTACATGTTATGATTGTTACTGTGCCAATCATGCAAATACATTCTGTGAGAACTGAGAAGAGTATCTTGCATGTCACAGTTGCTAAGAAGGTGTTATGCTTCTGTGTTTGTTTTGCATGATCTTGATTTTTTGGGCAGGACAGGGCAGGGACAGGGCAGGGTAGGGCAGGACAGGGGGTACACACAAAGCTCAGAGATCAGCGAGCCAGCAAAGGCAAAAAGCCACAGAGCAGGCTGGAGCCAGGGCAAGAGGCTTGCTGAAAGACTAAAAAGACAGCACTCAAAAAGCACAGGCCAAAAGAGCCCCAGAGACCCAGAACTGTGACTCAGTTACCTTTCTGCCCCATCTCCTCCCAAGGTATTTTGGGCTGCAATACAGGATGTGGCCACAAATGTGGATTCTGCCACCACCTGTTGAGCCAGGTGGGGCAGTGACCCTTATCTCCATGGCACGTATTATCTGCTAATGGGCCATCTTTAAAACCAGCTAGGGTAATTATTTTATCTTCTCCACAACCCATCCTCCCCCCAGGAGGATATCATCTGCTGCTGGCCCATTCAGTCCCACTGCATGACTGATAAAATTACATCATCCCACTGGGAGATGCTCCAGCCAGAGCCAAGCCTTTCCTACCCAGATAAAAACTGAGATTTTGGACAGAAAGATATCTTCTTTCCACTGGATTCCAGAGGAAAACCAGACCTTTCCACATCATCCCTGAACCTTCAGAGGAAAACTGCACTCACTATCTTTGATAATAAAATGTATTACAATTTTAAGGACCTCCTTTAGACACATAGTGAGTGAGGTACTTCCAGACACTCTACAAAGAAAGATATTTATACACCTTGAAACTGATATGTTAAAAAAAAATTAGTGCAATCAAGTATTTCTTAATCCAGTTTTTAATGATACATCATTTTGACAGTCTCTGAAGGGTATTTCACTGTACTCCCTCTGCACAACTTTAAAATAATATTACACAGCCAGCAGGAAATTCATTTGATACAGATAAGAAATCTGTGCTGGATTTATTTTTCTCTTGTGATTTTTATATGATCAGAAGATATTAATCAAATCTTAACACCTTCTTTAATATGATGAGGGGAAGGGTAATAGTGTAAATCTGACTAGTCACACTGAAAAGAACCTGATGTGTTCCCAAATGAAATTAAACTTGTTTTGTGTTGAAGCAGGACCAGCAGCAGAGCAAATAAAGTTCTTTTGTGTTTTGAGTCAATTAATATATCCAGCTAATACCTAGTGACTTGTGTTTGGCCAATTTTTTTCCTATAGATACACGTTTAAACACAAAGAATTTAAGACAGGGTAGATTACAGAAGACAGGAGATTTATTTGATAACCTTCTGTATGTGCCATGCTGCAATGTCCCATATAGAAAAAGAGGTACCTACAGTGCTACTGTTGAAAGATTTATCCTTTTTTAGTGAAATGGTGAAGAAATGCACATGTGAGCACTGTGAGAAGTATGGTCTCCCTAATATGGAATTTATGGTCTCCAATAACCAGGAAGACCAATTATCTGTCCCACAAGAAGCCACAAATTGAGTTATGTTAATAAATATATCTCATTCAGGAAGCATGGGAGAAGAGGAGATAAGAAGAAGAAACCAATTTTTATTCTTTCTGTTGCAATACTTCCATACATGGAGAATTTCTGGCAGGCCAAAAAGCATTCAAGTCTGAAACAGAAACCAGCCTACAGCATTATTAGACATTCTAATTGAATCTGATGCATTTTGTAGAGAAAAATAATCTTTTTGGCAAGTTTTTCTAAAGCACACATACATTGAAAAGTAGGGATGGACCATGTTAATACCTTACATTAAATTGCATTTTTAAATTTTTCATGTTACTGTTAGAATTAACATTGTTTTTATTGGACTTTGCTTGCAAAGAGGAGGAAGACAGGTAAAACCACACCCATTTTTTATTTATATGGTAATATAATGCTGGTCAGAGTTACAAATAAGTTATATAACAGGAAATCAAACCACAAGATGTGGTTTGGGCAAGGCAACATCAATACAGAGGCAGTTACAGTCATGTTTTCATTTGATCTGTCTAGAAACTGCCCCAGACTTTTTATCAGACTTCAATCCATGTTTTCTCCTGTGGTAGGAAATATAAATCCTTCTGTGCAGTTATTTTCAGACTGTTGGAAGTTTTCTGTTTTCTTACTGGTCTATTTTTAGGCCATTCTGAAGATGCTAAGCATGAGTGGCACAGTGATATCCAACAAGCAGTGTGTCAAGGGTCAAAGCTCTGGAAGGCATCTGGATCCAGGGAAATGGAGTACCAAGGAAAATGAGCATCCTGGATCACTGGGAGGCTCCTCATGCTCAGCAGGCTCTGAAGCTCGTTCCAGTGCAGCTCCAAAATTTATCTTTCACCCCAGTGGTGCTGCCCCCTGATTCACTAGGCACCAATGCTGTGTCAAAGGGCACTGATCTTCCCATTCTGATGACAAAAAAACTGGAAGCAGTTTGGAGAATTTGTCCCTAGGATTACAAGAGAGATAAACTGGAAGACTAGATTTCCAGTGTTGTTTCAGAGTGCATTGTTCACCAACTTTCTTTCAAAGCATAATAAAGACACACTTCCATGTATTCTAAAATCCTTGGAATATAATTAGCTTTTAGCAGATCTTGATTTTACTTTTTCCTTAAAGTTAAAATGAAATCTATAACCCTTGCAAACTGTCCCAGCATTGCAGAGCTTCACTAACAAACTCAAACCTGTACAGGCTGGTGTTTCACAGTTATTACTTTAAGAATGCCAAACCCCACCCCACACTGAAACCAAAACCCTCAAATGATGAGGTAGGTATGAAATGCAAGTGTATTGAATTGCATATGGGAATGGCAAATAGCAAATTGCAAACCTTATTTTAAATACGCCAGCAGGTTAATTTTTGGCAAAAAGTTAGAGTATTTGTTACTGCAAAAACTTTTCAGGTCTTTGATACTAGGTTGAAAATTTGTTTAATATGTATTATACTTCATATGATGCCATAGGATTTAGCTTTTATATTTTTCAGATCCTATACTGCGTTAGTGTATAACTCTAAAATTACATAGCCTGTCAGCTACTGTCCTCCCATTTTATTCAAACAAAACAATTCCTCTCTAGGCCTGAAACTCAAGGATACCTTACTGTCTCAGGCACCAAAAAGTAGAAACAAAAGTGAGTTAGGGGACAAGAGCAAACTGACTCTTGTATATGACTTCATTACCTGAAACAGTAATTGCAGGATTAACCCTTGATATATAAATGGACCAAACTTCAAACTGTATGAAAAACTCCTGACCGTGGTCTATCTTGAGTGTAGCCTTCCAAAGATGTACATATTGCAGGCCTTTAATAAATACCTACCTTATTCTTTTAATCTTGTCAAGCCTCTCTGTTTTAGGTAGCCACTCCAGAATCATTAGGTATCAGAAAAAGCTCCATTTTGGCAGCATTGTCTATGAGAAGATATTCCTGTTTGGGATGGCATTTTGTCTAACAGAAAGGCATAAAATATTTCATTAGTTATCACCCACAGTATTGTAAATAATATTAATAGTTTATTTCTAACATGGCTATGTGGAATTACTTGTGGAGTGGCTACTCCACTTTTATTTGTGAATTGCATTTCTTCAGGAGTTGGGAACAACATGTGGACAAATTTGACATTAAAAAAACAGGAGTGGATTGTAACAAGGGTGAATTGAGAAGACAGGTAATTGACTTTGGGGAAGTCAATCTATAATATGCAATTACCTTCCTAAAAAATAAGTTAAAGCTTAAAGCTTTAAAGCTTTCTGATAGTCATCAGGTGATGGCTGCAGAGAAACTCAGTACTTTCAGTGTACTGAGTCAGAACTGGGTGCATTTCTGCTTTTCTACTATAGAATACTCATTGAATTTTTTACCTGCAAGTCAGCAAATTGTATTAATTTAATAATAAAAGTGCTAGAGTGACAATTCATGAAAAACCATTTATGGTAAGGAAATGGAAATTACTTTCATGGCCTATAAAATGATGAAATAAGGTTCTAAAAAAATGTAAATTTTCTCTGGAAAATTCATGTGAAGATCAGGATCAATTCATCAACAAAAAAGGTTGTTTTCCTTACTAGATGGTTTATTAACTACAGGCTCTGGTGAAAGCCTGAATAGAATGTGTATGAGAGTTGGAATGGTTTATGACAAATATAAAGCAAAAGAATACAGGATATAAACAAAACAGGTTTTATTCGGTGGATTTTCCTGTTCTTCTTTAAAATTATATACAAATAGTTCTCTTGTTCCTCTTCCAAAACATTTCTGTTCTTCAGTAAGATTTTAGCGTAAGTCACACAAAAAGGGAAGAAATTTTAGTCAAGCTAAGTGACCTTTAACAGGAATACAGATATTCTGTCACTAACCTTCCAAGTTACTGAGATTATTTTGCAAATATTTTCCATTATCAAGGAGGCCACTGGAAAATTCTTTCTTTCATATGATTTAGCACACTCTGAAAGTGCACTGGTTTGTGGCCAAAAAGAGGTATTACTGCAGGAATTGTATTAATGGGCCTCATTAACTGCAGCAGAGCAATAAACCTGGCCATAACTTTTCTTCTTAACAGGTTCTCACAGCTTTGGCATCTGCACAGAAGCATTTCTCTGAAGCAGTGCTTGTGCCTGTCATCCTCTTACAGAATGAAGATGTTTTGGCTTTCAGCTTCAGCTGTGAGCCCAGTTTTGTACTGGAGCTATCACAGTTCCTTTGGGAGCAGAAATCAGGTTTCACCTGCTGGTCTTGCAGAGTTTTTAGTGATGCATAAGATAGGTGGACTCCAAAGGCTGACTGAGAAAGTTTTTAAGCAAACTGGAAGATAGATGTGACCTTTCAGTTATTAAAAGGAGTTTGTAAAAAAGGTGGAAAGCAATTTTTTACATGGGCAGGTAGTGATAGAACAAGGAGGGAATGGTTTTAAAATAATAGAGGGGAGTTTTAGGTCTTAGGAAGAAATTCTTTATTGTGAAGAGGGTGAGGCATTGGCACAGGGAATCTATGGTTGCCTGAAAGTGTTGAAGTTCATGCTGGAAAGGGCTTAGAGCAACTTGGTTTAATGGAATCATGCCCATGTCAGAGGGGTTGGATTGAGAAAATCATTACAGTTCCTTTCAACCCAGACTGTTCTGTGTTTGAGTGATTCCATGAAGATTCTTTGATTCCATGATTCTATGATCTTTGACACTGAAGGTGGCTCACAAATCCTCCTGTACCCAAAAACTAACCGGAAATAAATTAACTAAACCAAAAATTCTCTCCCTCGCCAATAATTTTGTTACCCTCCACACTTCTGGAATGAATATATTTTTATAATAATTGAAAACAAATTAATAAATGGAGTGACACTATTACCTAATTTGTTGGTAAATATGCACATATATTCCTGAAAGCATATTTCTCAGTCTTGTTTTCTATATTAAAAAAAAAAAAAAAAAAAAAAAAAAAAAAAAAAAAAAAAAAAAAAAAAAAAAAGTAAGGGAATCAGTTAAATGTAGAGCTTGGGAAAGAGAAACCTCTGAACAATCATCTTTTTGCTCTTAAGGTTTCTCTTAAATGAACAGAATCTGTTATTTCTTTCTTTCTGCTCCTCTAGTTGTAACCCATACAGGAGTTGCCAACTTCCCACTTTGTAGCTTTCCAAATCAGCAAGGGTCACATGTTTATTTTAGCTGATACAGATAGAACTCTTTCCTTTATAGTTAGAGAAGCTAAAAGTGTTCTTATCCATTTTCTCACAAAGTAAATTTAGTTAAGACCAAGATCAAACTGGACATAAAATCATGCCAAAGTCAAAGAAACTTGTTATTTTCCCAAGTGAAATTACAGTAGATTATGCTGTGTAGGGAAGGATGTGAAGGATGATCTTTCATTCTGTTCTTGTACATCAGTAAAGCAAACAGTCAAAAGTGAAGAATTTTAATCTATGTGTGCATAAACCTAATGAAGCGTTAACCTAATTACAGAATAGATCACAAATAAAAGTACTTCTTGAAGATAGTTCAGTTGGATCCTACATATGATGGAGGTTTGAAATGTAGTAAAATACTTTTTGGGTACCTCAACCACTTTGTTTCTAATTAGATCTATAAAGCTAAAAATTATATACCTTTTAAACCCTAAAATTTAATTCTATTTTCCTGCCCAGCTGTTCTCTATTTGTTGAGTGACCCATTGTGTATTACTTTGCCTAAATTTTTGTGCATAGGCTCAGAGCACATCCATTCCTCCCAACAAAATACCAAATTCCCAAGTAAGTGTGTACAATGGGCTTAATTTAAGTGTCAGGCTTCAGTTAACCTAGTAATCAAGAGGAAATACCAATGACCTGAGAACTTAGAGTTCTCAGACTGGGAGACTGAGATCTCCCAGTCCTTTAAGGATGGGGAAAATAGAAGCAATAATAGAAACTGGTGTCTTATTACATTTTTTTGAAAGCCATCTTCCTGTCTACTCATCCTAACTGAGGCCCCTTGTCCCCTCTGCTATCTTTTCTATCCTTTCCATCCTTTCTAGGATAGAAAAGGACGATCCTTGGGGTTAGTAAGAAGGGGAGCAGGAGGATAGGTGTCTTTTGGGTGAGATGTAGCAGAGATTTGGCCCCAGGCCAGTGAACTGGATTGTGTAGAACTCAGAAAAATGAGGAGCAGGATCTCAGGGCATTGCTATTCCAAAAACATATCCACCACAACTGGCCCCTAAAGATATCAAGTTATCTATTCTCTGCTCACATGTTTAGTTTTTAGGAATTTAATAGCCTGATTTGGAGGAAGAGGAGTTTCACCCAGCTTACCTGGTAATCAGAAATCTCTCTTTGCATGTAGGCTGGCATCCTTTCAAAAGTGGATCTGCACTCTCTGGGTGAAACAGCTAGTCTAGTGGAGTACTAAGTAGTCATATTAAACAGCTTTCTGTTTAATCCTGTGTTATAATGAATAACAAAAGGTAAGTGTCTGTTTCTACAGAACAAGGTCCTCTGAGCACGTTGCTGAATTGTAAACGTGGACAGATTTGGAAGAGACTGCTGAGACAGGTGCTAGACACCTACAGACAGGCCTAATTCAAGTCTCTAGGTATATTAACAGCTGTATTTACTCCAGACTAGATGTTCCTCTCCATCTTTCTTCACCAGCAGGAGAGATACAGTCTCTTCCGTGTTTTGTGAATATCATCTGGCTTCACAGGAACTATTGCAGCTGCCTCATCTTGCCAGCTTTCCTCAGGTTTTAACTACTTTTCACAAGCATCAGCAGAAGACACAGCTGGTGATTTTAAACAAATATTTTCTGAAAACCACGTTTCTTTGTGGCCTAAAATAATACCTGTTAAAAACTATTATTTACAAAGCCATAAATATATGGTTTCACTGAAGATTCTGCCTAAACTTCCAAGAATATTTTTTTCCTTTCATTTGCAGAAATTTGATTAGAAGGATTATTGATTTTAGAGGGAATGCTTAGAAATAGCATAGAGTACTAGAAGGAATGGCAACAAGTGGAGAGTTGAAGAAAAACATTGAGATGATAGTGGTGAAAGTGGTGAAAATAGAAGTGGTGAGAAAGGTTTGAACCTCCTTCTCAAGAACTGTCCTTTCCATGTATACTCTTGTCCAAATATTCTGTAGACAACTATTTTGGGTTTGAAGGACACTTAAGAGGTGATTAGCAGCATGCATTCCTGTGCTCTAAACCAGGACAATTCCTCTCTGAGCTTCTCCAACACCATCAAGCTCCTTCCTTTTTTTTTTTTTTTTTTTTTTTTTTTTTTTTTTGCTTTCTCCCATGTGCATGACTGCCTGAAGCAGCAAGTGATAGAACAAGAGAAAATGGACTGAAGCTGTGCCAGGAGAAGTTTAGATGGGATATTAAAAAAAATTTCTTTGCTGGAAAGGTTGTCGAGCCCTGGCACAGGCTGCTCAGGGCAGTGGTAAAGTCACCATCCCTGGAGTGATTTAAATGTGTAGATGTGTTGTTCAGGGACACAGCCTAGTGTTGGGCTTGGGAGCTCTGGGTAAATAAATAGAATCTATGATCTTAGAGGTCTTGTCCAACCTTAATGATTCAGTAATTCTACAATTCTGAGATGCTTGCTGGTTTTGCATATTTTTGGATGCATGAGTGTATGAACAGAAAGGTGCAGTTGGTATTTGAAACCTCCCATGGTAAAGTTTTGATATCCACTGTTGGGCACAGTCTGCTTTGACTTGTGCCTAAAATCAATTCAGGTGCCAGCACTGAAACCAGCATGGCCATTATTTCCTGTGACATTATTTCCTGTGACATTATTTCCTGTGTTCCTCTATATAAGGTTTCCGAAAGAAAAATAGAGACATTCAAAATTATGATAAAAGCAAAGTATAAATCAGAGTCAGAGCAGCTGAAAAGCAGGAGTTATGTGCTGAGTCACTTCTGTGCTGAGAGGCTGGGAACACATATTGCCCAGAGCTGAGAAACATAGCAAATTACAATAAGAAAGGAGAGACTTCAAGCACCATTTGCTCATAATTTAAGGACAATAGGACATGTTTACTTAGAATTACATTTACTGCTGTTTCCATGGGGCGGGGGGAGGGCAAGAAGCTGTGGACTCTGCAATTGTAAAAGCCCACAGTGTAAAAATGTCCTATTTTAGTTAACATGTTGCCAGTCCTTAATGAGGAATAGTGTAACAGCTTGTTTTGATGTAATTTCTTTTGACGATGTTAGATGGCAAGCTGTTTATTGCATTCTTCTGCCCTGGATACTGGCAAGGAGTCAAGAGGTCAGAGGTCTAAAGCCAGTAGCTAAAGGATTTGTCATCATTTAACAGGCCACTTGCTGCTGTATGCTCTGCAAGCTGGACAGTGCAGCCCTGCAAGACAATGTGATCCATTTTATATTTTATTCCTCCAAAAGAGTAACTGGGTCAGCAGAGCCAACCTGGCATCATCAGTTTGTACCAGGGGGTGGTGGGATGCAGCAAAATATCCTTGATTAGCATGATAATAATGGTTGTCCATGCATGCACTCAATATTCTGACATAAACCTTCAAAACACAGTGAGTGATGGATATGACATAAGCAGGTAAGAAAGCAAACCTGCTGCTCTGGGTCATTATAGGCGTGCCTCAAATTCTGCTCTAAGTTACATGAGTGTAACTGGAAATGTTCACAACCCCTGCACAATTCCAGACCTTTTCCACTGCTCCTTGTTACACAGTCACACTAGGGTTTCTTTCCAGAAATATAAAAAAAAAAAAAAAATTGAATTGTCAGCAGTTAGTACACAATGAGATACTGTCTGTAAGAACCACATGAACGTGGGAAGGCTGTTTTACTGGGAGCCTGAGTAGACACAGTTGACTGAAAAAAGTATGTGAACTAGATGAGTTTTCTACAAAAAAATGGGAAATCTTTCCCTGCAATTGAAGCCAAGAATTTCAAGCTCTAGGAGTGTGGTTATTCATGAAGAGAATTCTCATGAAGGATTATCTTTAGAAAATAAACCGCTGAAACACTCATATTTTTAAATTCTTTGTACCGATAATATTTTTACATATCAGAAGAGCTATTTGATATCAGCTCTAGTCCTATTAATTTGATTCTTTACATGCACAAGGCAAAAGAGGTTCATATTTTGCCTTTATAGCATGCCCAAAGATCATATGCCAAGCAAAACAGAAAAGCAGCATTCAGATACCTTTAAAGATAGATGGCAAATCAATCAAAATTTGCTATTTTCTTTGCTCCTTTGTTGTCAGTATTGTGGACACTGTAAAATGGAGAGACACAAAATTAGGCACTTCCTGCAATCTCATTTTTGTGTAAGGACATCAATAAATCACAAAGCTGTTGAAACTATTAGGAAGGGAAATTTGAATATTCACATAGCCTTGGAACAATGATATAACTGCTTTTTTGAAACTGAAACCTCTGATTGCTTACTTTTCACCCAAATTCAGCTGAGCAATTGCACACTCTGGATTGAACTCCTCCCCAAGGTCCTGCTGTGTGCACCAGAAACTGGAGGGATGTGGAGTGGACACTCCTTGATGAAGGCTTGCTGTATTTTCATTTTCCTTTTCTGAAAGAGAGGGAAGAGCTAATGGAGGTAAAATGGAAGCAGCTGTGTTCACTAGGAGGTGCTCTGTCACTGCACCCCATACATGGGATGGTTCCCTTTGGTTTCAAGAATGAAAAATGTAGGTTAGTCCTTTGCACTCCTTGGGAGAGGACATCCATGGTGCTTCATGTCTGCACAGCCTAGCTCTTGCAGAGGCTCACAGTGAGACTGGATCACAATCAAGGAGGTTTTGGGGATCTCTGGAATGTTTCAAAGCACTGACAGATCTGCAGGAGTGGGAGCTGACTGTGACTTGCTCCCCCAGCCTGAACCCCAGTAATGTGGTCAGCACAACTGGCACCATCCCACAAGGTGAGCAGCCAGCCTCTGTGGCCACAGCACATGTTTTTGTCCCATTCCCTCCTTATCAGAGCCTGCATGTTCTGTGCTCTAAGCAGACAAAAACAGACCTCTTCTTCCCCTCCCTCAAGGCTGCTGTGCTGGTTACTTCCCTCCTCACCAACTCTGAAGGTCCCAGGTGAGCCCAGTGGTGGTGACAGACACAGGAGAGGGAGGCACAGCAGTACAGAGCAGTACAGAAAATCAATTTTATTATAAACTCAATACGACATTACTTGTAAGTTGTACTATATCTATTTATGGAGTGCCATAAATATAAATTCTATATTAACCATATATTCTCTTAATAAAATCAAGCTTTAATTGTAACTACAATTTACTGCTTTCCTTGCCAAGGATTCCTAGAAGTATCCATCTCTCTAGAAGTACCCTCTCTGTTTGGTAGCACTTGTGACCTCAGGCATCTTCTCTGTGTATTTTCCAGAGAGAGAACAAGCCTAGTGTAGATTCACAAATAGCAATGAGGTTGTCTCTAAATACCTTTCAAATTTTTCATTGTTTTGCATATATAAAGTCAGTTAAAAAAAGAAAAAAAATTAATCAAAACTGACAACCCAGAATATGGAACCCCTTTCCACATTCTTTTCGTATGCAAATATGCCTTTACTGCTTTCCATACAAAGAGAATATGTATTTCCATTTGGAACACAGGTTTTGAAAGGTTTGCAGAGCTCAGCTGCAAAATATATGCTTTTAAATGAAATTTGGTATAAACTAACTGATTGTTTTATGTATTACATACTTTATGTATATAGTGCTGTGCATGTTATAAGCATGCTACTAGTTCTATTTTCAGGACACTGGACTGTGATTTTATATATCAAACAGATAGTGGTCAGTACTACACACTTTTAAGGGTTTGCATGTCAACATATTTTTTCTTACATTTGAAATTATCTAATGAAAAAATCTTCACTAGTGTATATTTTAGCTTTAACTTTGAACACAGATCCATGCCCAAATCCAATATCTACAAGGCCTCCCTTTTCTCTCCCTCCTCAAAAGTTCCATCATTCATTTAAAAATAAAGTTATACCCTGCAATAAGAATTTTCTGTTGCAGAAATATTACACTATGTATGAACCAATGGGATTTAAAAACATGACATAATATATGCAGAAAATAATATGCAAGAAATTTTTTTTCTACTTTTATACATGAAATAAATTTGGTTTAATAAATGTTCTTTTGAAGTTCTTTTCTTTAAAAGCAGCAGGAGAAGATAAGGGACATATATTCCATTATTTACACTTTCTTATGTGTACTTTTCACATCAAACTACCTTCTGGAAAAGTACAGGTGAAGACATGCCCTTTTACTGACTGAACTGAGGTCATCTGTTCTGCCTTTATCTGCTCTTGAATAAATCACATCTTTCTTTTACAGAATGCTGTGGAAGCAGCTTCTCTTGGTTTTGAAGGCATTTACCACTGGTCCTTTCTAATTTATACTAGAAGGCTGCTGCACTGTAGTTTCTAAACTCCAGTTTTCACTGCTGAGACAGGACAAGCTTTCCTAGAAGTTTGGGAGAATTATGGCAAAATGCTCCTGAGAGTCCAAGCTTCCCTCCAGCACACCTTTGTTGAAAGGAATGAACAGTTTTTGGGGACATGGAGGAGGAAAGAGAGGAAGGAAAGGGACATTTTACTGGGTTTTTGGCTGTCAGAAGGATGAGTTCTGTATACTGAGATGAATATCCAAAAAAATACATACCATAAAAAGAATATAATACCTCCAAAATATTTACATTCACAAGCCAATTTATTAATGATTCTTTCAGTTATTGAGATATACCTCAGGGTGGGGTATGTTTTTCTACATACTAGCTCATATTTATCCATCAGTTTCAGTCCATTGAAATGGGACAGAAATAATGCAAGGTAAAAGTCAAGAAAACTGAAAGGAACAACAAGCTAAAAGCTAAGAAAAGTCCCTGTATTAAAAAGCTGCTGTGAAGGCAAGATGGGGAAACTCCCTAAAAATGTTTGATTGTATTTCTCCATGCAATAATCCCACCTTTGGGAAGCTATTTCATGCTGCATTACAAATTCCAAATGCATGTAACTTTGATACTTTGAAATTTGTTGTTTATTATGCTTGGGTTTTTTGAAAAAGATTGCTTTGTTTTATTTTATTTTATTTTATTTTATTTTATTTTATTTTATTTTATTTTATTTTATTTTATTTTATTTTATTTTATTTTATTTTATTTTTTATTTTATTCCACTGAAGAATAAGCAGAAATACTCTGGTTATAGAAAAAAAGCTTGATTAAAAAGAAAATACTAAAATGAACACTTTGTATATTTGCAGACTGATTTGGGTTTTATTACTCCAGTTAAAATGTAATCAGAGTATTTAGAGTTCGTGGCTTCAAACACATTTGAAAAATTGAGGAATTTCAAAGTTAAAGCTAGAAATTTACATGTTCTGCAGTGCCTAGCCAAGTCTGCATGTGCTCTTATCTGATTCAGAGAAATGTCCTGTTCATGCCTTGTACTAAATCACCCTGCTCATGTGGTTTTAAGTATGTTGAAGGGGGGATTATTATTTTTTGCTTACCAGCCTCTGATTCCTCGTTTGGCTTGTAAAGAAGTGCCAGTCAGTGCTGGAACTAGAAACACTGACTTTTGTGTCTGTTCCTCTCCCAGTTAGAACAACAGGGAGAGGGACAATTCAGGACAGCAGCCAGGCTAGGACATGTAAATTAGCCTGCCTGTAGGTCCTCCTGTTATCTCTGCCACTTACAGTAGGGACAGGTTACACATCTGCCTACCATCAGCTTAAATCAAAGTTCATCATGTCCAGAGACAGCATCCTCCAGAACGGAGAGCAAAATTTGCCTGCTGCCAGCACCCTTCACTTCTTCCCTCTGGGTAGGACAGGATTACCTAGGATTAGCCAGCAATTTTGTTCTCTGAACTGAGAACATCAGTGCAGACAAATTACTGTGCAAAGCAAATTGATCCTCCCAGAGAAAGGGGTTTGCCAGCAGGGAGGTGCCTGAGAAAGCAGCATGCCTGTGTCAACAGAGCTGTCCTTTGCCACACTGGAGTGTGCCAGCACCACACGGTGCCACCTGGGTTTAACTGACAGATCAACTCACCTCAGCATTTGGGACCCCCAGCTTCCAGCTGTGACAATGATTGATGGGCTGACTGCTGCTTCAGTCTTGGAAGTTATTTTGTCCATTTAACAGAGTCAAGAAGAAAATTGCCCCCTTTATAAATGTTAATCTCACCACTGCTTCAAAGTCCAACCATAGCAATTTATTCCAGGCAGAGTCTTGATACAGTACACATCAAATGCATTAGAAAATTGTTTTGAAGTCTCTATCACTTATTAAGGGTCTCCCTTTCCATATGTTCATCAAGCTCCACTTCACCCCTTAATTACAGTACAACACTTTTTTCCAATTGTGGGAAGGTGTGTATTAACTACCACACTTTCTGAGATGTACTTCAGGGTCAGATAGAAAGCAGACAGATAGGCCCAAATTCTTAGAGAATCGCTCTTATTTTAGCCATGTTCCTTTTTTTCACACTGGCAATGTTTCTTAAGGGAATGCCCCATGAAAAACACATTTTTTTAGGGTATTGGTTTGGCAAATCTTATGTCACAAGGCACTGCACCTACACTAGTAATGAGGTCATGGTTTCTCTACTGCTGCTGTACAGGATCTCACTACCAGCAATTTCTTGACATCTTCTAGTGGGAAGATAGCAATAAATCTTAAAATGGGCTATCTGTCATGGATCAGAGAAATGGGTCTATTCCAACTGCTCTGTGTTGACTCAGACCACGATTATTTTTTCTACCTTGTCTGATTGTTTACTGATTATTTAATGCCTAGCACATTGCTACTGGTCTGCACCACCTCTCATATCAGCAATGCAGTACGAAGATGTAAAAGAAGCCAGGAAATAAAACCAAACTAAGTCAGAGGCATATAAAAAATTTACTCATTTTTCTTGGTGAAAACATTAAAATGCACTCTTGTTTCCCTTGTTGCAACAGTGAGCAACAATAACCTTAGTAAGTAACTCATCTTCATGCCTATAATGGCATAAATGTAACTGGAAATGGATAAATAAAGGGCTGAGTTCCAAAGCAAGTTTCACTACTAGCATATGTATTTTTACATTATTATTGTAGATAACTATGAGTTAATTTAGACTTTTTTTTTTTTTTTTTTTTTTTTTTTGCAACACAAACAGCTTTTAAAGCCCCAATAAAGTGACTATATTTTTAGGAAACTAGGAAAACTGCAATGCAAATGACAACAATTAAAAGCTCCAGATACTTGCTTTAATCACTCTTTCATTGCTTAAAATATGAGCATAGCTATTTTGTGTTGACTTAAAAGAAAATTATAATTTCAGCAAGAAAATTTGTAAGGATGATTTATTTTGAGAGGAAAAGAAGCTGATTCTCTTAGTATCTCCTGTGCAAACAAAGCAGACCTTGTTTGAAGCTAGGAGAAAATATTAATTCAAAGATTTAATATTTTTCCTTGGTTTTGTCGGAACTTAATTCCAATTAAGATTTTTCTGCCAGTACTAAGTGAAAAAGAAAGGAATATTCTTGTCTTTTGAAAGGAACATTAAGGGAATCTCATTTCCCATCATATTTCGTCATTTGAAATGATGACATCAGACATTAAAACCAAACTTAAAACAGATGCTAGCACATACGTGTGTTGTCTGCAAGCAAGTTCCAGTTTTGAGTTCACAAACAACAAAAATTCACTGAGCAGACATACTTGCCAAAGTTGTGGTAGCTCTAAGAGATTTAATTCATTTGTACTTTAGAAATTCTGTGGTGTAAGAACTCATTTCAGAACATCCTAGGGATGACATTCCCCTTGGCATATTTTTTAATTTGAAGTGCAGCACTGTCAGGGCAGGCTTGCAAAATGAACTCCAGAGACCATAGTGACTTGGGCTGGCAGCCAATTTATCCTGACCTGTGCCCCTGTCCACTCAAAAAAAAAAAAAAATCCACACATTTATAATTTACACAGCCTCAACAAAATGCCACATTAACAGCAGTATTTATCTGCATTTGTATGTATAACTATGGTTAAACAGAGATCTGCCCCATCCCAGTTGTTTGTAGTTGTTTGTACCCATCCTGTAATAGCTCACCTGGATTTCATCATTTCATCTGGGCAGTGGAGGTTTTTACAGGACATCTACCTGTTGAAGCAACACTTGCTGGCATTACCAGAATAAAATAATTTGATTTCCGAAAGTTTCTTGTAGTTTAATGCACAGTCTTGGAAATAATTGTGAAAGGTAATGAAATTATTTCCCATTCCTCTGAACAGTTTGCAGGGTTTTCTTAACCAAACCAAATAATCTACTAAGTCATATTATCGTTCATGTAATATTCAGTGCTTTGCTAAAGATTTTCCCCTGATGTACTGTCATTTATTTCAATACAGAAAATGAGCATGGAGCCAAGGCTCAGATCTGCAGAGAGAACAGAAACACCAAAGAATTGTCAACCCAGCCTTCTTTAGCCCAGCATTAAATTTGCAGGGAGGAATTAATATCTGCTTTCTTTCCACTCCTTAAATTTTAACTCTCCTGAATAGATCTAGGAGAGGCTCTAATTTCAGGTTATTAGCAGTCACTGGGCAATTCACTCCTGCTCTCCTCCCCTTCCCCAGCTCCATAAAAACATATTTATCTCTTAGAGTGCAAAAGTGCCCAATACTTACCCTCAATGCCTGAAAAGGCTCTTAGTGTGGATTTCACTAATTTCTCCATTTCAAGGGAAGACCCTGCTTTCCCCAGCACACCTATCTTCAAACCAGGACACCTGGGAGGACATGAAATGCCTGAATATTCACTGCAAGAACTTCTGCTCCTTACCAGTTTACAGATAAGATAATAATTTTTCCTCACAAACTGCAAGAAGTGCAGTCATTGAGTTGCTGTAACCCAGAAGGGATGCAAGTAGACCTAAATCTGGATCCTTTCTCTTACTTAAGAATTTCTCACCACCCTAGGCAACAGAAGAATTACCCAAACCATCTCTCTGAAGATCCTACAAGTACAGGAAAAAATTCTTGAGCAGCCATTGAAAGTGAGAACTGTTTTAAATCACCAAAAGAGCCAAGTAGAGAAAAAGTAACCATGATGGAAGAACTGGCCATGTCTCCTATGGCAAAAGTCACAGCTAGCAGAATGTAAAACTTTTCACTTGAATTAGTGCAAGAGGATTTTGAGGGCAATCATCCGAAGAAATTAAGCATTTTTAATTGGGGCAACACAAGGGGCACTTCTCACTGTGCTAATTGGAAAAGCTGAATTGGTTAAGAGATGTCTTTCATGTTTTAGTTCATTTAAACATGACACTTCTGTGGCTCCTCTGCATCACACACAGCTGTCATGCTTTTGTTAAAGTGACAACTGCTTACTTGTCAGCCTGAATAACTTCAGATAACATGAAGAAACTGCTTACATTATGCATAGTGGAAGTTTCATTGATTTTATCCCTTTATCCTTTCCCTTTAACTGAGTTTTGTTAGAATCTTAATACTCCTCTCATTTACAGGAATGCCCTGGGCACAGAGAAGCTGCCTCAGAGGGACAGCACATCACCTTTCCTTTCCTGGTGTGCATCCCCCTGTGAAAGCTCCTGTGACTCTTCAGGAGGTGCCTGAAAAATAGGAGAAAAAAGCAGGAGGTGGGCAGGAGGGAATGACAGGAGCCTGTGTACATATTAAAGTGCTACTCATTAAAGTGAATCCTTAGGGAATATGGCTCCTACACACATGAAAAGCATTAATGACAATCACCTCAGCCTTGCCCTGGACCTTGTGGTTGATGTGTGCAGGTACAATTATGTTGAACTCTGGATTTCATAGTCATAGTGACAAGAGTGGAGTCCCTGCATGTTCTTTCTCACTCTCAGGATGAGAGAACCTGAAGCAGGGTAGGAAAAGGAGGCTGAATTCTCAAAATGATGCCCTGTGACCTTGCACATCTTCCTGCTGGTCATCACTTAAACGGATGGGGTGATGCACACAGTCTAGACCATTTCATGTGACCACATTGCAGAAGCAGGCTAAAAGTTGTTTTTACCACCACTGTTGAAATAGACAATTTTGCACTTGGAGATTAACAACCCTTGGATGTTTTGGCCATGTTTATCCAAATGTCTGCTCATTAATTAACTCAGTGGGAAGATCTACAGTGAGACATTGCCAGGTCTGCCATGGCCTCAGAAAAATGCTTAAGGAAAAGTTCATCAATGAAGGGCACACAATCTTTCTGGAGGGTGTGCAGTTGTCTATGTAATTGCTATGATTCATATAAAAAAAAAAAGTGAGAGTCCCATTTTCATGCCTGTTCCTCTCTTGCATTTTTCCCTTTTCCCACTGAACTTCTTCCAGCTACTGCCACCATCAAAGCATGGATTTTCAGTTCATTGGTTTGGGCACCAGGAGGTACAAGAGCAATCACAACCTGAACATGAAACCTCCTGTCTCCTGCTACTCCTCCTCTAACAGATAAGCAGGAGTGGTTAGCTACAGATGGGGAATGAGGGGGTGCTACCATCTCACCCATCCTGTCAAAACATGGAAACATGACCCATCTTAAACTTCTGTGCAAACTTTGAGTTCCCATTATCAGATGCATGTAAACTTCTGTGCAAACTTTGAGTTCCCATTATCAGATGCATGTTTCAGGACTAATGTGCAAACAATTTAAGTTAAAAGACCATTCAGGATAGTCCTTGAATGCAACTTTTGGATAAATCTGGCATGAAAAGAGGTTGACAATTTCATCTGCCCTTGTGATTTCTTTTGTTTTGAACCCAGTCTTAAATGCATTATGGACATTTCTCTTGCAAAATAGCTGAACATTTCCACTTTCATGTGACCCACCCTTTCTCTCATCACTATACCAATAAATGCCCATCATTTTATTAGGTGTTTCCCAGCCTATGCTACCAAAAGTAGTGATATTGATAAAAACTGGAAACTTTAAGTTGAAGGATTAGTGGAAACAAATCATAATGTGAGGTATCAATGGTATTTCAAACATAAGTTTCATTTTACACATAGGAACTGCTTTAGTGGAGGAAGTCTACTTATTTTGAATAATGTCCTGGGTTGACTTTATGATGCAGAATTGTATCCCCATTCAACCCAGAAACAAATTCTGCACCCTTAAGACTGGTTCTGAAAGTGAAGAGAGAGAGGGAAGAAGAGGGCAGTTTGTTTTCAGAAGCTGCATTCTTTCTCTCAGCTGGGTTGTCTGCAGCACAGACAGCGGGACAGAGCTCTCCTTTAGTTTTTAGGGGTTTTTTAGGCAGCTGTGGCTGTTATTTTTCTTGGCACTGATGGGCCTGCTCTGGACTGAAAGCCCAGAAGAACACCAGGAGCTCACACCTGTGTCCCACCAGGGACCAGGACAAGGCATTTTCCAGCACAGGAGGGAATGAGAGAGACTGAGCCAGCTGAGCTACACCCCACAAGAAGGACTTCCTGAATTTGCCATCTCTTCAGAACAGAAAGAGGTTTTATTGTTTATTATTGTTCATTTTTATACTTGTGAATACTTTTGCTTGTAAAATAAACAAGATTTTTCACTTTTATCCAAATAAAATATTTTCCCAAACCAGGAGGAGGCAGGGCTGCTTGAATCTGCTTTCTAGAGGGACCCCTTTGCAATTTATCTCCCAAATTTTTTGCCTTAAACTAGGACAGAGTTAAGACTTAGCAGTCCACAGAGCACCAGGGCAATAGGGTCTTCACCACCACTGTGTCTGAGTGTTGGTCGAGTAATTTTTCAAAATCACAGTGGAAACATGGACAAGCTTTGCTCTTCTGTCTAAGAAGAAAATACTACTTCAATTTCTATCTGAAACTTCAGAAACAGGCTTAATCTGACTCTGCACCCTGAATTTGTCCCTCTAATGAAGAGGAATTTGCTGCCTCCAGAGACAGGAATGTTGTGTAGCTATCCTTGTGGACTTCCAAGGGTGAATCCAGGCTAGGAAGAACATTAATTCTAAAGAAAAGCAATAGGAAAGTAAATAAAAAAATGAACATAGACTTTCCTCTGAATTCTAATGTCTTTATCCTCAGGGATTTTAATTCCATTACAAATATTAGCAAAGATCAAGGGCATTTTATTTTAGCAAGTCTAATTGAAAAGGAGTTAATTTTACAAAATGGGAAATCAGCGAAAGAATTTAAAATTGATGTGAGGTATGTAGTGGAAGTGTCAGATCCTTTAGGATTCTTCCCACACTTGACTTGAACCTTCAAGCAACCTCTTGTATCTTTTAAACCCAAATCCACTCTTTCCCCTTATCCTCCTAAGTCTTCTAACTCTTCCTCTGCACTTTGATATTCTGCCTTTGCAGAATATCCTCTCCCCTTCCTAGCATGCTTTTTTGGAGGCACAAAATGCTGCCTATTATCTATCTGGACCACCAAGAAAAGATGGAGAGCATCCTCCCCACTGTTTTTTTTCACTACCCCCTTCTGAAGTTCACTTTGTCTATTTCACTGTTTTTGGCATTAGGGAAGACTCAGACAGATGGCAAATACTGGCTTTTTAATAAGGAATATACGAGTGTGGCAAACCAAACCTCAACTCAGAGTCACTGAGTGACATCCATGGAGATGTTTAAGAAAATACTCATCAATGAAAATTAAAGAAGGACAATTTACCCATTTTCTAGATTGAGATTTTTTTTTTTTTTAACATATGTTCTTCTTCATCGACTGTTGGATGGATGCATCTCAAATGAGAAAAGAAACAAAAAAGACAATTTGGCCACACAGATGAAGTAGACAATGGGCAAGAGAGAGACATGAGATGAGACTAGTTTCAAATTGCTTTCTTACCTGGTTGTCTAAAGAGACAAACTTTAAGTTTTCACAGGTTAAGAGGCAGGTACTCATATCTGCACCTGTGCATCTGTGTGTCTTCCTTCCTAATATCATTTCAGTGAAATTGCAGATTTCATTGTCTGAAGCTATTATGTTCCTACGAGTTGTATAAGAAAAATTTATTAAGTTCTACTAGGCCAAGTACAAAGTCATGCCCTTGAGTTAATCCCAAACACAAATTACAGGCTGGGAGGAGAATGGATTAAGAGCAGCCCCAAGGAGGACTTGGGAGTACTGGTGCATGAGAAGCCCAACACGTGAGGTCTCAGATTAGAAAGCCTCTGTCCTTTGCTGTAGCCAAAGAAGTGTGACTGAAGCAGATTGAGAGAAGGGGGTTTCTGCCCTTCTTCTGCTTTCTCATGAAACTCCACTGGATCCATTCCTGGGGCCCCCAGAATAAGAAGGACATCACCTCACTGGATCAGGTCCAGAGCAGGTAATGAGGGCTGGAGCCTCTCCCATGAGCTGACAGGAGCTGTTCTGTGTGGGGAAGAGAAGGTTCTGGAGAGTGCCTTTCAGCAACTAACAGTGCTATAAGAGAGCTGAGAGGGACTCTTGAGAAGGGCATGGAGAGATAGGATAAGGGGAAATGTTTTCGAACTAAAAGAGTGCAGGGTTCAGGTGTTAGAAAGAAATTCCTCTCTGAGAGGGTGGTGAAGCAATGGCACAGGCTGTCCAGAAAAGCTGTGGATGCCTGTCTTGGCTGGCAAAACAGGATATAACCAAAAGTATGTATTCTATTGCCATCTAGTAAAACTAGGTGGGGCAATGCTCTTTATCTTTTCCACAACCCATCTTTCCTCCAGGAGAGGAGTTAGTGGCTATTCAGTCCCACTGTATGACTGATAAAATTATATCATCCCACTGGGAGATGCTCCAGCCAGGGGGAGGAGCCAAGCCTTTCCTACCTAGATAAAAAAGGAGATTTGGAACCTCAGACAGCCTTTTCCCACTGGATTTCTAGAGGAAAACTGAACCTTTCCACATCATCACTGGACCTTTGGAGGAGAACTGCACCTTCTACAGGAGAACTGCTCCAGCTGAGCCACATCTGCCACTGCAGCCACCATTTAATCAGAATACTACCAACACCCTGACTGATAGGATGTCAGGTTGTATTCTGGGTCTGTCAGTGGTTTGGGTTTGTTTCTTTTGTAATACTGTATTTCTATTTTAATATTTCCTAGTAAAGAACTGTTATTCCTATTCCCATATCTTTGCCTGAGATCTCCTTAATTTCAAAATTATTATAATTTGGAGGGATGGAGTTTACATTTTCCATTTCAAGAAAGGCTCCTGCCTTTCTTAACAAACACCTGTCTTTCAAACCAAGGCAATGCCTCATCCCTAGAAGTGCTCAAGGCCAAGTTGGATGAGGTTTTAGGCAGCCTGGTCTAATGGAAAGTGTCCCTGCTTATGGCATGCAGGTCACAATGGGTGATCTTTAGGGTGTCTTCCAACCCAGACTGTCCTATCATTCTATGATTTGTAAAATGAAGTGTTACCATCCCCTTGCTTTGCTGTGACTCTGTTCCCAGCTGGCTTCTGATGAATCCCACTGGCCACTTTTTCTAACTGTGCACAGCAGTTTTTGCTTTCATGATAAACAAATGGTTTGATGAGTTAAGATCCTGCAAACATATCTGCCAAAGCACAGTCTGCACACAGGATGGGTGCCAGCTCTTCCTCTCCTTGCTGAGAGAAAATACCTGCATGCTCTGTAGTTGAAGTCAATAATATAAAAACAGTGTGATGTTTTTGCCCTCAGTAAAAAGCTCTGTAATACTGAAATAATTTAGAGGTTATTTTGGGTACAGAGAGATTTTACCATTATGTTGCATTCCCCTAATTGTGTTAGAAGAAATATGAAACTTAAAGATATCACAGAATGGAATCTGTTGTATAAAAACTGAAAGGAGTTACATCCAGAGTAATGAGTTGGAAAGGGAGCTGGTTACAGAAATTTACAAACTCTAAAGGCACAGCATGTGTAACATGGAGGACACAAACCATGTTTCTGTATAATGCCTGGGCTTGCCTATGCAAAAGATTAATGTGAAACAAAGACACTTTCCATAAAATCACGTAAGCTACAAGCAAAAAAATTGCAAATTATATATTTAACTTAACCTTTACATTTGCAAGTAAGAGTGAAATGTTTCAAAATCATCTGTATAATCAGAAATTAACTAAGAGAAGCAAAGAACTTCAGTATTATTCAGAGGCCACTTGTACTAAGAGGTCAATTTTATCAAATCTGGCAGAATCTAATAAACTTTCATTAATCAGCCCACTCCTAAAACTTCAGCTTACAGAAAATAAAGCAAGAAGACACAACTTGAAAATGTAAATAATAATTTCTACAAGCAAAGTATTTGCACGTTACGCCAAAACATTAATCGTGATGGAAGAATTTCTGGTAGACCGAATGTTATACTGTGCTGGTTTCCCGTGCTGGGGGGGGGGTGGCTTCCCCTCAGGGAAAGCTCCACGGCTGGAATGGAGGGGGCTGTCCCGCCTCCGGGGCTTCTCCTGTGAGAGCTGGCACCAATCAGAGAGCTGATTTGGTGATGGACAGCTCGGGAAACCAATGAAAAGTTACTTTGCTTTCACAAGTCACAGTGGATCAAGTGCTGGGGGTCTTTCGGCTTCCGGTCTCCGGAGGAGCGAGGGGGCTATGAGGGGATTGTGACTTCACTAAAATTCCTTTAAACTGTGAAATACACTTGGGGAGGATGGGTGCTTGAGATAAAGACTTTCCTTGCCTCAGGAAATTGAGCTCTCTGTTTTGGGACTGGAATATGAACAGAGACATTTGATAGAGAAGATGATTAATAGAATTTTGTTTTTCAGCAGCCAGCCTTTAAAAGTCGTACCCCATGTGTGCATCGTAACCCATAACACGGCTCTGGAAGGACTGTGGGAATGAGAGGAACATTCATTGTTCTATAAGTCCCCGGCAAATGCAGACTGTGAAGGTGAAGACACCCCCTAAGCCTACAGCAGAAAAAGGAACTTTTCTCTCTTAAGTGAACTAAAATGATTGTTTAAGTGGGTAACTGACTGAAGTGTCAGTTATGTGGTTGGTAAGAAATGTGGAGTGAAGGGAGGAGGGAATAATCTAGGAATCATATTCTGAATAATTTTTTTTGTGTTATTAATAAATTTCTTCTTGTACTTTCCTTTTAAATTTTGAGCCTGCATTGTCTTTACTCCTAAATCCTATTTCTAAAGAAAATTAAATATCTAAAATTGGCAATCCCTTTAGTCACACCGTGACATATAGGAGTTCATGTTCAAAATTATTTTATTTTTAAACTGATGAAGATGCTATAATCTTGGTCTTCTGACATGTTTATGATAAGGACTAAAGAAATTTTTAGTCTTTAGAAGGACACAACTCTGAAATTTCACTTTATAGATGCAACATTTGACTCAACAAAAAGTTTCCAGAACATTAGCAGATGTTTAAAACTGTGCCTATTACAGCCAGCACAAAATAAGCAGATTTCTTAGAAGCATGCTTAAATTTAATTAGTCAAATCAAAATCACAGGCATTCTTTATGTCCCTGATGTTTGTATTCATTCAGGCATCTTACCATAGAATCGACAAGGAAGCATCTCTGGGAACCAAATTTTGTTCTAATGACCCTACATACTGCTGTGTTAAACTGGATGGAAATGGGCCAATTTCAGAAAAATGTGCACAATAGAGAGTATTCAGCTCCTGCTGAGCGTTTTAACTGCCCACTTGCATTTGCTAAAGATTTAGTATCTCTTCCTGGGTTTGAGATATTGAAGCAGCTCTGGAACATGTAATGCTGTGGTTGAGCCCGTGTCTCTGCAGATGAGGAAATGTGTCCCCAGGGAATGCTGTCTTTCTAGGCAGCAGGGCACTGTGAGTTTGCTCTTACAAGTGTCTTTTAGAGGAGTGGAAAATTACAGGGTTTATTACTTCAAAATTGTGTCTTCTGCAGTTTTTCTTTCAAAAATGATGGGGAAGGAATGGGCTACTAGTTCAGCAGGAAAGTTTTTGAATCAAGCAGTTGAAATTTTCATCCCACCAAATAAGTAGACTGGACCTCCAGTCCCCATGACCTGCCTACACGAGACAACCCTGTGAAAAATATTTCCTAAGGAAAAGCCAAACAAATGTCATTGGGTCAGAGTGGTTACCTGGGGAATTTTGTCAGGTTAGGAGCAATTTACTTATATGCAAAATGATTCTTTAAATGTCTCTGAGGGTGGAGGATCTTAATTTTACTTCCAGAACAAATGGTGGCTGCAGTCCTCCTGCAGTGACAGATGTGGTTCAGTTGTTGCATGTGTAGAAGGTGTAGTTCTCCTCCAAAGGTCCAGTGATGATGTAGAATGATCTGGTTTTCCTCTGGGATCCAGTGGAAAAGGCTGCTCTGATGTTCCAAATCTCCTTTTTTATCTAGGTAGGAAAGGCTTGGCTCTTCCCCCTGGCTGGAGCATCTCCCAGTGGGATGATGTAATTTTATAATACAGTGGGACTCAATGGCCATTAACAGAAGATATCTCCCTGGAGGAAAGATGGGTCATGGAAAAGACAAAGAGCACTGCCCCACCTGGTTTTAACAGGTGGTAATAGAATACACACTTTTGGTTACATCCTGCTTTACAAGCCAAGACAGGCATGAAAGCTGAAGGAGCATAAGGTACTAAAAATAAAAATGAAAGTAGATATTGAGGCTAGAAGTGTTAGAGTGTGATCAAGATATCATAATATCAAAAACAACTAAAATAAGAGATTAGTTATGGTCTTCAGGGAGCAAAGCATTCCTCTTCTTGGTGCTCTGGCAATGTTTCTTCAAATAACATTTCTTGTCAGGTTTGTCTTCCTAATGAAGGATTGCTAAAACATATTCATCTGTACTTCTACACATTTGTGCTCACGGAAACACATCTCAAGCACATTTTTCTATACAATCTGGCCCGCTCCATATAACAAAACTTCATGTAGTTGTGGGTAAAATCTTTATCTTGTCTGTGATGGGTACCATAGATGACTATGATTATAAGCAGAGAAAAACGCATGAACCAGAAATCATAGAATTGTTTAGTTTGGAAAAGTCCTTTGAAGTTGGAAAAGATCACTGAGTCCAAGTGTTAACCTAGCTAAAATAACTTATTATGATGGCATTTTCTGCAATTAAAGACCCACGTGGAATTGTCACATACACTGTCAGACTGTACCATGATCAAATTCTTTGGGGAAATTTAAATAATGGAATAAATTACTCTTAAGTTAAATTTTATAAACTTTATAACCTAATTTTTATTTTAGAAACATTTAATAATATTAAATTACCCAAATGTCTAAGGAGGGCTATGCTTATAATTGCTGGCAGATTCATTCCAAGAATGGAACTCCCAAATGAGTCAACCCCAGTGCTGGCTCATTCACTCACAGATTGTGAGTACTCTGAAAATTTTCACTTCCAACTATCTAATAATTCAGTGCATTTGACATTGCTTCTAGTTTAAATACATTAGTTGACTCCAATTCTTTCTCAAATTAATATAAAAAAAATATTGTGAATTTTGTGATATGTGGAAGCCAGACATTCAGGTTGCTTCTTCCCAAGAGGAAACTCCAATAAAAGTTTGCAAAAACATAAATCAGTTAGGGTGGGAGGCTTTTATTTCAAATTTTGAATTTTCCTCAACGTGCTTCAAATCTTTGAATTACTTTTAACAAAAGCTTATTAGCATAGACAGTCACTCTTCTTCACTAGCAAGATGTAAAATATCCACTGCAGCTGAGAGGACTAACAGACCTGAGACAGTGAATAAAATCAGGCTCTTAAAGCCCTTGCTGTCTTCCCTGTTTAATCCATCTATCAAACTGGATGAGCTGATCTACCCACAGATCAGTTCCCACTTGTGGGTTTTCATGTTAGCCCACTAATGTGAACAAATTCAGCTTTTTCTTCCTTCTTAAAAAACCATGATGAAACCAGTGTCATTCAGGAGCTGATCCATGAATGGACAGGATAATTTTGTCATTTGGTGGATTAATATGTCATTGAGATACAGAGAAAATATCTGAGAGATATAATAATCTGCTGGCCAATTTTCATTGGTTTCACTGACTCCTATATCTACTTTTGCAAGCAACCCCTTTGCCTGAGAATCTTAGTCTGAATTTTGTGGTGCTTTTTCTCTCACTTTTCACAGCATTTCCCTGCAACATATACCTGAAAGGTGTTGCTCAACAGAACACTTTGAATAATACTTAAAATTAATGATCTTAATATGTGTTTTAATAATTTGCCATGTTATTCCCACCCAGGAAAGGTTTGTGTAATTTATTAAACACTACAACATCTAACAGCTTTACCAGATGTTTAGACAGAACCCTACCTGATGCAATCCTGACGATTTTTTTAACAGCTCCCACTCTGTCACACTTTGAAATACCACACTTGGAACTGAAAAACTGCAAATAAGAGGCAATTGAACCTTGCACAATTGCCCTTTGTTCTTCTTCTCCACCTCCCACACTGACACTGGGTCAGAGTAATCTCCCACGTGTAGGTGCTTAGAGCATAAAAAGGAACAGTCTCACACAATTTGGGGGTTTCCTTCATTTCCATATGCAGTAAAAACCGCCTCTTTTTCTTAAGGCTTGCTTGCCTGAGTGCATTCTTTCTTTCTTCCCTTCTTTCCCTGTGCTCATATTCATTTTCCCTGCTCTAGGAGTTGGTAGGAGTTGCCCTGCTCTGCTCTTTGTAGCTCAAGGAATGTGAAGACCATCTCATGTTTGATCTGGGAAGATGCAATATAATTTATATCCCTTCAGATATTTTTATTGTAACAGACAGGTGTATTTAATTGTTTCTCAAAGCCAAGGCATTATGGAAAACTCTAATTCTATATGACTGAATTACACTGTTTCTTGGTCCATCATTATTTTTAGGTGGTAAAATAAAAGAAACAGAGGCAAACTACATGTTAAGATCCTTCAGGGTTGCATACATTTTCCAGCAACATTTTCCAGCAACCTGTTATGAAATACCAGACACCTGAGGAGATGAGTCTGTAACATCATTTACTATTTAAGAAACTAATTTAATGACTGATCAGATTAGTGTCCAGAAAGGGGAAAAAAAAAAATCCAACTTTAAAGTCCAGAGCACATTTTGAGAAATAAAATTTAATAAAATGAGGGAGACAATTTTCAGTATTTTAGCTAAACTTTGTGAGAAATCCAGTGACATTCACTTCAGGTGGAATGATGGCAGAGCTGCAGAGCTGAGATCTCCTGTCAGGACCAGATGTTGTAGCAGGTAGAATTTGATGCTTGACACAACAATGAAAACTGGTATTCTATGCTCTTAGAAAAGGTGTCAGAGAAAGCTGGAAGATATTGCAGTGTATAGGTCCTGAATCAGAGCCCTTTAAATAATTTTCCTTAACATTCTGACTTCTGGTGTTTTTTTTCTATTGTATTGGTGGTTTTTAAGCCTACCATTTACAAGGCATGTAACACCAGAAGGCAAAATAACTTTACTGCTGCAAAAGGATGAATTTGCAGCTAGCACTTGTCTCCCTCACTTGATCAGAATGAGGGTGTTCAGAAGTCTGCCACTACCAGGTAACTCCAAGCCCTGTTTTCCTTTTTGTCTTACAGCCAGAATTCAGAATGTACACATCAAAGTGCAGAAAGTCAATTCAGTATTTTCAGCTAATGTAAAGATCAGACAATCTCTTTTAATTTTTTCTGATTTTCATCTGTTTCTTAACAGAATTTACAACACTTTCTCTACTTGCATAGAGTTGAAGTATCAGGTATATTTGATGAAGAATCCTGAGTAAACTGTAAAAGGGCAATTAAATTTCTGAAAAAAATGTTTGCTTTGTCACTGCTTAAAAAGTAGACAGGTTTAACTCTTTCAAATTTTGTCATGAAGTGTTTCAGTGACTAGGTAATCTTTTGATCTCTTGATAATGACCCTGCCATCATATCAGAGCAGTTCCTATTACAGTAAATCAAGAAGTGTGGCTGTCTGGAGATATCCTTAGGGCAAAGTGTACATGCATGCATTAGGAGGATGGAGAAAAAGGGAAAGATCTATAGCCTATTCAAGGATTTTCTATACTAGAAATACAACTGTGTCATGGGACCAACCCACTTGCTATACAGTACTGTAGAGTGCAGCTTAACCTTTAAGCCTTGCTGTAGAACATACTCATGGACCCATTAACATTGCAGAAAAGAACCACATTGTATTTCAATCAGGGGATAACTATGCTGTAACTCCATCCTTTGTTACAGCTGTGATTTTGCCACATATAAGACTTTATAAAGCCCAGTTTTGTATTATATGTCTTGTTCACTTATTATAATTGATGCTGCTGCTGCTGCTGTCGTCCTTAGAGAAGAAATCAGTGACTATGACCCATTCTTTTTGTAAAACAATCCATTTAGCAGCAATATTAGCAGTTCTGGGAAACCCTAATGCAGACAATTGAAGCTGCTTTACTGCATGTAAGTAAACAATAATTTTTTGCATAGAAAATTTCTAACCATGTGTATGAAAATGAAGACCAGATCTACAAAGGAGAGTTGTTGCTACCAGAAACTGATTCTGTGCTCCTCCTGTGAAGTAGGAGTCGAGACCATTAAAGATCCTCCTTTCAGCTTTTGCTACTGATATAAACTTGATAGGGGCATGTGAAGGTGTGCACCCTTCAGATTGTTACCTTATCCTCATTACCCACATAAGCTGATAAATACAGCAAGAGACAATTCTTTATATGCAGCTTGCAAAATCTATTGGCCTGATCGTCACAGGGTGAGGGATGGTTATGTGTTTGCATTTTGGAGGTGAGCAGATGATGAACTAGCGTAAAATCCCACCTTTATTCCAAAAGCTTATGAGGGAGATGGCAAAATATCCTAAGAGCTAGAATGGGTCCAACCTTCCTTCTGCACTCCTGCAAATGGATGGGTAATGTTTCCCACTTCTGCTGCTTTATTAAAGTTGTTAGCTGCTCCATGCCCTTGCATCCCAAACCCAGCCATGCCAAAGAGGGATGAATTGACTCTGCTCAGGGCAAAGCAGACAGGACTAGCTGAAGCACATTTGCTTTTGAAACCTTTGCAATGAGGAGCAAGTGGAAGACAAATGTCTTTTAGAGAGCAGCACAGCTTTCTGTAGAGAAGTTAAGTGGAGAGAAGGAGGGCAGAGGAAGGATTGCAGAATGCATCCTGGTGGAAATTCAGCCTCTGTTTTAATGCTGTGCCTTCCCAAGCATGATGGAAGTAAAGCTGGTGGGGAAGCTGCACTGGTTTTAGTTGCTCTTTGTATGTGTTCCCTGCTTTCCCCTGCAGAATGGTAATACAGAGCCAAGGGCTGGAACCATGTCCTGCCCATACACCCGCCTCTCCAAATTTATGCATCAGTTCTGGGTTACAGCAAATCCTAATAAAACCAGTCACAGCCATAGTAGAGCCAGAGGGGATGCACAGCTCTGCCTGTAGCTACAGTCATGCCATTTTCAGGAAATTACTGGTGACAGACTGGCTTCTCACAACTCCTTCTGCTAGAGCCAGCAAGGAGGGAAGGGTGTGTTTCAGAAGTTAGTTAGTCATATTTGTTAATTCATCTCAGTTCTTGTTAGTAAAGTTTCCTTTCCCACTTCTTTCTTCACCCTCTACAAATTCTTGCTGAGATTTAAAGGCTCTCCCTGCAAAAGGGTGAAATAGCAGGTACTGGAATCGTTTTCTAGTCTCAAATCTGTCTCCAATAACCAACTCTTGGTGTCACTCAGCTCTTGTCTATATTACAGATCAGTCAACAAATAACATCTCTTTCATCTCAGCAATATCCAAGGAGTATTCACAGAGAGAATGCAATAAAACAAAAAGAAAAGCATTACAATCAGCATCTGAACCTGAGCACAGGGAAAGCTCATATTTACTCAACATGCCATAAATGACTAGCTGTGAGAGGTGTTAAAACTTTCCATGTTCTGATCCTTCTCTTCCTGGTAAAGGCATCCACTGACAGGAAATTTTTACTGCATTTTGCTGTTGTTGCAGATGTCCTACAATGTCAGTGTTCCTGCAGGCATATTGGCAAGACCCTGTAACTCCTGACAGACTGCAATTTCACCAAAGGCATCTCATTGAAGGGGCTCCACAAAGACAAAATTCAGCCTGTAGCAAATTCAACAGAGACAGTTGCAAATGCTGAAAATTGCTTCTTATGCCATGAGGTAAAAATCAGATTAATGCCACACCATGAGTCAGTATTGGGAGCAAAAACACATCACACCCATGAAACACCTTGAAATAAACAAACATAACAATAAACACTATAAATACTTTTTATTCACCCAAGAAGCAATCAAGAAACCAGATCTAATAATATCTCCACTTGGCAAAGGTGTGTGTTGGTGACCACTCAGCAAAAGAGAAGTGCTTCAGGGATTAATCTCTCACAGACTTTTGTTTTACAGAAATAAAAAAAAAACGAGAGGAACATTGTAAGACAGTTATGAGACTTTGTAAACTTCAGATTCATCCCCATATAAATACCTGGATTGCAGCACTCTACCACCTAGTTATGATTTGTTATCTCTAGGTGAAAATGCCACAATTATTTCTCATCTTATTATGGATGACATGGCAGGTACTCAGAAAGTACTATTTATAGATAAGCCATGACCTTTAAGAAAAAAATTAAAAATATATGCCACTAGGGCTTTATGCACTCTATTGTTTCCTCATGCAATACCATTTTAAATACCCTTTGTAAGCCCTGGTCTTCCCCTTGATCAGTCAGTTACAATTCTTTGTCCTTCCCTAAATTTCCTCAAAAATATGACAGGCAGAATAGTGAAGTTGATAATCACCAGTAAAAAAGCTTCTCTTGTTAAGCCATGCCCTCAGACTCTCTCTGTGTTTCTGTGCACACATTGGAGTGGGATACATCCTTTGTGGAATAAAAAAAATTGAACCCACCAAAGATGATGGAAATCATGCTTTGAGTATTTCAGCTGAAGAAAACATAGGGAAAGGACACAGCTTTGTCAGATATCACAGATTAGGTAGTGTTGCATCAGCCATGGAAATGACTCTAGACTACTGAAAACTACTTCAAAACCCAGAGATATGACAAAGAAAAAAAGATTTTTTTCAATGGCCATCATCCTGTTCCTAGTTTCTCCATCAGAACTCTCCAATTGCAGCATTGCATATTAAGATGCAGGAATGTTTCTTGGCATTGAGTGGAGCTCATTCACCAAAAAATTTAAAAAAGTATATTCCATTTCATTATGATGCCCTTAACATCTGTATTTCCAAAAGCTCTGCAGTTCACATTGGGCTCTCTGAAACACATCTAACTCAGCCCTAGATGCAGGCTTCATTGCATTTTTTGCAAGAATAGGGAACACCTAAGGATGGCAACTCAGGACCAGATGTGTTGGCATCATTTCTTCACAGAGATCAGATGTGTTCATTAGCAGACACCAAGCCAAGGAATGGGCAAGAAAATCTTCAGATGAAACTAAGCTTATTGATGCTATAAAATCTGTGTCAATGATGCTGCTGATGAGAAGAGGAAGCTGAAGTGTGGAATTAGTTGCAGTGGTACAAATCCAACCTGTCACACAGGTAGCTTGAAAGAACCAAAGAAAATGTTGAAAACAGCTATTAACTCCTAGTCCTGTTCTGATTCTTATGACATTCCTCCACAGTTATCCCAGGGAAAAGTGACCTTCTTGCCCAGAAACAGCAGAAGAAATACAGAAGAAACAGGCAACACTTGCACGTACAAGGATGGTCCCATCAGGCTGCAATACATGTCTCAGCAGGAATTTTTTTCAAACTATCTCAGACTGATGTAGTTGAGGGCCCTCATAGAGCTGCACAGCCTCAGCTCAATGAAACACAGTCAGTAAAATACTTAAACTCTGATCCTGTGGCGTGAAGTATTCCTCCAGTCAACTACAATTCACCTGTGGCATCACAGTGGATGCTCCAACTGTTTATTGTTGTTGGATCTAGCAAGCACATGCCTTTATCTCCTTTCCTTTCCTTTCCTTCCTTTTTGCCTCCCCAGTGCTGTGCTGCATGTTAAGATAACAAGATTGAGGTTTTCTGCTTGCAGAGTCAAGGCTAAGTAGAGATATTTCAGCAGAACCTGCTTCAGACCACTTGAATGAGAGCTCCTCTGATACAAGAGAAAAATAAAAATTGCAAATAGAAGGTACACCCACTTGCAAATAGAAAAGTACACCAGGAGACAAAAAAAAAATTTTAAAAAAGCCATTAAAAAGGAGAAATAAGAAAAAAGGTAAGCTGAGAAGAATTAGCTGCTGCGTTTTAAAGCCAAGGCTGGATTTAACTGGAAAGATTTTTTCATTGTTAACTCAGTTCTAAATATAAAGCTAGGGAAATCTGAAGGACTTTAGCAAATCACCCCAAAGTTTATCTGTCAGCACCCTAACTTCAGAACACTTTCATCACAGGGAAAATACCACACAGTTTATTCCCTTCCCTGCCTTTATCCCTATTGCTGTGAAAGACAAAATATAAACAGCTGGGTGTTTAAAGAATACACACCTTATCTAATACAACTACAGACACACTCAATATTCATACCAGCACCCAAATGTGGTTTAATTACATTAAACTGTAAACCTGTGTGGATTCTGTTGTCAGTGACTTCCACAGTTAGATCACACAAACTACAAAAGGAATTTGTCATGAGATTTTCTAACATCACTAACATCACTGTCTCATTGTCAGTATAACTCACTTTTTTCATGCAGCTTGTAAATTTTTCAGCTATCATGCAATGTCTTATTGAACTTCCTTTTAAAAAGACTTTTTCTTTTTTTTCCATAGCTCTTCAGACAGGACACATTGTATGTTTTACAGGACTGAAAGCATTCAACTATTGTACTTTGCTAAAGTGAAAATCAGTGTATTTCTGCTTCTTTCTGTCCTTTAAATTCATTGTGTATTTATAGATAATCTATTAAATCTATTCTTGGGCTTTGTTTTGGGGCTTGTTACATTAAAATATTTTTATTTTCCTTAAGAGAGATAATGATAATTTTATTTAAATAATGATAGTTTTAATTTAATAAGAGAGAATAATGATGGATTTTGCCAGAAGATTTTTACATTGACTATTTCTGCCTTATTCATTTTGTTGACATTACTGCAGTCTATGTGTGCTAGGTAGTAGAATTGGAAATTTTTTTCTTATATAGAAGCAAGGTTTCTATCTTTTCAGCAGAAAGGTATACAGGCACAAAATTTCCTCTACATTGAAATGCATAGCAAATGGGGAAATCTGTGAAAAAGAACTTCACAACCTCATAATTTCATGGTAATGAATGAGGTAATAAATAAATCAGTAGTTTATAAATAAGGGTAGGCTTACCAAGTGCTTTTACACTGAAATAAGCAACCTGTTTGAATTCTCATCCTCGGAAATTTGGCTACAGCTACTGACTCTAAATACACTTAATATTTTTGATTGCATTAAAAAATCATGCAGAATGTTTCGTGATATGGAAATCTTGCAAGTAGAAGTTTGATGCAGAAGGAATCTGCTGCCAAGCAGCCTTGTCCATCCCTTGAGGGTTTCAACCACGGTGCTGCTTCCAGAACTCTACAGATGGAATTGGAGACGTGGGGTGGCGTCACCTCATTTATCATTTCTGGCAAAGTGATGTGAGATATTGTAGTGCAGGAAGTTTAAGGACCTTTTTCTCCCTCCAGTGCTCAGCAGGGCAATGGTATTGTGATGCCAGAAACAATTGCTGCCTCCCATCAGCACCCAGAAATCACCAACAGCAGGCACCAAGGTTCTCAACGTGGCCTCACATTATTTTTTTTACTTCCACCTACATTTGTTCTGCCAAGACCAGCTCAAGTACCTCTTCCAACAAGAGAAAAGTTTGAAATAGTTTAAAGCCATCTAGATATGTTTTGAAAGGGATCACTCAACACCATGTAGCATATGGCCTGATGCTTCATGCTACAGCTTTTAGTGGCCAGCAGGTCCACGTCTCAAATTAACTTCTTGCTGCCTCACACTGACAGCCAAGGATCTTTTGTGGTAGAAGTGGAACACTTAAACAAAAATTAACCACAAGTTGCAGTTTTGTCTTCATTAATTATTCCTGGATGCAAAAATGTGAGCAGTTAATACACCTTACCTTCCTTGTGAAAAAGTGGCTGAACTGGTAACCCAAGGAACCTGTTTCAAAGGCCAGGGATTAATCAGGCACTTTTAGCACTGTGAATGCCTCTGCAGAGTATTTTTGCTATATCTTCACTGCAGATAAGTAATTCTGTTCTTTTATAATGTTACCCTATATAAAATTGCTTGCCATTATTTCATGTCTTTTCTGTAGATAAAAGAATGTAGCGATTTTTTTTTTTTTTTTTGCTTAGGCTTTCCTTTTGCTGCTGAAAATGAGAGGAGGGAATCTAGGTATTATATTCACACCCTTTGCCCAGCACTTCTTTTACTTCAATTATTTAGCAATGTTAAGCAAAACAGCATTTAGTTGATGGGGATTTCTACAGTAAAATATTTGAAATATTTTCGTCACTTCCAAAAACCTTGAACTTTACCAAGAGGAATTAAAATAATTAAGATTTTAGAAGGATTTGGGAAAGGAGGAAATCAGATAAAAAGGCTATCCAATTATTATGTATCCAAATATTCAGGTTTTTCCCTCCTATTTCAAATATGCTATTGTTTGATTTTACAACTATCTTTGTACTCTCAATGCCACTTTTTTTTTTTTTTTAATTGTTATGATCTGGAGGAGGATTTTTTTTCTTCAGCCAAAATTAATTCAAAAGCAAGTTTCATTTTACACAGTTTCCTGCATTCAAGAATCAATTATTACATAGAACATTGATGTTGTTTTCATAGTTTATCTTCTTTTATTCCTTCAAACAATGTCCTTGATTCAGGGGTCTTCTGCCTATGGAAGAAACACAACTTACAGGATAAAAAATGGTAATTAAATCCCAAGCAAAATATTTAAGGAGATAAAATCTTCAGAGCCTGGCCCAAAATTCTCAGTTATTAGAATAAATATACCTGTAGAATTAAAAGAGTGTTTGTTCATGTTTCATTGTTTCTTATCATAGTCTGAAATGCACTAAGTTCTAAAAATAATCACTGACACTTAAACAACACAGTCCTGCTAAAAGTGTCTCCTCAAAAGCAGGCAGATTCAAATCTGAGATGATGCCTTGAAGAGTATTTTTGCAGTAGTTTTCATAAACTCATTATATGACTGGCAACAAATAAAATAAAATAAAATAAAATAAAATAAAATAAAATAAAATAAAATAAAATAAAATAAAATATTACTTTAAAAAAAAACACCTGTGGTTTTCTTTACTGCTTTCCAGAAGAAAATTTTAGAAAGTGTTTTTTTTAACTTCCACTCACACAGTTTGTTCAAAACCAGCCTTCTAATAACTAAGGGCATCGTGCAGTCAGTGGAAGTTGCAATCACTGCACAGAGCAGCTCAAAAAATGAAAATGGGAAAAGCCCCAAGTTTCTTAACTCTAACATTATTTATGGGATTTCTTGTGCAACTTGAGGTGACTCACTCACACCAGAGGGAGAGCTACTGGCTATCTGCAATTGAAGAAGTTGGTATAATTTTATTAATTTTATGAAAAGTCAACAGATTAAAAAAGTCCCCAAAACAAAACAAAACAAACAAAAAACCAAAAAAAATTAACATATTAAAACAAAACCAAAAATAGTCATGGATCCCCAGCAAAACCTGCCAAGCAAAAGGACAGGAAAGTGTAGTTTTGTTCAATGCCCATTGATGAAAGCACCTAAACCATCCTGTCATTGTTGGTTTTGGTTTAGCTCCCTCTCAATCAATGTATAACAAAACATGATTTAAATAAGGTTTCTGAATCTCAAAATACAGAGGGAGGGCAGTTGAGGTATTTTCATCCATCAAAGAGAGCCTTTCAGGTTTCTTTGCCTTCACCTGCTGAGACACATTTGTCAGCTTTCAAAGGGAATGAAATGGCAAAATGAATGAGAAATGCAAGAATAAGAGTCCCTTATTCTCCCCAATAGTGTAATCAATGAGCATTTGTAATCCCTACTGCACTTCACAGAGATAGCTGTAAAACAATTAAATTATTCTGGTAGTTAACCTGAAATAGCCAACAACATTCTAGGGATTGAATGCATCTGCAGCAATGATGTCATGGAATACTACATGGAATACTACAAATCCCTCTTGGTTTGGGGGGTTTGATTGTTTTCTTTTGTGAGGGTTGTTTTGGTTTGTTTTGTTGATTGTTTGGGGGTTTGGGGTATTTTTGTTTGGTGTTATTTGTTATTTTGTAGCCTGGAATTACATGCAAGCTATAATTACATAAAAATAGTGGGGAAAACAGAAGAGATTTTAAGTTTAAGATTTACTTTGAGAAGATGTGAAAGAGTATGCTCTTTTAAATGCAGAGTTCATACCCTACATGTACAACAGCATCAAAGTCTTTTCTTTTTATCACAGCTTAAATTCCATATGATGGCTTAACATCATTTGCAACACCTAAATTAAATTCTGGATTTCTTTGTGTGTCAAAAAGAGTTTGTATTGTTCTAAAGAGGCAGGCATTCATCATGGACTCTGCCTGCACTATTTGTCCACCTTCAAGATTTCTTGTAAAACATTTTTCTTCTACATCAGATTATGTATTTTGCCCATAAAAGCTGCATTTTTGCTATTAGACTCACTGTTGTGTCATTTTCACATTTCAGCAGAATTGTAAATATTTTGTGTTGTAATGACACTACTACAGAAAACAGAATAAGCATTGTTATGACTAATACAGCACAGCAGAAGGTACCAGAGTCAGCAAATATTTACACTCCTACTTTTTCATATTATTTACTATATGAAGGAAAACAAATGCTATTTGCATGCAAGTACCAATAGATGAGAGTGACAGTTTTAGTGTTTTAATCCAGATTTTAAAGGGAAAAAGGCAAAAGTGAGCAAGTCCTGAGATGGTTTTCAATTTTCCTGCTGGCAAATTACTCTGTCCTCTCATTTTTGAGGAGAATTTAGAGACACTCAGTCACATAAGATGATGGTTTTTTATCAGATTAAGGGACAATGCTCTTTCAGAAGTCAATCACATTATGAATAGGAACAGATTTACAAACATGTTTAAAAATACTAGCTTTTTTACTAAATTATTGTTCTACTAAAAAAAATGCTTGGTTTGGGGTTTTTTTTAGGAGGTGCTATCTGAAAGAGAGCACAGAAATATAATGAGAGTCTTAAAACCCCTGAACCATTATCCATGAATACCAGTGGAAAGATGTTACTCATCACCACCTTTCCTGGTTCCTCATGACTAATGATAAATCCCAATAATGTTCTTTTCTGCTTTTAATCCTCAGTACTTCCAATTTCATAATAAAACTTCAGCTGTGCTGTCATGGGAAGATGACATAGTGCAGTTTAAAAAGGTCCCATGACATTTAAAAACACAGTCCTGCAAAGCAGAGCTGGGACAAGAGAGAACAAAAATATATGCAGCTGTGCCTCGATTGAAAGGGGCAAGTCTAATTTAGGGCAGAGAGAATCAAACTTTCTGCCTGGCTCAGCACGTCTGTGGACGGTCCATAACAGCAGCAGTAACTGAGGTTTAACACAAATTTAGAGTACAGCAGTGGCAGTCATGATTTTCTAAAACTGAGAAGCTCCTTCTACTTTTCTACTCTCTCTCCCTGTCCTTCCAGCTCCCACGTACACCCACCCTTCCTCCCTCCCTCCCTCCCTCCCTCCCTCCCTCCCTCCCTCCCTCCCTTCCTTCCTTCCTTCCTTCCTTCCTTCCTTCCTTCCTTCCTTCCTTCCTTCCTCTTTTACTATTAAATAAAACAGATTATTTTGGCACCTTATTTGGTTTTAATCTCATTTTTGGGTACATTTTGAACCTTCTAAGTTCTTTCCCGTTTGTACATGTACACAGGCTTAGCTTTCTTTGCTTTTCTGGGTTTAAACCAGATCATAACAGAAGTGGAGGAAGGAGTCTACCTCCACACCAGGTTTCAATAGAAGAGTCTTTGGTTGTATTTGACCCAAAGTGGATGGATGCTAACTTGCAGAATACTCTTTCTCTGCTGTTCTTTTATGTTATTTTGATTTAAATTGACTTTGAGTGTTCAAAAAAATTGAAACAGAGTCTATAAAACTGTTGGTATACTTAAAAATATAAAAAATACAGCATTTTAATTTATTTTCTAATAAAAAGCTACCTGTTGATCTGGATTTATTTAACTTCTTTTATTGTGGAGGGGAATAGGGAGATACTTATTTTTTGTGGAATTACATCATCAAAAAGAGAAGTTTGGGGATTAATAAAACCCTATGCACTGATACACAGTAGTAACATTTGATATATGAATTTGGCAGTTACAGAATTAATTTTCAGCAGTAATTCTGCAAAATAAGATAGCCGAGTTCCAATCACAATGCCACCAAAAAAAGAAAAAAATTAATAAAAGGTGGGGAACCCTCAATAACAACCAAAAAACACCACCACAGAGTAAAAAAACACCCATCCTTATTTATATCAATGTGTCTGTTGTGCAAAAGCACAGACAGAGAGAAGAGAGGTCTTTTAAATAAACAAGTAGATTTTTATAAAAAGTAAAACACAAAACAAAACATCTGTCGATGCAATCAAAAGTCCTTGTGGATCTCCTACTATTTGTGCATAGGCAGAACAGGAAGATTCTTTTATTTCCTTTTAATAGTCATATCTTTATCATCAGTTTAACTGGAGTTTTTGTTCTTCTTTCCCCTGACTATTTCCACAGCAGTGGGAATGAATGAGAGGGGTAGGTCCAATGCTCTGCAGCCCTGCTAAAGAACATCAGTGTCAGTCAAAACCATGACATCAAAGTTTTGAGACATTATTCCAACTGTGGCTTTTGGTTTTAAAGCCACTCCAATGAAAAAAATTTAGTTTACCACTTTGAAAGCTGCATTTCTTAGCAGCTCAGCTGCATGGAGACACCAACAGAGATAAAGACAAATTCCAGAAATTGTTAATCTGACCCAAATTCTTTGCAGGGACCAGCTGTATTGGTGGCAATAATGTACCTATCTTACAGGCTGCTGCCTCTGTATGTGCATCTAAGGGAACAGTGTCTTTTTGGACAGAAAATTACTTGGGAGGAATGGATCTGCCATAATTCTTGCCACCTGCTTTTTTCTAGCTGGGTTATTTTAGGTAGTTTCCATGGCAGACAAACATTACCTGTCTTGCAGGGACACCTCACTAAAATGCTGCTTGGAAAAGGTATTGACTGGTGAGGCTGAAAAATTATAAATCATATTTGTGCAACTCTTACATAATTCAAGAACACCTTGTTGAGTTGTCATCACAGGGTTTTTTTAGAACTTCTTTTGATTTAGCTTTTTTCAAGAGGAGCTACTTCATCTGACAAAATTTAAAACATTCCATGCATGAATTCACATGTGCAATAAAATTCTCTACACTGGGGCCAAGTTTATAAAAAGGTGGAAGGGGGCTGCACTCACACTTACTTTGCTTTGGAACTTTCTGCCATAGATCACACATTTATGGGTCATCATGTGGACCTTCTGGTCTGAATCCAACTCAGATCTGCAAAATTTTTAGTAAGATTTATTGTGTTACTTGGAGTAATAAGGAATTTTAAATTGCAAGATAATAAAATCAAATCATAACAAAATGTTAGTTCAATAAAAAGATTAAGCACAGAGTGGCTTAGACAAAAAGGAAAAAAACCAAACAAAACAATGTTTAGAAGACTTTTACAGGGTCTGGATTACAGGGTAGCAGGAACACTCTCCAGGTTTCTTAGACTGTGCTCTTTTGGCCTGTGACTTACACATAAATTCCTAATTCTGTTTCTGTTACAAGATTTTGCAGTTATATTTAAAACATGTTTGAAAAGAAAGTCATCCCCATAACCCCAAGACTCATTATCATTCAAATCATGCAGAAACATCCCAGGTTTCAGAATTTGCTACACCAGGCAAAACAGAATTGTTACACAGGCCATAAAAATCTCAGTTTTGTCTCTAGGCAGGTTAGAAGTCTGGGTTTCAAATTCTTCTTTTTGTTGAAGCTAATATTTTATTATTATTATTCTACTTGGATTGAGAAAGAAAATTCTCAGCAGAGAGCAAAAAACTGTGTGCTTCAAAGCACTTTTAAAAACAGACATAAGTTTACAAATTATATATTATGGTTATATGATCTTGTAGAATAGCAAATCAGAAACTAGAAAATCTAAAATACCTATATAATCCTAACTATATCAAGAGCATATGAAATAAATGATGGTGCTCAGTTCCCATGCATTCAATACCTTTTCCAGGACTATGTTAATTTCCCACAGGATGTGTAAAAAAGGTTTCCTAAAATGTACTTCAAATTACAATAGATCTGTTACTCATGCATTAATAGCTATCAAGGCTTGATTTCACTTTTGGTGTTGTTTTTACTTGGGTTTTCTTTCCTGTTATTTTAAATCAAGAACAAAAATCAAAAGAGCTTTTAAGTGGATATTCCACCCTGAAGTAAATGATGGTGTGTGATGGAATAGAGCAATTTTTCATATTTTAGATGCAGAAAGTGTTTAAAACTTTTATAGGTGTGCTGCAAAAGTGCAAAGACACTGGGTAAATTTTTTTCCCCAATGCAACCTCGCTTAAATCGAAAAATCTACACAGGGGAAAAATGGGATGGTTGAAAGTTCTCTGGAAAGAAGGAAAATAAGTGAATCTGCCTATTTTTCCCAGGGAGAAAGCAAACCCAGAAGTTTTGAAGATGCTTTATTGGCGCTGGGGTCCCAGCACTCTCTGAGAGGCTCTCCTGCCATCTGGTGGTTCCTGCCCCTCAAGTGCTCAAGCACCAGCTGGTTTTGTCAATAGCTGACAGCTTTGACATGGTTTTCCATCATACCCACTTCTAACTGCATACTCTGCAGTTAATTCCTGAATAAACATCTAATGCTGCCTATTCAATGCATTGCTTTTTCAACACAAGAATAGGGATAATTATGAGTCAATTACTTGCTTCTTCTCAAATCAGAATTCAGGACCAGCTGGCACCAATACTTTTTTACTGTGGTTTTTTTTCCCCTTCCATGTGTTGACACTGAAAATTATCAGCTGTACCAAAATGCTAATCTCCATGTCTGCTGTGTATTTCAGCCTTTAATCAGGAACAAAGAAAGCTGTCCTCCCTTGGTGCCTAATGGAGAGGAAATTGTTAATTTCACAGACTAATGTGGAATGATTGGCTCTACAGTCTGTTTTGGGATATAAGGTATTGGTTCTGGATGCCCAAAGGTATTTATTTTTTTTTCCTTCTCATAGCTCCACCACTGTTCTCTTCAGTCTCATCTCGTTGGGAACTCTCACTCTGACTCAACCTGGGGCCTATGTCTTTTGCCATAGGTCTCTGAGCTGGTTAATGACCTTTGCTGCATATCTACACCATTTCCAGATCTCCTATTATTGCCTTTATTGTCTAAGATTTGCAAATTTTTCTGTCTTACACCATTAAGGCAGGTTGTTGCAGGTGGTGGTGAGGACTTCACACACACAAATAATTACTATCAAGTAGATGTATGGATCAATATCCAGATCCCTCAAAAAACAAGACAAGACAATCCAGGTAGTGCTTATTATCTGCTAAGGTTGCATACAAGTTCTACTGCAAAACATCAACATCAGCCCAGATCTCCATCTTCAACACCTCAAGCAGCATCTCAGTCTCAACAGGGAGGCAAACAGTACAGACTTTTTTCTACTAGGCATATTCAAAACAACAAGGAGATGGTAGAATGTGGCAGAATCATTTTACACTCATAATTCTTAAATCTGCAAACCTTTGTCCTGCCTTCCTTCATCAACTTATGTAATATCTTTTCTCTTTTTTTTTCCATCTTGGCTTCCTGTGACTTATTTTTTTTCCCCTTTGGATCTCCAGAGATTTTTAAAAAATTCTAGGGGTTCAGTCTTAAGCACAAATGTAAAATATAGAGACCCAGATATGTTGAATAAGATTTTTTTCATTAAGTTGAAAAGGATAGAAACATTTGTACATTTATATCAAAATAATTCATTGAATTTTGAATGGTTGAGTCTTACCACTCGGTGATCATTTCCTCATGTAAAACAGAGAGAAATTCTTAATTGTTCCATATAATCCAGGTATCCACATAATTCCTAATCTGAAACTAGAAAACTTTCTCTGTGCTCTTATTCTACTATTAATTTGAGTAGATTTTGGTTCCTTGATGAAATGGGAAAAAAAAATTGCTAAAGGTCTGTGTTGCTCTCCTTAAATAAAAATCCTTCTCTGAATTTTCTACATTTTAGTTCCTTGACCTTCAGTATTCATCTTATGACTCTAGCTAGTCTAAGATTATCAATCTTTTTAAGGCTAAACCCTAAAGGGTTTGTCCCATGAACATTATCATTCTTAGGTTTATAGAGTAAGATTCCCATTGTGTTTAGTGTCTTCTGCCATTCCTAATATCTTGTCTGATTTTCACATACACTCTCTGTATCTTCTAGAGCTTCAGAGCACCTTTTGTTTCACTCTTCATTTCTTATTTCTAGCTTTCTTCTCAACAGACTCAGAAAGGCCATTTCTTTCCCATTTAAAGAGCTGCTCTCCCACTGCAGGTCCCTCACTTTGTGGCTGGGCTGCCTTGCACCCTGCAGCACACAATGCTAGACAAGCTCTTCATTCACTCAGCAGCTCAGAGCTGCATTGTGCAAATCAAAACAAATTAAATGACAGATGGCTTGTGGTATTTTAATGAAATGTCTAGTCACTAAGCAGCTTCACTCTTGCAAACTCTGAATAATGAGTTAACTCTTGTGTGAGCTACAGTCATGGAACAGGCACGGGAAGAGATGCTGAAGCTGTGTTGTGCAAGATCTGCACCAAAGGATCCTTCCTGAAGCAGAGATTCCTCCACCAGCTCAACCACAGATTCTGAGATGACAGAATGAGAGATGCCACCCCACATGACCCAGCCACAGGCAGCCCTTGCTGTTTTTCACCCTCATCATCACTATAAATGTGTTGCTTTCTTAATTGCTTCACGTTACACGTATTTTCCCCTGGTATCTCCATAAACCCTTCATGGTCAGAGTGAAAATAAACTACATGAATAGTGTCCCACAAGAGCTCTAGAGAGGGTTGTCATCACTGCCATCACAGTAAAAGATGGGTGGTGTCCTCCTGCAATATTCTGCAGGCACAAAACAGTCTAACAAGGCTCATTTCCACTGTTGGTGGGTACAGATGGCTATGCAGCCCTGCATGTTCTGTACTTCTCATGGATTCAAATACTGCAAATGAAAGCTTATGAAATTGATACAACCACGAGTGTCTCCTCTGATGCCATGGTGACAAGCAATTGCAGCCAAACTCCCACTGATGTGGGTTCCAGTCACTTCAGCAAAGAGCCTTGCTGTTCCTTTTGCAAATCAGCTTGGAGGCACCATTCAGTGCCATGGTTTCACATTAAACTACAATAAATACTATTTTGAAAAAAAAGATTTAACAACACCAGCAAAGCTAAGTGCTTTCTGGAATATCTTAGAAACTTAAAGGTAAATCAGCCTATTAAAATAAGAGTTTCTCTTTTCATTTGCCTGAGTTGAAACTGAATGCTGGCCCTGGTCAGTCCACAATGCTGAGAAATAAAAACAGTTTTTATAAGAAATCTATGTGAGCGTGGTTTTGTGTGCACAAGCTGCTCATATTTGGTTTCTCATAGAAACCACCACGTTTCCTGAATTTCAGTGAAATAGTCAAATTACAGTGTTATACTGGGACACCAGTTCTTGATTCATTAATTCTTGTAGGAGTTTTGCCATTTAATTCAAAGCAGAAAATGTAACATTTTCAAAGTTATAACCTATTATTCCAAAATGCCTTCCTTCATATCCATGTAGATTATGTAGGAGGAAAAAGGTCCAAAGGAAAAAAGTAAAGTTTGTAATTGATTACTTACTTAATTTAAAACAAGCTTAGAGAAAGGGAATTAACATCAAAATAGTTTTTGATAGAAAGAGGATGGCTATCTGTCAAAAGTTATTCAGTTCATAAATTATTTTAAGATTATACTTTTCAAACTAGCATTCAGATTAGTCTGTACTTGCCACAAGATTATATATGCTGGTGTCTTCCATCTTGGCAGAACAACATACAGTATGAAGAGCCCATGATGGTATTTGTCCATTCACCCTGATAATTATTTATTTTTAATTATTTTTCAGCCCTTTTATGACTGCATTTTTTTTTTTTTTCAGAGTATCTTAGAAAGGGATTAAATATCTTTGGCCCTAGCTCCAGACATAAAGCACAGATAAGCCTTGGGAAGCCACTTTAGGGACAGAGGCTGGAGATAAGGAATTTGGGAGGACAAGAGGAGTTTCAGAGTGCTGCTGCTGTTGTCACTGGAGTGCCCACTACAATGCCCAAAGCACTTAAACCAAACACTGATGCTCTCTTGCTCTCATTATCAGGCAAAACTCAGAGCTCAAAGCATGTGGTGGAGTCTAATCTTTGCTAGACTTGATAGGATTTTAATCCAGCTTGGCATTTATGACTCATTTTTGTGCCTGGCAGATAGAATCATGTGGATTTAACAGAAGAACTAAATTTTGTACAATACATACAAAAGGAAAAAATATACTAATTTTGTACCCAAACTCACTCAAATTGTTTCAAGCCATATCATGGGCATAATATGGAGATAATGAATTTCCTCTAAATGCTCAACAGTAATTTCAAGGCATTCTAAGACATTTAGTTTCATCTTAGTTGCACTGCTTATTATCAAGAATAACCAGCAGCTACACTGAACAGGCCAAAAAAACTGCCAAAAAGCTTAGAAACTCAGGTCTTTCTTATCCTTAAAGGCCAGAGGAATTTCTGTTCTGGGCTGATGTCTCCCTTCTGTGTAGCACAGGAAGTTTTTTAGACTAAGAAGGACTGCAATCCTCCACAATAATTACTTCAGTTAGACCACATGAGGTTACTGAGGAAAGCAGACACTGATTTGAGTGACTGATGTGTCACTCCAAGACAGTAGTTCCATTAAGAACTTGCTGTGTTAAAGTTATGGACATTATAGGGTGTAATACTTTTTGATGTTTGCACTTAGCAACTCAGATCTTGATAATTATACATCTGGAAAATTATTGATCTAGGTGCAATTCTAGATGCACAAGTTCAGTTTTTCAGGATGCTATGGACATTTTTCTTGTTCCTTGGAAAAGTGCTGTAGAAAAATAGATTGTTGGCTGTCCTAATGTTTGCAGAAGAGATACCCTTTTCAGTAGGAACACACTGTATTCAAAACTCTCATGACAGGACATATGAAAAAATAATCTTGACTTGAAACTTACTCAGGTTTCAATCTTATGTTGGCATTATTATAATTATTTTCATTACTATAGAAAGGGAGAACAAAGGTTCTTTTGAGGTTCCAGTGGGATCTTTACTTTTCTTAAACCTTACTGAGTTCAGTCCTGCCAAAATTCATCTCTCTTCCTTATGATGCAAATTCATCTCTTAGTACGGAGATTGGTGCTCAGGTCTTGAGCCTTACTCATTCTACAGTAAAGTGGACTCATTTGTGAAACATTTTTAATGGTGAATCAAAAAAATAATGTGATTTGAATGCAGAAAAAGCAACAAGCAGAAGTTATACCTGTGATTTCACCCAGAATATTCTCAAAAACAGTGGAATTGAACAGAAAAAAGGCTTGTTTGAAATGAATCGAGAATCATCTAAGTAAAATAGATAACTGATTGAATAGAAGAAAACGAAGGAAGTTCTCCTGACACCAGGCTGCTGGTTATATCATCTTACTAATCAGATATTTATGTTATATATGCATAGCAAAACTCCCCTTTCTTACCTCCTTTAGTTCTGTGCTATGGATTAGAGCAGCAAAAAGATACCAGCAACTTAAGTGGAGATCTCTACATTCTCTTGGTGTTGAGACCATAAGTGAATAATAAAAGGAAATGTTTAGAAGTAGAATAAGTTGTTTTAAAAGTTACTGGTTTTAGTAGTAGTGGTAGAGGCAGCAGCCATAGTAGCAGCAGTAATAGCAGCAGCAGCAGAAAAACAATTGCAACAACACACAAGGAAAAGTGAGGCTTCCTTGGAGACAAAGGGAATGAGGTCCAAAAGCCAATCGATAACTAATTTACATCTCTGTTTTATTTGAGAATGTGCTGCTGGGTAAAAGTTAAAAAGTGAACTACACTCCTTTAAGTTAGCAGACCAGTTTACTGTGACAGCAATTTGAGCTAACAGGGAGCAATTCCACTACTCCCACTGGTGTAACATTAAGGGAAATTAATCTTATTCTGCTCCTTTTTTCTCCCCTAGTTTATCAGATTATTTATTTGCAGAGTAAATAAATGTACTTCTATGGCAATGAAACAAATTTGTTATTTTTACCATCTGCAGCCAGCTAATGGATTCTGAACATGAAAAAGAGACAGAGTAAATGTCCTGGATGTGTTAAAATTTTGTCAAGAGCCCTGGAAAATAAAGGAAACTCTATTGCTGGGTGAGTCCTCATTGTCATGTACATGGTCCAGAAGCTTAGGAGAAAGAAGTAACACATAGCAGCAAACTGTAGAAGTTACAAAGCTGAGGCTATACTTAATACAGAAAACATTTTTAAAAATTTGAAAAAAAATCTACATCTGCTGTAGATAGTTGCACCTGTACTTTGCTATTTTTTATGCTTGCATTTTCTATATTTTTAATCTAACATGCATGCACACAGGCATGAACATTGATGCACCCATACACATACAAACATAAAACCCACTGATTTACCATGCAGAACTCACACAAACACTTCTACACCTGACTGCCCTGATTTCTTGCCAGGCACCAATGAATTAATATGTTATAAACATTCCCTTCCATATTGCAAAATCTATTACTGTTATGTTCATCAGTTACCATGACTCTGAACTCACAAAATCTTTCTTTCATATTCAGTTTATAGAATACACTTCTGTTTCTTTCAAATGATTTTGCAAAACAAGTTATGAAAATTGAATGCTGTCTGATAGTCCTGATGCATGTTGCTGAAATCAAAACTCAAATTTTCTACAAGAATGCAAATTTTAAAAATCTGGTGACATCCTTTGTATCACTTCACCAATAATCTGAAGCCAAAGTTCTTTCCATTGTTATAAAATCAGACCAGTTCATGACATGAACTCTAGGAATTACATTTACCAAGAGGATTTTTGTCACTCACATGGGCATAGACCTTCAGTTAATATTGTAGCAGGCCTTGGGTAACCCTCACAGGGAGAATTATACTAAATTCAGTTCAAATGAGAAAAACCCAGCTTTACTGCCTGTGAAGCACTTGGAGTTATGTGGGCCTAAAATGAATTGTGGGAGCATAATGAGCTACCAAATACTGGTTGACCAGTCCTCACTAATCAGGTGCATCCTCTTTGCCCATTCCAATTATGAGGTAATTAACCCACAGCACAAGAGATTCAGCTGTATTCAATGTGCATTTTAACACCCCTTTCAATGAACAAATCTGTTCCTTAGAAAGCAACACAGAGAGATTTTTATACAAGGAGAGCAAGTTAAGTTTTTTCCACCTTGAGCTTTATCAATTTGAGTGTGACATTCTTTCCCTCTTACTGCCACAACTGGGACATTAACTGTCCCTGTAAATAAGTAGGAATGGTCAGTTTGCTTAAGGAGGATAAAATTGGCTGAATAATGGTACTCAGAAAACAGCTATCAATGTACTCCTATCAAACCAGGAAGATAAAAACAGTGAGACCTTGGAGATTGCTGTCCGGGGTCGGATAGTAAGTGGTTTTTAATTTTCATTAAGGACTTGGTTGACAGCATATAAGGTATATCTAAAACACCTTCAGGCAATTTCTGCCTGAGAGGCACTACCAGTTGATTAGAACTCAAAATTACAATTAACAAATAGGAAATGCAACTAGAAAGAAGAAGATGATCCTCAAAATAGGCCAGGTATTTCCTTATTTCCTCAGAAATCAGACTCATGATGGACTGAGGGAAAGAACTGACCAGATGAAGGAGCCAGGAATGTACAGGCATAAAGTTTTGCTTACCATGGCTTAAAAATTTCCCTCCAGGTAAGTTGTGAGGTGTAAAACAGGCAGCCGCTGTAGTCTAATTATTCTGTGTACATCTGGTACCACCATATCCCATATCTGAACCATCTCTACAGTCAGAACATAGAGCAGTTAGCTACTCTCATTTAAAAAAATTGAAAAATTAAAGGATGTTTGCTTGGCATTGTACTAATGATACATCTACTCCGTACAGAGGAAGCAGGACCTTTGTTAAGTGTATTTTTTTGAGGGAGAGGAAATAATTCAGGTGAAATTGGCAGTGGGGCACCTCTTTCCCTATCTTCTTCTTAAAGAAAATATTAGTAGCATCAGATCCTTTCTAGTTTGTTTATTTCTATTCAAAGCAACTACTGGAATACGTGAAATATTGGAATAAAGGATCAGTCTTAAGTACCTTAATGAAATATGAATGCAGATGGATCAGAGGTCTTCAAATTAATGTTCTTGCAGAAGGGAGATGAGACATCCAAAGATATTGGCTAATCCTTTCACAGAAAAAATAATTCTAAAAATATTCCAAACCAAAGCTTATTAATAAACTAGAGAATTACTGGCCTCAGCTGTTATTGCTGAAGATATAGATGAACAATCTCTCACTGAATTTGACAAAAATCTGTACTCTTTATAATTTCTATGATAATTACATATTTTAAATCCAGAAAAATACCTGGCAAACTAGCCTGACCTTTTATTAAATATCACCCATGTAATCAGACTTACAAGCCTGAATAAGTCAAACTAAAGCTGTTAATTGATTTTAAACTGATTTACCTTTAAACTGAAGGTATCACCACATTTTAACCAAATCAAGGGATTTTCCAAAGTGATCATTGGCTTTTTTTACACTTCTTTCAGTGTGACAACCCCAAACCCTACCAAGCCCACCCTTTGTATTGGTAGTTTAGTAAATGGATGATCATGTTATACATAAGCATTTGCTGAAAGAGAAGCAGTGACAAGCACAAAAAGGACTGTGTGCTGAAGAGCATCTTCTCCTTCAAATATTCCTTCTCATGCCACTGGCAAATCTCTTCTGGCTGAGTATGTAATCACAGTGGAGGAAAAAAGGTGGTCACTGATGCATAGTAAGTGCATTAAGAAGGACTGCTTTCCAAAGGACTTTTCTGTGGCCCTTAAATCTTCCCCTGCTGCTTATCCATCTCCCTTTCCTTCCCTCTGCTACACCTGACAATGTATGACATGATCAGGTGTGTGCTGATGGACCAGCCAACATGTGCACGCTGGAAAAGGAAAAGGATCTGAATTACATTTGTCTTTGCCTCACAGGGGAGAACTGATTTGGGTTTGAATTTTCCATCCTGCCCCTACTTGAATGGCTGCTGCCAGCAAGAAGAGGATTGCCAAGCCCTTCACATTTCCCTCTTCAGCTCCCTTTCTGTGACTGTCAATTCTTCACAGTATTCACAAGAAATCAGCATCTCTGAACAGTCTGGCTGGCTGTCAAAACTGGCCAAAAAGTTTAAGAATTATGCAGTGAAAACTAACAGACTGTTAATACAACCACACATGTATCATTTTCCTAAGAGTCGGGCTGATAATATGTGTACAACTGCACTTATATACAAAATCAATGCCCAAAATAAGGGTAAGATATGAGTTTTGGTGATTTCATACATTATCATCTGTCAAAAAAGCCAAGAAATCAGCTAGGAGCACACAGTCACCCTGTCCCTGCTGTGAAAATAAAGCTAAAACTTCCACATGGTTCTACAAACCTTTACCTATGCAGATTTGGGTCTGAGTTCTCCATCATCTTAATTCAAGCATTTACAATTCCCTTTTGTTTTGACATTATTATTTTTAAACCTGGAGCAATTTTTGGAGGAAAAAATAGCTTTTGCAGACTTGCTATATGATTTTATACTATTGAATAGATGTTTGATACATGGCATGGGGATCCTAGCTCATCTTTCAGACTTAAGGCATGGCTTAGCTAAAGGAAATGGAAAACCCCAAAGATGATGCACAAGTGAAGCAATCACACATCTAACTTTTCTTAAGGGATTGCTTTGAAAGGCTTATCCTTTTCTCCAATTAAACAGGTAATTTATTTAACAAGTTTTCTAGTATAGTGTTGCACATTTTGGAACATTTACCAACACTGACTCTTCTGTACTGTTAATAGCATGGGAGCACACAATGATAGGATCTGGAACAGAGAAATACCAGAAGCTAACAAAAATACAGTAATGAGCACTGAAATACAAATTGCAGTGAAATGTAGTCTAGCTCTTGGGCTGGTGGCTTTATTTCCATGATGTTAATCAGAAACTCTGAAGTTTAGAAAACCTCTAGCAGTTTAATGCCCTTTAACATCCATTATGCAAAGTTTGAGATGGAATATGTTTGTGCTCACTGCAAATAAATATTTCTTCATTCTCCACTACTTTATGCCTTGCCAAATCACTTCCAATGCAGTATGAAACAGTGGCAGAGTTTCCACCACTATATGAGGTGCTCAGAAGAAACTACTGGGCAGCCAGTTTCTCAAATATCTCCTCTTTTTCTAGTTTCTTAGTTCTCACTCAGTATTTAGCATCCACCATTAAATACCAAAAATGTTGAATTGCTCTCAACACAAGACTTCAGCTCGTTAAGTTCTGTGTCTCTCCAGACCTCAATTCTGCTTGCCAACAACTCTCACAACCTTGCAGAAGCCCTGAATGCTCAGTTTCTTTGAATCCTTATCAAGCAAGCCTGATTTTAGCGCTCCATCAAAAAATCTGGTAATTATAAACATTCCCAGGCGACCAGTAAAAACTCTGGCATTGCCATAATCCAAATGGACAGAAAACACAGATTTTAAGGTTTCAATCAAGAAACTGTGTGTAAAACAAACAGGATATTATCTTGACATAAACTTCTTACTCACCCAAGCAATTATTTTTTCTATTAGGACAGTTTTACCTGCATTGTTATGCCCAAGAAATGCTTTGGAGTAAAAAACAATAGTTCAAATAAATTTTATTAGAGTTTCTCAATAATTTTCAGGCTTTTCTACCAGGTTGCTCTGTCTGCAATGGTGTAAAACAACTCAATAAAAGCCCTGTTTGCAAAGAGCATTCATGAATGAAGAAGGGGAAGTCATGCTGTTTTGGTGTTAAATAATACTGAAACCAGTCTGACTCACCAATCCCAAAATTAAACATCCTGATAGTGAGATGAAGATGTGGCAGACATAAAGTACCCAATAAAGGGAAAAAAAAAAAAAAGATTTTGAACTAAGTCATACTAATAATAACTTCTCTATAGCTACAGAACAGACACAGCTGACCTGGAGGCGTCTGACTGACTGTCAATCATTTTACACTATAAAAATTAATCCTGTATTTTAACAGCAAGGCCTTCTAACAAATCACTTTTTGAAGTGTATGTGGAGATTGCTCCCTTGAGTGTGGACACTCCTCAAGGTTAGTACTCAATGTTAAGTGAACAGGATTTGCCCACAGTCAGTAGGGGTGAATAACATGCATCTTTATTTAACTATTGTTTTTCTGGTTCTATTACAATTACTTTAATATACATTGTTTTATATTGTTTCAAAATAATGTATTATACTACACTAGTAGTTATAGCCCCTATACTGTGTAGTAAATAATTCTGAATAATTCCTCTTGTCTAATCATTATCCTAATAAATCATATATATTCATGTAAATATATCTGGTTTGCCATCCTTAATCCTGCAGGACAAAGGTGTATAAAGGTTCAGTTACACCTGTATAATGCTTTAAACATAATCCACTGACAAAGTCTGGGGCTAGGATTAGATCCTGCTGCACCTTGACTCCCCTCTGTGAAAGAGTTTACAAAGCAAGGGGCTCCTTTCTTCACCTCCTGACTCAGTGGAAGGGATTCTCTAATAAACTTTGAATCTCACTCTCTGCCCAGGACAGCTACCTGCTGGAAATCTTGCCTCATACCACTGAGGAGAATCAGTAACAAGACGGAAATGTTTTTTAGAATGGGAAGACTGGAGTCAATATGATCCAAGTACTGGCAAGCCAGGTTGAGTTCCCAGCCAACAGCACAACACACACAGCAGCACCTGAGAAAGTGCTGGGAAAGTACCATTCTTTCCTGATGTCATTTTACACGTGGTACAAAAACTCTTCACAGCTGCATTCACAGACAATTTTTTAAGCCAAGCAGCTGCCAGCATTGAGTACTGGTAGTCTGTCTTGAGATGGAGTGCCAGAGGAAAATGTGCTTTTGCAGCCCAAGTTCTCTTCCACTTCATTTACATGGAAGTGGAGTGGAGAAAAGGATGCAGAAAGTAAGCAAGTAAAAAACAGCATTTGTAGCAAGGACAATCGGAGAAACAACTTCAGCTTTAAAAATTTGTGCTAAATTTATAGTAAAGCCACTGAGACTAAAGGAGAAGGAATGACTGTGAACAAATGAATGTTTTAAGTATTTGGCTTTACAAGAAGCTTCAGAAAAGGGAGGACCCCTTGGCTATACAGAATAAATACCAAGAGCAGCCTTAGTGTCTAAGACATCTGCCATAAAAATATAAAATGTAAGGAAAATAACTCCTCTCTCATTATTGCACAAAGGGTGGGGAAATCGGTACACATAGAAAAGCACAGTACAGTCCAACACAGACTTCACATAAAATCTTTCAGCCTCCTGCTTGGATGTGGTAAGGCTCTTCATAATCAAAAAATTTCAATTATGCTGAGGAAAAGAGGAAGCCTGAGCACACCAGTAGTTTATTGAGAATATCTAAACAGCAACAAAAAACTCAGTGAGTCATTAAACAAATGATTTTAGACTTTTTCCAAGTTGTACTACCCATGTACTTGAGAAGGCAGGATCACAGGGATGCTTATGATGGCAGATTCTGCACTGCGTTTTTAAACAGGATTGGGCTCAGATTCAGATTGTTTGTAACTCAGAGTTCTGGTACTAGACTGCACATGACCTGCAGGAATTCAGCAAGTGACAAACCTTCATGTGTTAAACAAACTTCAGACACTCTGTGAATCTCTAGCTGGAGACTCTGCTGATAGTTCCAATGGCCCAGAGCAACTGTAAAACTTCATTTCAAACTCTTTATCTCTTATCTACCCTAGTTGCCTTTTTTCATGTTTTTAATATGTAAAATCTGCAATTCTTTCTGTGTAATGAGCCTCCTTCTCCCCACCGCAATCCCAGCCAACAATGGCACCACACGAAAGCCAACACACTAAAATAATGCTGTGAAGTGGCTGCTACTTTGTTTATTATATGAATAGAAGCACCCCAGGTCACAGTAAGCAGGACTTTCACAGGAGCACATAAAGAACACCCATTCACACATGACTTTGTGTCAGTGTGCTATAAGCTGTGCAGAAACTGAATGCAAATAACTGCATCATATCTGCCAAAGAATCAGCAAGTTTAGGAATTCTACTAGTTTATTAGAAGTTCCTCAGCCATAGCTCCAGGGCAAATTGGGAAAATATGCAATTTTTATGTAGAAATTACCTTCTGTAGATTAAGAGATTTTTTTAAATCAAAAGGAATTCCCTCATCATCATCTCTTTATGGGAAATCATATTCAGATAAAGAAAACATTTATACAGCAAACACAGCCAGCAGATAGCTGACTTTTCACTACAGACTTTCAGACTGCAATCATAAAAATTAGTCAAGGTGGGCTACAACCAATGTAGCTGAAACATAAAATCTTGAGAATTGTAGATCAGTATTCTACTAGACATCACCACAGCCCAAACCATTTTATGATTCTACTTTATCATGTTTGACTCCCTTTTTAAACTTAAGTCAGCATACCTGAACCAGCATTGGTTATGTTTTCAGTTTTGTTTTGCTGCATTGCATAGTTCTCAAATTAATAAAAACAATGACAGGTTCCACCAAGGAAAGTGCTTATCACTTCTTCACATTAGCACAATGACAGATAAAATACACAGATGTGACTGGGGCCAACCCCTCCAATCCATTGCAAGAGGATATGAACTTTCTATTATGATGTAGTTCAAAAGCCATCACACGTTCAATACAAGAGTGAGGAAAAAACTGAACTAAAAAATCCACTTCAAAAGGTGTAAAGGAATATAAGCAATCTTCATGCACAGTCATCCCTCTGATTACAAGGGACAATTAAGCCCTGTCACAGTGTGACTAGAGGGTTTGCCAATTTTAAATATTTAATTTCCTTCAGAGATAGGATTTAGGAGTAAAGACAGCGCAGGCTTAAAACTTAAAAAGGTACAAGAAGAAATTTTTTAATAACACAAAAAAGTTCAGAATATGATTCCTAGATTATTCCCTTCTCCCTTCACTCCACATTTCTGACCAACCACATACACAGAACACTTCAGTCAGTTATCCACTTAAACAATCATTTTAGTTCACTTAAGAGAGAAAAGTTCCTTTTTCTGCTGTAGGCTTAGGGGGTGATTTCACCTTCACAGTCTGCATTTGCCGGGGACTTATAGAACAATGAATGTTCCTCTCATTCCCACAGTCCTTCCAGAGCCGTGTTATGGGTTACGATGCACACATGGGGTATTACTTTTAAAGGCTGGCTGCTGAAAAACAAAATCCTCTTCATCATCTTCTCTATCAAATGTCTCTGTTCATATTCCAGTCCCAAAACAGAGAGCTCCATTTCCTGAGGCAAGGAAAGTCTTGAACTCAAGCACCCCAAACCTTCCCAAGTGTATTTCACAGTTTAAAGGAATTTTAGTGAAGTCACAATCCCCTCATAGCCCCCTCGCTCCTCCGGAGACCGGAAGCCGAAAGACCCCCAGCACTTGATCCACTGTGACTTGTGAAAGCAAAGTAACTTTTCATTGGTTTCCCGAGCTGTCCATCACCAAATCAGCTCTCTGATTGGTGCCAGCAGCTCACAGGAGAAGCCCCGGAGGCGGGACAGCCCCCTCCATTCCAGCCGTGGAGCTTTCCCTGAGGGGAAGCCACCCCCCCCCAGCACGGGAAACCAGCACAAGCACTTATATTTATTTGCCCACATAGTTATCGACATGATAGATGGAAATCTGATGCACAGGTGCCACTGACAGAGTCCTGTCTTCTATTGGATCTCTATTTCTTGAATGACACAAATGGATTTCAGTTTCACATTCAAACACTGACCCTAAAAAATTAGTTGAAAGAGAGAAATATTGCAAGTCTATGTTATGCTTTCCTGGACTTAACAGTTCTGGGGATTTGAGAACCATCCACAATTACTTCCTAAAGCAGCAAAAGAAAGTATCAGGAAAAATCACATTTGAAAATGTATCATCACCACTAGGTATATACATGCCAATGATGAACTAACCCATCAAGAAATCCTGGCTCTTACACTAAGGTTCTGAAAGGATTTACAAAGTATATTTTATTCACAGGGACACATGAAAGGAAATCCCATCTTTTTCCACTAGGGTCTCTTTGATGACTAACCAAGGTATTATAAAATGAAAATCTTCTTGGAAAGGAAAGGAAGAGAAAAAGGTAAAAACTAAGAAATCTGAGACAACTGCAAGTTAATTGAACCAATTTGGAAATTTTAACTGAATGAATTGAAAAACCTGTGAGGATAGCTTCTCTTGAATGCAAACATAACTCTTCACACACTTAGGTTTGGGTTAGCAAGACAATGGGGAAAACCTAGGATGTCACATATTTCCTGATGAATGTAAGCATAATTCAGCAGAAAAGTGTTTGTACCTCTTCAATAAAACTAAGGGCATATGATCAGCAACAGTAAAAAACATACAGTTCTATTAAGGTCATCAAGTTCACCATGTGAATTCACAGCAGCTTGTCCTGGGGTGACTGCCCTAAACCAGGACACAGCTAAATATCTGTCTGCCAGCATTCTGACAACAGCTACAAAATTACATATAAAGGTAGGTGGGTTCCCAAGAGGAAAGAAAGGAACATTTTCTTATAGCACAGGAGAACAGATAGCAGGGTCTGTCAGAGAATCTTTCCTCTCTGCTAATGCAGGAGCTCCTCTGCACCACCAGAGACAAGGTGGCCAAAACTGGGCCAAAAGAGAGAGGCTGGCAACATCTCTGTGGTGACATATTTAAGAAGAAAATCAAAACAAAGTCAGGGGGTTATAGCTTCTAGTCAGAGAAGAGGAGGAGGTGAGGACATGTGAGGGAAACATCATGAAGACACCAGGGTCAGTGGAGAAGGAGGAGCAGGAGGTGCTCCAGGCACTGGAGCTGAGATTCTTCTGCAGGCCCTGGTGATGGCCATAGTGAAGCAGCTGTGCCCTGCAGCCCATGGGATCCATGGGGGTGCAGAGATCCACACACAGCCCATGGGATCCATGGGGGTGCAGAGATCCACACACAGCCCATGGGATCCATGGGCGTGCAGAGATCCACCCTCAGCCCATGGGATCCATAGGGATGCAGAGATCCACCCTCAGCCCATGGGATCCATGGGGATGCAGAGATCCACCCTCACCCCATGGGGATCCATGGGGAATGCAGAGATCCACACCAGCCCGTGGGGAAATGGGTCCTGAGAGTGGACCCACTCGGGAGAAGTTCAGGGAGAGCTTCTCCCATGGGACAGACCCCACAGCCTCACAGGTAAGGACTGCCCTCTGAAGCAGCAAAGAGAATCTCGGTGATGAACTGACCAAAACCCCCATGCCACATCTCCTTTCACTGCCAGTGGGAAGGAGGAAGGGTCTGGGGGAATAAAAGGTATTTTAAGGTCTTATTTTTACTTCTGATTCTGTTAGTAATAAATTTCACTTTGCAACTGAAGTTGAGCCTGCTTTGCCCTTGGGATATTTCTCCCAATCCTTATCTGAGTCTTTTTTTTTTTTTCCCCTTTTTCCTTCCTCTTCCCAGTTGTAGCAGGGGAGGGTGAGTGAGCTAGTCTCATGGGTGCCTGGCATTAGGCCATTATCAAACCATGTCAAAAATGTAGAGCAGTGACAAAAACAGGATATCTGATCAGAATTTGTGGGGTATTGGCTTTCTTGAATCTAATTCAGACAAAACATTTAGTTTTATTTAAGATGCAGAAAAGGCATGCATGTACCATAAAACAGTTGCCATCACTTCTACTGATACTGAAATTTTAGTAATTACAGGAAGCCAACCTACAAGTAAAGCAGGAGAAAAACTCAGAAACTAAGAACAATATGTGTTAGTCAGGGGAAATTGCCATGAAAGAAATGGTTGCCAGCACTGAACCACCAGAAGAATTCACCAAGGACTTCACAAAACGCATCTCTGATACATTCAGGATTAACATTTGACTCTCCTCATTTAACTTTCCTTCCATGCTAGTATGTTTTTACCAAGTTTTACTAAGTGGGATTGGGAACAGCATCATCCTGAAAGACGTTTCTGAGGGTGAGATTTTGAAACAGCAAGAGTTTGCCCAGCCTCTGGAAGCTTCAATGCATCTTGTTCTTCTACAAGGAAAATGTTTTTGCTCTGTTCCACCGTCCTGCACCCCATACAGGACATCACAGCACTTTTCAGCATTCAGATCTGCTCCAGATCCAGCAGCCTCCAGCTTTGCATTGAAGTTAATGGTGAGGAATCATGCCACCACCAGGACAACATGCCAGCAATACAAATAATTGTAGAGATACTGAAATGACACCCACTGAACAGTCTACTCAGAAAGGAGAGGGCTTCAAGAATGAAAGTCCTTGCAATTACAGAAAAAGAGGAAAAACAGCTTCAGATAATCAGGTTTTTTCTTCCATTATCGATTTCATCTTGGCAGGATGTAGATACAAAAGGTAGATGTGATGAGGATGATTTTATGACTCACTTCTGATGAGATTGAACATCTCTGTAAGATGCTCAGCATTAAACCAAGTTACTGAATACTAGCCCAAAAAAAGGGGTTTTAGGGAAAGTGTCTTACTAAGGCTGTTTACCTCTACTATATCATATATATTTTATGACAAAAGAATGTTTAAATTAAATTATTTTTCTCAGAATCACTGTGAAATTGATACAACTGCTCTCTACATCAGTGGCATGACCTAATGACACAGTGGCATCTGTGAGTTTATGGATGCCCTCATAGTTTACAAATTCCTCCTTATAATTTCTTGAAGAGCATTTTCATCCACTGACTCATCTTCTTTGATGTACAATCTGTTTAACATTCATTCCTGCTCCTCAGTGGTTTGTTCCAGCTCAGCTCACCATCATGGTTTGCCACAGTGGGTACCTCACTGCCTGGATCAGCAGATTTGGTCACCCTTAGGACCTCAGTTTGTCAAGTGATTTGGCCAAACTCTTGCAGTTCTCTGTGTCAACAGGATCTGGTTGGACCCATAATCCTGAACATCCAAATGTTTTCAAGGACCAGAGCTGTGTTTGTGCTCAGACACGTTGGTTTCCAACTGTGCCACAGCCTCAGTTATTTATTTCTTCTGGCTCCAGCAGAGCCCTGCTGGCTTTCACCCATTGAGAAACAGGCTTGAGAGCCTCTCAGTGGTTTGGCAGGCACTGAAATCATTATTCAAGCCATGTCTTCAGCTAATCAAGAATTCTTCTTAATGGAAAAAAGGGCCATCTGCCAGAACATCTTCATTAGAATTACTTTCTATTAAATGTACAATATTTGTGGGAAGATCAGAGCCATATAAACCAAAACAGGTTTGATCCTTTTTTTTTTTTTTTTTAAGATTTAGAATTATTCAATGCACAGGAACTTTCTCCCCTTGTTCCTCAGCCAGGAAAAAAAAAAATTAAAAGGCCACCACCACCAAAAAGAACCCCAAGCCAAAAAATGAACAACAAACATCACAACAAAAAACAAAACAAAAAACCACAAAAAAATCCCCCCCAAAAAAACTAAAACAAGCAACAACAGAAAAACAGCAAAAACCAAAACAAACATCAAAACCTATATTCCCCCCACAAATCCCATAACTTAACTTTATGTCTTTCCACCAAGTTTAATCACAAAAAAAAAAATCTCATCAAAATCTGATTTAGTGCAAGGTTTACTAAAAAGAGTGTCTGAGTTTGCAAATAGAAAATTATTTGGGTATTTGGTTAGTAACAAACTGTTCAATCTGGCAGCTTCATTGGCTTGGCATTTGCACATCTCTGGATAAAAAGCTTCTCTTCTGTAGTTATTAGAAAGGTGTTTTATGGTTTAGCAACTGATTAAATAGTTTTTATGGACATTTGTGAGTTTTTATGAAAGAACTGATGGTATCACAGAATCAAAACAAAGACCTTCACTAGAATTCTGCAGAGGAATAGAAAGGAGTGCTTCCTTTTAAATATTTCCAAGTATTTACTAGCAACTCCTTGGAATCACTTTTCAAAATAGTAAATAAATAGTAAAGTGCAGGAGTACATACAGAAAACATAGTTGTTTAAGCCATCATTTGTCCTGCACTCTGGGGAGCTCAGAAGTTGTGTTTATTTATTCATTTAGTTCCTTATTTGTCTTTGTCAGGACACGAGTAAGAAAAATAAAGTTTTCAGCAACCCATCAGAAATGAGCTGTCAAGGAACTGAAATACCAAATGCTTGACATCACCTGTTGATGTTTAAAAAAAAATGTTTCAGCACTGTGCTTTGGTTGCTTAGATGTGATGTGAAATCAGCAGATAAAACTAAAAATTTATGGAGTTACTTATGCAAGTAGCAGATAGTTATATGGCAGTATCCTCTGCTATTAAAAATATTAATCAGACCTGTGAGACCTTGTACATGACCTAATCACCCACAGCTACAATTAAACATGGTGTGAAACTCTTTGCTACAGCAACCTTAGATACTCTTCTATAATATCAAAAGAAAGGAGGAAAAAAATTTACAGATACAAAAATTCCTAAAACAAATATTTTTGTGCATCTGACTAAAACTGAATTATGTTTATGGGTGAATGGTCAGGCTGGCACACTGATCTTAATTTTGTTTACAATACTTAAAAAATATTTTAAAATACTTTAAAATATTAAAAAATACTTTAAAAATATTTGAAATTTCATTTAAAATACTACTTTAGTCAACATGCCTGAAAAGCTTGGAAAATTGTTGTTCAAATCATAATGAGCAATAGCTTTCCCTAGCCTTGTTAGTAAACAATCGTTGTTTGAGGGGAGAAGAAATATTTTCTTTTTGTATAAGCACTTAGACTAAGATATTGCTAAAATTAAAAAAAAAAAAAAATAAAAAACCCTTTGTGCATCTTGGTTAATTAACACTGTTCTCTATAATAATGCATGCTTAATGTAAGAATAATCTATATGATATAACAGCATAAACTTACTTGAGTGAAAATGAAGAATGTACATTTCAGGAGTCATTTCATTCTCCTGGGGAAAAAAACAAAACAATCTAAAATCTCTACACGAAATTAAAATCAACACTAAAATCTCTAATTTCTTAAAGTCAATATATTTAAACTTCTTCAAGTGTTTGTTAGCATTGTCTTGATATTTCCACTGAGAAACCCTGAGAATCTGATGGTTCTTTACTTAATATAACTCATGCTCACATTGAAGCAAATGGGGAAAAAATCCAGCAGAATCCTCAAAAAAAAAAATTCCCAAAAACTCAAATCACACATCCAACTCAATCCACAAAGGAATAGTAACTAACCTTTTAATGCATTCCTCCCAGGGAAACAAAATAAAGGAGCAATAATTTCACACAAAATTTTGTGATACAGTTGCCTTGAAAAAACTACAAATATTTCTCAGAAAATTAATCATTTCCATTCTTGTCAGCCTTTTCAACCTCTGTTGTGCTCCTAGAAATTACCAGTAATGAAATCAGAGACAACAATATTGTTGTATAAATTACTGCACTGTGGGAGCTGGGAGCCTTGACTTTACAATATTTGTATAATATGTATTTTTGTGTAAATTATCAGAAGCAGAAGAGTATACTAAAGCAAAAGAAGTATTAAAACAGTGATGTTAAAAAATACAAGCAGGGAGATAGAGAGATGTGTATATGTATATGTACATGTATATGTAAAAATATTAAAATATAAATACCCCTTTTAGTCCTCCTAGTTAAAAGAGTGCAGACATGCCATATCCTGCATAGAAAACATACTTGCTGATATCCAGGGCTAGACATATGTTTCAAAAATTATTTTGGAACAAGTATATAAATATAAAACAAGGTATGTGAGCCTTTCAGTCATTCAGAAAGGCACTGGGAATGTTTGGTAGTGCTATTTCTAGAGAAGATACATATATTTGAAACTACATAAACATGCAGGAACAGTCACCTGCAAATTCATAAAAACTGAAAAAAATCTTGACTTACTCTTTTCAACAAACCCAGAACATTTCCAGGTAAAAGCTGCTTTTTTCTGTTTATTCACACTTGCTATTATCAAGGTGTAAACCCCATCTTCTGAAAGGAAGAGTTTTAGAAAAAATCACATTCAGTACACAAATGCAAGCAAGGATTAAAGAGTTAATTTCATTCAGATATTTTGAGCAACAAAAGGAGGAGAAGCATTTACATAAAAGGCCTTTCTACTTAGAAGTCAACTCTGCAGCCCTCTGCAGCTGATTTGCACACATGGCAGAAACACAGAAATTGATGCTCTTGTATTCAGATATTTGCATGTAAAATGTAGTATCTTCCTCCTAAGTCATTTAAATTTTACATTATATTATTTCAGAATACGTATCTAACTTACATGCTATTACATATGTTAAGAAATATAAATGAATGTAACACATAATACATTTACATTAAGTGAATGTTACATTACATAATCATTCTCTTTTCCATTCTTTAAATGAAACTATTGCTTCGCCTAAGCTCAGAGTATAGTTTAGTGAGTGACTACAGCCACAGAATTACACATTTAGCATGAGCAGGAAATTGTTTTTCTCATCTGTATTGCAATTTTCTCTTAATACTTTATAACAAAAACACCACCCTTCAGAATATTGCAGATTTGTAACTTGCACCTCAAACAATCTTGAGTTCCTTTTAAAAAATGGGTATTTTGGTATTCCATACAAAGCAGAGGCAGAAACAGAAAAAAATGGGCTCAATGTGACTGATAGGAAAGTAGAGGTTCAAGAGCCATTTTTCCACTCTACCACAGTGCTGATTTTTGAAAGTTATTTATCAGGATTATTTTGTGACAGTATCTCTGAAACTTTATTGTTGAGCTTGTTCTAGCATGTAGAGAATACTGTGGGAGGCAGCTGGACCCATAATCCTGCAGGACCAAAACACACTCAGTGAATAATTGCCTTCTTGTGCCAAACATCTCCCTCCAGAGCACTGGTCCATACACATTTTTTCCTACATGAACTCGTAGATGAAGAACCTCTCCATCACCCCTTTCCTAGAAGTGTATTAAAGAGATTATTTGAGAATGCCTATAATGAAACAGGCAAGTAAAGGTTTGGGTTGTTATCTGTGCATTAGCATAAAAAATCCCTTAGTGCAAATTCGCACTAAGAAACGATAAATCCCCTAAGAATCAAAAGGAAAACGTGCCTCACATTTCCAAAAGTTGCACTGGAACACCACCCCAAAGCTTGCAACATTCCAGGGGTTAGTGGGAAAAACGTCTGGAAAAAGCCAGGAAAAACTCTGCCTTCCAACCAGGAAAAATCCTTTAGGACCTGTAGAACTGTGACAATTTTCCTGTCTCAGGGCTGTGGTCAGAAATGCTCAATGACATTTAAGTCTGACAACAGAGCACTGAAATTCATTTTTGCTGTTAACCCAGTAATAAGCAGGACCCTCTCAAAAGACTTCCAGAGAAGAACCTTCTGCCTTCAACCTCTCTGGAAAGACTTTATGTCTTTGAGACATATGTTGTACCAAAAAAGTATTGAAATCTCAGACAGCAGTTATTTGATACAAGCTTCTTACAATATTTCAATGACACAGTACTCAACATCCCTAATACTAGGGTATAAAATTGTTGGCTACAAACTTTACCTGGTACTTCCTGCATGTAATATATAGAAACATCAAATCTATCTACATCATATGTGTGATATTCTGTAATATATTGTGCAATATAACATAAAAGATTATCATGTACACCTTTCTGATAATATTGTGACTATGAAAGGAATTATTAAGTAAGGAAATCAAACCATATTATGCATTTTTAGGAAGAAACATGGATATTTAATCCCCTGCTGGGGCTGACCTAAGAAAAAGAAGCATTAAAAGTCTTGTTTTGACTAGAGTGTGCAAAGCTTCTTTGAGAAAAATTATCAGTGTAATCCACACTGATGTTCTAGAATTTTTCAGCCTTAGTTCTTCTTACTGAGGTGTTTTAGATAATGATTGTGTTTCTTGTATATTCTTGTATACCTTGTATAAAGTAGCAACATTAGCATACTCATCATGGTTCAAAAAGGGCAGCTGTCCATCCTCAAACATAACACTCTTCCTAGGGCTGAACATTCTCACTGAAAAGCACTAGGACCTGCCAAATTAGAAAGGGAAGTTCTGTTCTCTTTGAAAGGTCTCCTTGGTATCCAGTCTGTACCTTTGGAAGACTGCAGTAGTTGACTACAAAGCAGACATTTAAATTAGTGACATTTAGTACAGACATTTAACAATTACTATGCAATGGTTCTCTTTCAGTTTATGGAGAGTACAGTTCCAGTGTCTCCAGAGGCAGACATCTCAGAGGATGGCACTTAGTACAAGGCAGATTCTCTAGGGCTGTATGGGGCTCAACAGTCCAATAAAATTACCTCCATACTCACTAGTGACTTATGGAATCCAAAAGTACTTGGGCACTAATCTATGAACAATTTCACATATACTCACTTTCAAAATGTTTGTAGAAGTACCAGTCTTGCAGGTTTTATTTGGACCACTCCAAATAAATTCTTTATTTATTTATGCTGTCAGTGCAGAATAACTTTAAGGTCTCCAATGCTACTCTTTCAGGTGCCCAGATGGGGTGACAAAGCAAAACACTATAAAAATATAAATGCTAGACAATGGGACAGCACTTGGCAGCTATCACTTAAAATTCCTGATGATCTAGCCACCTCAAGTAAAAAGGATTGCCACCTCATTGTGCTTACAGGGAAAGGGGTGCCACTATGGGAGTAATCAAGGGTGTAATCAAACTATGTATTCTACTTCCATCTGCATCATGAACTGATAACAGTAGGTCACTTGCAACAGCTGCCTGGAACACACTCCATCCCTCAGAATATGATCTGGGTGCTTGAGATAAGGGAAAAAAGAGCCAACCTTGAGAGGCAGGGTAATTACTCAGCCCTGAGAGCGCCCTCCAAGTGCACAGTCACACCCATTTTGAGGGGGTTATCCCTGTTAATGGGCCATCAAAAACTCGAGGCTACAGTGACCATTAGGGACTCAAAAAACATCCTATGACTCATAGGATGACTCATTCCATTTAGAAACTCCCAGCCATGGGGGGAAGTACCACCTGAATCTGACCACATATAATCTTGATGTTTGAGGACTTGGAACACCACCACCACTGAACATCCGTAGGTGGACCCCAAATTCCACAAGAGGACCAGATCTTTCCTCAGAACAACTGCTTTCAACAAGACAAGAACCATCACTCCAAACAGCAACCACTGATGGACTGTGAGCACGACCCTGACCAACAGGGAGTCAGGCTGTACTCTGACCTTGCTGGTTTAAGTCAGTGTTTCTGCACTGCATTTATTGTAATCATTCTAATAAATTGCATTTGCAACCTGAAATCTTTCTCAAGGTGATTGCATGGGGGTTGTTTTTTTCCTACTGGTATACCAGCACACACTGCTGATATCTTCTATAGAGGCATAATCCAAATTAGGCACAAACCTTGCACTATAACTTGACCTAAAATTTTGCCAGTAAACACTTGGTGAGAAAGCAGCTGAAGGATGGACTGGGGTTCTATTCCAACCCTTTCATATGGCTTGGGAGAATTAGATCCAGATAGTGTAGCTTAGCTAAAATTGGAGGATGTAGGTACACGAAATTGGATGTGCAGTGGCATTACAACAATGCTTGCTGCACAGTATGAATACAAAATCAATGAAAAGGTATTCCTAAACACTAAGACAAAAATAAAGAAGTCACCAGGGTGGTGAGGGATGATTTGCAAGAATTTTCTTTATGAAAACCTCTCTCTCAAATGTATACCAAGCAGTAATGTGAAAATGGAATTATTGCAAAATTCCACTAATTACTGTGCAAATTGTGCTTCCTCTGGCATGAAGCTGCAGCTGATCTACATATAATATAGCTGGAAATTAAGTAATGTGATACACAAGACTTCAGAAACATCAGATAATCCTGCTATAAATTCTACTGGCACCAACTAATAAATGCTGCCACTTACAGATCAAAGGCAACACTGCAATGGTTATATATTCACTGCAAAACCCTAAAAATACTTGACTTTCCTTTTAATGGGGTTAGAACTGGGAACTCCAAGGCAGCAAGGCAATAATTTCTCAAATAAACTAAACTATCACGGTTTTCAGTTTATCATGAGAAGATACAGATATTTTCAATTAGACTGCCATGATTTTTTGGAACAAGAAATTGTGCAGTGAAAGGATAAAAGTCTTCAGGAACTGGATACTCTGAGCAAGCAACATGTACATCATCTCATATTGTAAACAGCACTACTTCATCCTGCACTGAAACATTGGGTAAAATCACAAGGTTTTGTACAGAAATATCCTGTTTGAAATATACTGACATTTTTACACAAAGCACTGGCTATTCCAAATCATGCTTTAGGAAAGTATCCTTGAATGCCGCAAACTGATGCCATGTCAAGAATAAAAACATAAAATTTACCTCTTAAAGTACCAGAATAAATCCATGGTAGAAGCATACATTACTCTAGGATTTCTAAGCTAATTTCAAAAAAATCACAAATGGCTTGAGTTGGAAGCAACCTTAACAATCATCTGTTTCCAAAACCTGTCCCACTAGACCAAGTTGCTCAGAACAACAAAATGTTTCCAGGGATATAAACAAAACAGATTAAATGGGAGCATGATCCTGGATTCCACGGACACAGAAATTTGAGATGCAATGTGTTATTTTGGCACTGGAGATTAGATTATATTTGCTATAATTGATAGCAAACAAGTGTTAGTATTGGCCTATATAACTGAGACATATCACTAATGCTGCTTCTAGCAGCAGTCAAGAAGGATTGAGAACTGTGAATACAAAATAAATTTTAAAGTTACTTTTAGATATTGCCCATGTTTAATCCTCCTTAATTTCCAAAGTAAATGACCCAGGTGCCTCAGCTGCTAAATATTCACAGTCTCATGATACATCAACAGGGACAAAAGCAGCAAGGATGGAGCAGGAAGAACGCTTGTGGTCCTTTGGGAGGGTAGGATAAAAAGGGCAAGCATAACCACACCCTTCTGACTGCCACCACCATTCCTTGTGAGGGTGAAAGAGCTAGGGTTTAGGTAATGGTGTAAGGCAGGAGCCAATTAAAAAACTGGGGAATGCAGTCATTTCCAGCTGGAGGATCCCAATAGTACTTTAAGGACACGTGTTTTTTTCCTCAAGAATAAACTGAAAATAATGTTGAAGACTAAAATATTATGGATTATCTGGAATACCACCTGCTTTGACAATGAGTCTTCACAGTTCTATGTTTTGGGGATAAATTTTAATACAAAGATGACATTTACCATGGTTTTGTATTAAAGAATGTTACCCCTTACAGTATCTCCTGATTTTTACTAATTTTAATGCACATAATTGTACACAGAGGAAGGATGACCAGCAACATTTCTGCCCTGTCTTCCAACATACAAGCAGCAACCCATGTTTTAGTTTAATATAAACCTGTTTTATTAATTGACAGTCTTAATACTCCTGACTTTAGCCACTCCAAATGAGGGTATTGGCATGGACTAGTGGGGGTGAAAGAAAGACAGTGCAAGTTAAATTTTGAAACAAAACAAGAAAACCAAAACCAAACCCACAAAAAAATAATAATATATATATATATATGAAAGGAGAGTTGGTTGAAATCTGCTACACCTTGGTGTCCAATGCCATTTCAGATGCTGTGGGCTATCCTGAGCCAGCAGGTGGAAATTGGTGGCAGATGCTGGGGAAGCCTGTTTAATTCTTTGTGTCTCTGGATGGGACAGCAGGGCTTCTGAGATCTCTACAAGAGGGGACAGGAATGAAATCTGATCACGTAGAGCAAATCTGTAAGGAAATCTGTGTAGTTTGGGGAGTCTGGGAATAATTACAGTGTCATAGAAATGCTCCTGGGAAAAGGTTCAGGCACAACTAAACTGAGCTCATTGTATCTAAAGAAAATGTTTTTAGCATACCTAATTATCAGAACACTCACATCAGAAGTTATAAAAAACAGAATCATCACATGACAGCAGAAATCAGACCTTTTTTTGATTTGAATTGGGTTTGTATCAGGTCTTTAGTTTTGTTGTACAGATCTTAAATTCCATAAAGTTGTGCTTTATTCACAGTATCAGTAAAATAATTTCCATAATAATAACACTGCAGAACACAGCTTTTAAAAATCCTTCATTTGATAGACACCTACATGCAAGGCACTGACAAGATTTTTCACTTCTTTTTCTTTTGAAAATAGAATAAAAAGTGTGGAAAAAATTAGAATTTTAATACAAGAAAACATGAAGAAAAATCTTTTGAATATGTGTGAATAGGCTACAACACATTTATTAATATAATTGTCATCTAACCTCTTTCTGCTGATTTTCAATAACATACAACAGCAGGAATTTCTGCAGCAAGACCATTTTGGAAAGTCAATTCCTTCTATTTCACTGTCCTCATTAAATGCTTGGCAACAAGAGCAGAAGATAAAATACTTCAAAGACCATAGATTCATCCAACCTTGGAATCAAGGTTGCAAAATCCAGATTTTCCAAAACAATAGAAGGATTACAAAATATATGAAATTCCAGTGAAGGACAGGTTATATCCCAACAACCCTAGCTTGCATCATGGATACCTTTCCACAGGAAAAGAAAAAAATCATTAGGTTTTGCTACATGATAAACTTGTGCATCACTGGATGGTGGAGGGTGGTGTATGGAGGAGCAGACTGTGACACTCCAAAGCCTGTCTAACAATACTGACCTTCCTGGTGCTCTCTTCTGCTGGTCTACCTCAGAAATGATGTCTGTGAGGGCAAAGCCTCTTGTACTCTGCCCACCCTCCAGCATGGATAGGAATTCAATGAACTTCTCATTCCTCAGCTTCTCGACTTCAAGAGAATAAGAGCTTCTCTTAAGGTCCATACCAAATAACACATAAAAATTACTCCTATTACTGGGTAAAAAAGCAATTCTAATTTAAAAAAAAAAATTACTTGGTAAAAACAATCAGTTTTGAAAATATGGTCAATGAGTTTTTATAATCCCTTATTCATTTTTTTGATACAAAAGCACCGCAGAGCATCTTATGTATTGCACCTCCTAGTCTGAGACTAACAAGGATAATCAACAAACACACACAAAAAGAACTCTCATTCATCAGCATGCAAGCCACATAACTGCAAAAATGAGGATGCAAATGCTTTTCCTGCCTCTGAATCTCATGCAGCCTTTGTATACCTTTGTCTGTATTAAATGAAGGATGCTCAACAGCATGGGATGTGATTCACCCCAACTACCTCAGCAAACTGTTCATTTATCCCTAAGGTGCTGAGCAGAAATGGTGCAAGGTATTCCCCTGGCGTTCCACTGCTTGCATGAGGAATGCCTGATCAGTCTTTCACTTATGACTCCTCTCTAAGTCTATGACTCCACCCCACTGTTTCCCCAGGAGCATCAATGCAGCTGCAGCCACATTTCCCGGGGGAGGCAGCTGTGCCAACATGGCCCTGGGGCTCCAGAAGCCTTTGGCTGACACTTGGGGGTAAGGGTAAAGGAAAAGGAGTAAGGGTAAAGGTTCAGGCGAAGAGGAAGCAAAAAAGCAACCTGAGACTGAATTAAGGAAATAGCCATTTATTTTCTTTTTCTTGAGTACAGGCTTGCTGTGCTTGCTGTGTGCTAAAGGCTTTCTAGAGCTGCTCACGGCGCTGCCTCTTGTTGGGATGGGAGGCATCTGGGGATCCATGGGTCCTCCTCTTCCGGCACCGCTGGGATGTTGCAGGTGAGGGGTCACTGCCCTGGCCAGGAGCAGAGAAACCTGCAGGGACTCTTGTCTCCTCTTCCTGGGGCTGTTCCTGCTCTGCAGGGCTGGACATAGATGGGGAGTGGCTGGAATGTCCATGGAGGGCAGTCTCCGATGTGCTGGCTTCCTCCTCCATGTGGAAATTTGCAGTGCCATTGGATGGGGCCTGGCTGAGGGTGGGAGCACCCTCCTGGGAGGCAGGAGGATCAGAGCTGGCAGCAGGGATCTCATCCTCCTCCCTGATGGTGTGAGAGTGCCGCAGCCTCCGAACCTCCTCACTGCACTTGGTCTCAATGATATTGAGGATGCCATGGACCAGTGATGCAGTGTATTGCTGGAGACGGGGCTGCAATCTCTGGACCAAGATTTCCCTGTCTGGGCCATAGACACAGAGTGCCAGCACGATGCCGCTCTCTGCACTCTTCGCCTCATACCACTCATCCCCATAAATCATTTCCAGCCCCTGGCGCAGCCACGGCCGCACGGGGTTCAGGAGGTTCCGCCGTCTTCGGAAAAGTTCTGCCCAAAGCTCGGGCAGGATGCCACCCACAGCCTCTGGTCCTGCAGCCTGCTGCTGAGCAGGGGCTGTTATTTCTTGTGGAGAGGAAGCAGGGGAATCTGCGGGCCCATGGGTTCTGTTTTCAGCCAGGCCTCTAGGAGCTTCTGCTGCCTGGCTGCTGGTCTCTGGCAACTCTCTGGGAGGAGTGATGACACAATGTAGGCAGTCATCTCCACCATAATCAGAAAATTTCACTGTCAAAATGGATCTTCTGCAGAGCGGGCAGGCAGGGTTTCTCTCTGCCCAACGCAGGATGCAGCCAAGGCAGAATTGGTGGCCGCAGGGCAGTGCGTGAGCGACGTCGTCTCGTGCATCGCAGCAGATGGGACAGCTCCACTCCTTCCCCGTGGCCATGTGTGCTTGTTCCCACAGGCTGGCCCAGGCTCTGACAGCAGAGGTTCTGAAATTACAGACCAACGGATGTGAGGTCACAGTCATAATCTACCACCAGGATTATGATTATTCCTAGGATTATTATTAGGACTACCATCACCTCCACCACCCAGTGATGTTACAATGTGATGTCTGCGCCTGTGGCTGCTGGAAATACACTGCTGGTTGGAGGTTGCCCTCTGCAGAAGCCCCTGCTGCACCCCAGAAAGGAGCGCATCTCCAAACCAGAGATCTGAGTTAACGGATCCTTGGCTGTGGAGAAACAGCGAGGTTAAAGTTTGGTCTATCACAGATCATCAGAAATTCAGCACGGGGGGTTCAGGAAGCCAGGCAAAGTATTAGGTGGCATGATGAGGAACGGCTGGGTTTCACAATCCATGAAGGAGTGTTTCCTGAGAGATGCCCAAAATGCACAGATAACCTGGACAGGAGAACTAGAGACATGCCGGGACAGGGAGCATTGCAAGAGAAAAGCATTGGTGCAGCTATATCTGAAACATCATGTAAGTCTGACATTGCCTAAATAATGCTGTCCAAAATCCCAAGTCTAGGACCAGATCAATTCATGTTGGAAGCAATGGGGAAAAGGGTCAACGGGTGGAGTTGTTTATATTGCTAGAGGCAGGACTGGAGAAGGTGAAATGCAAGGGCATGTGAGGAGGGGAAGAAAAGACAGAGCCTTTGGTGACTAGCATGAAATACCTATGGTGAGCAGAAGACATGGGTGAGAAGAAGTAGAAAGAGGAGCTTTACTGGGGCTGCAGTAGCCCCAGACATGTGCAGAGGGGCAGTGGAACATTGGGACAGACATCCCTTGTGCATCACTGAACTATGGAGGTTGGTGTCACAGAGTGGCAGACTCCAAAGCCTGGCTCTTCAACAATACTGACCTGCCTGGTGTTCCCTGCTGCTTATGACTCATCTCCAAGCACCACCTCAGTGCTTTCTCAGAAGCTCTTCATGCATTATGGCACTTCTTCCATGTCTTGTTTGTTGTGACAGATCAGAGAGAGCAGAGAATGAAGAGTTGCTACCTCTCACTGGTGTCACACACTGCTGAAGTGTTATGGTCTTACTCATGGTCACCAGCTGTCCTGGGAATAGAAAAAATTCAAGAAATGTCCAGACCCTCAATAATGACACCCTCCTGGTTCACCAAGCCTCAAACTCACCCCAAGGTCAGCCCCAGAGAAATGTCTCCTTGCACAGATCACCTGCATTGTGGTACCTGGCTACTTGAACTAGGGGAAGATGTTGATGGAGAAACAGAAACAAAGGATCCTGGATGGGCACTGGTAGCTGAAGGCAGCCTCCAAAGCACCACCCAGCACCAGGGAGATCATGGATCAGTCATTCAGACCCTTCATGCACACTTGGCACATGAGGCCTCTTGCAAGGCTGGGAACACTCACCTTCACTGTTGTTGGAGATTACAGATTAAGAGGTTTTCCTTAAAACATTTTTGATTTGACAGAAGACAGTTTCAAACTTCACTGAAATTAAAATTAATTTATTCTCTAATCTGAAGTATTTGATGTTTAGGTTGTTCAGAGATCTTGTTTCAAAAGCAAGAGTTTGGTGGCTTTTCCCTCATGTGTGAATTCAGAGCCAAAAAGACTTCTTTCCTGTATTATGAAATAAAAAATATTTTTAGTAGTGATCTATGTATATCCACACTTTATTGTGAAAAATCACTAAAAGGACTGTAAGCTGTAAATGCACTTTTAATTATTTCTTCAATTTACCAGTTTTGGACATAGTAGGACATGAAAGAGAAAAGTACAGCTTGTTTTTTGGTTTTTTTTAACATTTAATAAGACTACAGGACCTAGAGGGCAATTGAAATACTCTTAGCTTTTTTCTCTAATGAAACCAGCTTCTGTTATTTTCCAAGTATATAAAGCTTTTGGTAAACATTTGCTTTAGAATAGTCATAACTCTTGCCTAAGTTTTTGCTGATCAATTAGTCTCCTATCTTATAGTTATATAAATGTATATTCAGTTACATATCACTGGAAACACAGAACAGTCCTTAAATAATTACAGTACTCAACTAGCCTGAATTAATATTGCACTCACATTAGGATATACCTTTACACTTAAGATCAAATTAATGTTTTGCATTGTTTAAAAAGCTGAGCTGCTGTGCTGTGACCACCCACTGTGCCCACTGCCATGTTACCTGAGATGGCTGTAGCTTAATTCATTCTAATTAGCAGCTAGATAAATACAATAGCAACCAATATAATTTGGCCACTGTATTCATTTAAATATGCAATAGTATTCACTTTGCACTAATCTCTAAAGCACAGGTCTAAATGAAAAGGTAATTGTCTTGGTTTGAAAGACAGGTGTCTGCTACGGAAGGCAAAAGCATTTCTTGAAATGGAAAAATGTAAACCCCCTCCCTTCAAATTGTTATAATTTTGAAATTAAGGAGCTCCCAGGCAAAGATATGGGAATAGGAATAACAGTTCTTTACTAGGAAAATTAAAATAGAAATACAGTAATACAAAACAACAAGACACTGACAGTCAGAATCCAAGCTGACACCCGTCAGTCAGTCAGGGTGGTGGCACAGTCCCATTCAATGGTGGCTGCATCCTCCTGCAGTGGCAGATGTGGTTCAGCTGGAGCAGTGCTCCTGGAGAAGGTGCAGTTTTCCTCCAGAGGTCCAGTGATGATGTGGAAAGGTCTAGAATCTAGTGGAAAAAGCTGCTCTGATGTTCCAAATCTCAGTTTTTATCTAGGTAGGAAAGGCTTGGCTCCTCCCTCTGGCTGGAGCATCTCTCAGTGGGATGATGGAATTTTATCAGTCATACAGTGGGACTCAATGGCTCATTAACAGAAGATATCATCCTGGAGGAAGGATGAGTTGTGGAAAAGATAGAGAGCACTGCCTGTCCTGGTTTTAACAGATGGCCAATCAACCTAAGATATCTCCCCTGGAGATAATGACCCATTCCACACCTGATTTCAACACATGGTGATAGAATACATATTTTGGTTACATCCTGCATTGCAACCCAAGACACCCATATATGTTAGTACACATGGCAGGAGGCCTGCCTGTGAATTTACTGAAGAAGGGTAGCAGTAGGAATAGCTGCTTGCTAATGCCATGTCCAGGCCTTGACTTCAGACATGATTTACTGCAACCATTGGCCATACAGAACCTGAAAATCACACATGGATACTTCCTCACTCAGTTCTTCAGTACTCACAACTTCAGTTCACAGAGCCATGTCAGACAATCTAAGAAAAGCAGGGAATTGATTTAGCTTGAACAATCCATTTCAATGCACAGGAATTAGCAAAAATTGAGGTAGATTTTGAAAAGGAAGATTTATTTGACTTCCTCAGAAAAAAAAGGCTACATATGGATAATTAGTATGCTTACATATTGCATCTGTGTTTGTATCAATACTCTATAGGATGCACAAATTCTTTATGTTCCTCTTTTTAGCTTGTGTTTATGTATGATGGGATCACCTTACACAAGGCTCAACATTTGTAGTGTGCATATCTTTCCTTGACATACTAATGCCAAATTGTATGGGGGGGGAGAGGTAGGATTCATTGAGGAGATGATAATGTGATGGCTGCATTTTTCCAATATTTATTCTAGGGTCTTTTGTGGCACTCATTTCCATAGTAACATAATAGCTTATGCCCTCATTCTTCACCTCATTCTATCTTCTGAAGGTAGAAAAGTTGGAATTCAAATTCACAGCTGAAAATACTAAAATATATCAGAACTGGATTTCTGCACCAGAGATAGTACTAAAATACAGATCTCCATAGTCCTGAGATACTAATCTTAGAGAAATTTGGGTTTTAGTTAAAAGTTAGTTATTTACTAGAATTAATTAAAAGCAGATGGATAGGCCTTGCTGAAAATAATTAAAAGTCAGAAGTTGATTAGAAGAAACTGGGCTTGAGATAGTTATCTCAGATTTAAATAATTACTTGCCTGTCATTTTTATGTTTTCTCAGCCATGTTTGCAACGGGAAAATAAGAAACTAGTAAATAGATCCAGAAAAACACAAACAATTGCAAGCAGAAACTTATTCAAAGTCATGAAGGGAGAAAATTGGAGTGCTCCCAGAGGTCATTTGTATTGCCATTGAGAGAAAAGGTTGAGAGTTCAGAGAGAGGAAGACTCATCCTACTTCCTCTTTTTAAGACCCCTCCCCACAAAAACTACCCCAGCCCTAATTCAAGAAGCCAACTACACATGCTTAATAGCCATTCAAGCTAATTACCATAGGAAGCAGGGAATGGGAGGTGCTGGCGTTATGAATATGTAATTATTAAAATTTTTTGTAAATATATAGACTCTGTGATCACCTGTGACTTTGCACTGAGTTACCCCACACAGCTGCCTGGCACTGAACAAACATACACTTTCTATCTTTAAATTGTTAGAGATTCTTTTATCTGTCACAGTTGGGTATCAGTATTAGACCAATATTCATATTTTAGTACATCAGTCCTAACCCATTGTTTTAATCCAAATTCATCTAGACCTGTCCAAGTTTAGGACAAATTTGGGGAAAAAAGAGCTCCAAAGGGCCCCCCCCCCCCCTTTTCTTTTTTACAATTCCTTCCTTCAATGAGCTCAGAAAGAATTGTTCTTGTGGTGAAAATGGAAAAAACTTTTTATTAACAAAAATACAAAAGAAACACTCCCCCAACCCAAACCCAGATGAGACAAACCCAGCCGGTCCTCGCCGGGGAGAGCGGCAGAGCCTCCCAAGCCGACCTCCAGCAGCGGCCCCCGAAGTCCAGATCCTTGTCCTCCGGAGTCGGTGCAAATCCCTGGAGCAGGGAGAAGGGAGAGAGGGGGAGGGGCAGCCGGGAGCAGGCCCAAAGCAAGCCCAAGACAAGCTAAAGCGAGCCCAAGACAAGCAAAAGCAAACCCAAGACAAGCCAACACGGGGGCACAGACAAAACAGCTGGGGGAAAAGGGAAAAAAAAACGGCCAAAGCAGCCAGGGGAGGGGGTCACAGCTGAGCAGACGGCAGAGAGCAAGACACAGCCCACAACCGAAGCGCAGCAAGAGAGAGCGAGAGCCGGAAAACACCAGCCTAGATAAAACCATCCGAGGGAGGGACCGGCAGCTGCACGGGGGAAGCAAGGAGAGGAGCCAGTCCAAACATCAGCCCATAACATTCCACCCCTTATCCCACATCGTGATCATTGACACACGATTGGGATACACACTCACTAAACACGTTATGGAAATTTCCTGACTTGCTTAAACCTTCAATACTTACACATTTCTTTCTATTCATAGAATCTAGTATACAATGGTGGCAACACTCAACAATAACATTTGTCTATACTTCATCCTATAGTCAGATCTCCCTGAGGTACACAGCGGGTTGTTCCATCCTTCTGCATTATCCACCAAGTACATCCTGGTCCTTGAGCAAAGGCAATCCCACGAATGGGTTTGCCTGTACTCGAGGCAGGATGAATCCATACTGTCTTTCCTAGCAACCCTCTAACATGGGCCACTGGGACTTTATCTCCATCTATCACATTAAGGCCTTCAGACTGGGCGGGACCTGCTCGGTTGGTGGAACCTCGAGTGTTGACTAACCAAGTGGCTTTTGCCAGGTGCTGCTCCCAATTTTTTAAAGATCCCCCACCCAATGCCTTTAATGTGGTCTTCAACAATCCATTGTACCTCTCCACTTTACCTGCAGCTGGTGCATGGTAAGGGATATGGTACACCCACTCAATACCATGTTCCCTAGCCCAGGTGTCAACAAGCTTATTTTTAAAATGCGTCCCATTGTCTGACTCAATTCTCTCAGGGGTACCATGCCTCCAAAGGACCTGCTTTTCCAGGCCCAGGATGGTGTTGCGGGCAGTAGCATGGGACACAGGGTAAGTCTCCAACCACCCAGTGGTGGCTTCCACCATGGTCAGCACATAACGTTTTCCCTGGCGGGTCTGAGGCAGTGTGATGTAATCAATCTGCCAGGCCTCTCCATACTTGTATTTGGACCACCGTCCACCATACCAGAGGGGTTTTACCCGCTTGGCCTGCTTGATGGCAGCGCAAGTGTCACAGTCATGAATGACTTGGGTAATGCTGTCCATGGTAAGATCCACCCCTCGGTCTCGTGCCCACTTATAGGTGGCATCCCTACCCTGATGGCCTGAGGCATCATGGGCCCATCGAGCCAGGAACAACTCTCCCTTATGTTCCCAATCTAAGTCTATCTTTGAGACCTCTATCTGTGCAGCCTGATCTACCTGCTTGTTGTGCCTGTGTTCTTCATTAGCCCGACTCTTGGGAACATGGGCATCCACATGACGGACTTTCACGGGGAGCTTCTCCACCCGAGTGGCAATGTCTTTCCACTCATCAGCAGCCCAGATTGGTTTTCCTCTGCGTTGCCAGTCAGCCTTTTTCCACCTTTCCAGCCAACCCCACAGAGCATTGGCTACCATCCACGAATCAGTGTAAAGGTAGAGCTTTGGCCATTTCTCTCTCTCAGCAATGTCCAAGGCCAGCTGAACAGCTTTGAGTTCCGCAAATTGACTCGATCCACCTTCTCCTTCGGTAGCTTGTGCAACCTGTCGTGTGGGGCTCCATACGGCAGCTTTCCACTTCCGGTTCATCCCCACAATGCGGCAGGAACCGTCGGTGAAAAGGGCGTAGCGTGTTTCATCTGCTGGCAGCTGGTTGTACGGTGGAGCTTCTTCAGCCCGGGTCACTTGCTCCTGCTCCTCTTCATCAGAGAGACCAAAATCTTCACCTTCTGGCCAGTTTGTAATTATCTCTAAAATCCCAGGGCGATTTGGGTTACCAATACGGGCGCGCTGCGTGATGAGGGCAATCCACTTGCTCCATGTGGCGTCAGTGGCATGGTGAGTAGAGGGAACCTTTCCTTTAAACATCCACCCCAGCACTGGCAGTCGAGGTGCCAGGCGAAGTTGTGCTTCTGTGCCAATCACCTCTGAGGCAGCTTGAACTCCTTCATAGGCAGCCAAGATTTCCTTCTCTGTGGGAGTGTAGTTGGCTTCGGACCCTCTGTAGCTTCTGCTCCAGAATCCCAGGGGTCGGCCTCGGGTCTCACCAGGCACCTTCTGCCACAGGCTCCAAGACAAACCATGGCTCCCAGCTGCTGAGTAAAGTACGTTCTTCACATCTGGTCCCCTCCTGACTGGGCCAAGGGCTACTGCATGGGCAATCTCCTGTTTAATCTGAGCAAAGGCTTGCTGCTGTTCAGGGCCCCAGTGGAAATCATTCTTCTTGCGTGTAATAAGGTAAAGAGGGCTCACAATCTGGCTGTACTCAGGAATGTGCATTCTCCAAAAACCGATGGCACCTAGAAAAGCTTGTGTCTCCTTTTTATTAGTAGGTGGGGACATAGCTGTAATCTTGTTAATAACATCAGTAGGAATCTGACGCCGTCCATCTTGCCATTTCACTCCCAGGAACTGAATCTCTCGAGCAGGTCCTTTAACTTTACTCTTCTTGATGGCGAAGCCGGCTTCCAGGAGAATTTGAATAATTTTTTCTCCTTTCTCAAACACTTCCGCTGCTGTGTTTCCCCATACGATGATATCATCAATATATTGTAGATGTTCCGGAGCTTCACCCTTTTCCAGTGCAGCCTGGATCAGTCCATGACAGATGGTAGGACTGTGCTTCCACCCCTGGGGTAGTCGGTTCCAGGTGTACTGCACGCCCCTCCAGGTGAAAGCAAATTGAGGCCTGCATTCTGCTGCCAAAGGAATGGAGAAAAATGCATTTGCAATGTCAATGGTGGCATACCACCTTGCTGCCTTGGACTCTAGCTCGTACTGGAGTTCCAGCATGTCCGGCATGGCAGCGCTCAGCGGTGGAGTCACTTCATTCAATGCCCGATAGTCCACAGTCAGTCTCCATTCCCCATCAGATTTACGCACAGGCCAAATGGGGCTGTTAAAGGGTGAGTGGGTTTTACTGACCACCCCTTGGCTTTCCAGCTCTCGGATCATCTTATGAATAGGAATCACGACATCTCTCGTTGTTCTGTACTGCCGACGGTGCACTATTGAAGTGGCAATTGGTACTTGTTGTTCTTCTCCCTGCAGAAGTCCTACTGTAATTGGATTCTCAGATAGTCCAGGCAAGGTGTTCAATTGCCGGATGCGCTCTGCCATCACAGTTGCAATTCCAAATGCCCATCTTAGTCCCTTTGGGTCCTTAAAATATCCACTCCGAAGGTAATCTATGCCCAAAATACATGGGGCCTCTGGACCAGTCGCAATAAAATGTTTCTTCCAATCCTTTCCAGTTAAACTTACTTCCGCTTCCACCAGGGTGAAGTCCTGCGATCCACCTGTCACACCAGCAATTGAAACAGATTCTGCTCCTACATGTCTTGATGGAAGTATCGTACACTGTGCACCTGTGTCCACTAAAGCTTTATATTTCCGTGGTTTCGAAGTGCCAGGCCATCGAATCCACACGGTCCAAAAAACACGGTTCTCCCTTGCCTCCCCCTGGCTAGAGGCAGGGCCCCTCTAAGCCTGTTGCTCCTTCTTTTCTGAGGCATACATCTTAGAAGTTCCCTCAAGAGGGTCAGACATGTCATTATCAGTATCACATTCGGCACTTTGGCTGCGAGAAACAGGAGCGGCTTTCTTTTTGGAAATTTTTTCTTCCTTCAAATCCCGCACTCGTTGTGCCAGAACAGCAGTAGGCTTCCCATCCCATCTTCTCATGTTCTCTCCAGAATCTCGCAAAAAGAACCACAACTCAGCTCGGGGAGTGTACCCTCTCTCCCAACTGGGGTAACGTCTGCGTTGGATATCAGGGTTTCTAATCTGTACAGCTGAAATTTGGAGGAGGTCCTCCTTAATCTCCTCCCTGAGTCTCCGATGATTTTTCTCTATTTTATCTTCTAAGTTTTGCAAGCGTGTTTCCACAGCTGCAATCCTAGCATGAGTCGGGCCATGTACTGCATCCGCATATGCACGAAGCTTCTTTGCCATATCGAGTACTGTCTCATACACCTCATCTCTCTTCATTATTGCTAGGGCAGACGCATATTCAGGTGGCCCAAGCCGCACGAGCTTTCTCCACATTACCGGTGTGCATGGTACCAGGTCTGGATTTCTAGTTGTTACATCATCCGAAAAAATAATTTCTGTTACTGCCATTTCCCTGAGGCGTTGGACCCCCTGCTCTATGGTTTTCCATCGGGTCTGCTGAACATATAAGTCATCTGCACACAGATATCTTTGTGCCACACTATCCAGGACCCGTTCTCAGAGACTTTGAGGGTTAGCTCCTCTCATCACGCCCTGGTCGATAACAGGATCATGAGACAGAGACCCCAAATGTCATGTCTCGCCTCAGAGCCATCCAAAACTGTGGCCTCACCTGCCGCATCCCAGAGACGAACCAGCCAGCTGATAATAGATTCATCAGGTCTCCGGGTGTAATCTTTTCTTAATCCACGAAGATCCTTCAGGGAAAAAGACTCATTATTGGTCTCTGCTCTCCCACCAGTTGTCTTGACTCCTAATTTTACATCAGGAGGTGTCGAGGGTCCCTCTCCAGCATCATCATCATCATCATCCTCCACCGGCCGATCGGTCTTCTTGGTGCGTTTCCCACTTCTTGTACTGGTAGCCACAGCCATTGGTTGGGGCTTATTCTCCAGTTTAGTTGCTGGGTTTTGGCCTAGGGTGTTGGCAACAACCTGCGTAACTGGGATAGGAGACAATTTATCTCCCTGTTCCCTCTCCTCTGTCTCCTGCTCTATAGTGCCTAGCAGGGTGCGATATGCATGTGCTAGGGCCCAGCTCACTGTAATAATCCTTTTCTCTTTAGAACCATCCTGGCACTTCCCTTTTAAGTAGCTTGCAACCTCGATTGGATCCTGAATCTTTTCAGTTGGGAATTCCCAGATTATGGGGTCAGAAAATTCCTTTAAAATCTGGCCCATTTTCTCCCATTTGCCATTCCACTCAAGATTCCTCCTGCCGAGCTTGACTCCTAAATCAGGAGTCTTCCCAGCCCCTTTAGAAATCTCAGCCTTCATTCTATATAGACTGTAAATGGTGCAACAAAGACTTACTAAATTAATTACCATAAAGATGATTTCCTTAATACTCAAGGAGATCAGGGAGATCTGAATGTTTTCTAATAAAGATGTAACCGATTCAGAGGAGAGGAAAGGAAATAAAGGCAGGAAATCTTCTTTGCCTGCTTCTCCTCTAATAAATAACACAAACCATGATTTATACATTCCTGAAGCAGATTCCAACATTCTCATAAATCTCCTGTAAGCCATTGCAACCAAGCCTAGCCCGATGAGCATTTTCGTCAATATTCCTTTCATACAAAAACTACGCATCAAAGACAACACCGGAGCTATCTCCGGATGAGTAAACAGACCCATTGACCACAAAGGCATCAAAACATCAAAGAAACCTAACGAGCCGACATACAAACAGGTCCCCACCACGAAAGACATTATGGATTTAAGAAACTTAGCCATGCCGACAGCTGAAACCAACATAGTATTAGATAAAAGTTTTTTCCACTTTTTTCTGGTGCTGATAATCTGAAGGTCGTGAGTTCCCCGTACGGGCCACCAAAAAGTATGTCCAAGTTTAGGACAAATTTGGGGAAAAAAGAGCTCCAAAGGGCCCCCCCCCCCCTTTTCTTTTTTACAATTCCTTCCTTCAATGAGCTCAGAAAGAATTGTTCTTGTGGTGAAAATGGAAAAAACTTTTTATTAACAAAAATACAAAAGAAACACTCCCCCAACCCAAACCCAGATGAGACGAACCCAGCCGGTCCTCGCCGGGGAGAGCGGCAGAGCCTCCCAAGCCGACCTCCAGCAGCGGCCCCCGAAGTCCAGATCCTTGTCCTCCGGAGTCGGTGCAAATCCCTGGAGCAGGGAGAAGGGAGAGAGGGGGAGGGGCAGCCGGGAGCAGGCCCAAAGCAAGCCCAAGACAAGCTAAAGCGAGCCCAAGACAAGCAAAAGCAAACCCAAGACAAGCCAACACGGGGGCACAGACAAAACAGCTGGGGGAAAAGGGAAAAAACGGCCAAAGAAGCCAGGGGAGGGGGTCACAGCTGAGCAGACGGCAGAGAGCAAGACACAGCCCACAACCGAAGCGCAGCAAGAGAGAGCGAGAGCCGGAAAACACCAGCCTAGATAAAACCATCCGAGGGAGGGACCGGCAGCTGCACGGGGGAAGCAAGGAGAGGAGCCAGTCCAAACATCAGCCCATAACAAGACCTTTACTGGAGGTCAAAATAATTAATTAACTAATTATTCACCAAATAAAACAATAATCATGGTTTTAAATTTCCTAAATCATCTCCACTTGACTGATGTACCTACACTAGGGAAAATGAAGAGACAACATCTGTCATTTTAAACACTTAGAGAGAATTTTTCATAAAAGTTTTCTCATTCTCAGATCAGGAATTCTGTCTCAGTATGAGGGTGTAGAATATGAACTGGATAAACCAAGAAGAGAACCATCTCATCGTCTCTGTATCACATGGAATATCCTCTTCTAGAATACCTGATTCAGATAAAATTTGAGTGTTAAGACAAAACGCCCTGAAATCATGGAAGAATAGGTGCAGTGTCAGTAAGTTTAGACCACGTATCTTTTGTGGGGACAACAGCATCACGAGTGGGAGAGGTTTTAGCATCTACTACAATTTCAGATGCGACCTGTTTCTGAGGAAGCTATGTGTTTGGAAACCAAGTGTTCTGGAACAAAAGCAGACAGGTGTAAAACACTTGGTGCGTTGCAGCACAACTGAGTCTCTGTAGCACAGCAGCTCTTTAGCAGGGAAGCCAACACCGAGTCACTGCCAGGAGCAGAGCCAGGACAGAACTGCCTGTTCAGCCCCTGCACTTGCTCCCCACAGGAATGCCAGCTCCTCCTCTCCCCACAGGAATGCCAGCTCCTCTCCCCACAGGAATGCCAGCTCCTCCTCTCCCCACAGGAATGCCAGCTCCTCTCCCCACAGGAATGCCAGCTCCTCCTCTCCCCACAGGAATGCCAGCTCCTCTCCCCACAGGAATGCCAGCTCCTCCTCTCCCCGCAGGAATGCCAGCTCCTCTCCCCGCAGGAATGCCAGCTCCTCCTCTCCCCGCAGGAATGCCAGCTCCTCTCCCCACAGGAATGCCAGCTCCTCCTCTCCCCACAGGAATGCCAGCTCCTCTCCCCACAGAAATGCCAGCTCCTCTCCCCACAGGAATGCCAGCTCCTCCTCTCCCCACAGGAATGCCAGCTCCTCTCCCCACAGAAATGCCAGCTCCTCTCCCCACAGGAATGCCAGCTCCTCTCCCCGCAGGAATGCCAGCTCCTCTCCCCACAGGAATGCCAGCTCCTCCTCTCTCCACAGGAATGCCAGCTCCTCTCCCCGCAGGAATGCCAGCTCCTCTCTCCACAGGAATGCCAGCTCCTCTCCCCGCAGGAATGCCAGCTCCTCTCCCCACAGGAATGCCAGCTCCTCCTCTCTGGCTGGGCAGAGGTCACTCCTTGGGTTCGGGAGTTTCCCGGGCCAGTCCTCTCTGCCTCTGCTGGCATGTTGGGGCCTGTGAGTCAGGGCTCTCTGAATTCTTCACAGAGAAATCAGAGTGCAAGGATTGAATAAGGTTTAGTAGCAACTGCAGTGTTTTTAGTAAGTGAAAGGCCTCAAATACCACGGTAGCAGAGAGTGTCCTAGTCAAGGTTGTAAATACATTGATATCTTCAGTAGAAGCTCCAGGCCCAAAGTGTAGACAGGACTTAGATATAATGGAGTTATAGTAAGAATATTGCTTACATTTCTTAGATAGAACAAGATAGATTCTATGCGTAGTGCTATACATAATCTGGTGAGCTAAGAAACTAGAATTCTATTAGGTTGAAGAGTAGTGGTCCAAGCTTGTGCCTTAGCTTGTGGGGCAAACCCTGTATAAGAGTATGTATTCAGAGAGCTGTTGCTTTTAGCTATTGGCTTCTGCCAGGGCTTCTAGCCATTTGCTTATTGCTGCTGCTTTTGCCATGGCTTGCCATTGCTTTTGCTGTTGCCTGTTGAGACCGATGTGCTTTGCAATACGACGTGCTTTGTAATAAATAACCTTTGTAGCTGCTTTGGTTATTTAGAGAATTACCCGACAAGAGCCTAAGAGCTCAGACAGGAGTCAGTACAGCACCTGGGGGTCAGAAACAGCCCCCAAAATTCACCGTGCGCCGCCTCCCGGAGCCGCTCGGGCAAGGAGAGCGAGCCGCCCCTCACGCCCCGGCCCGCCCCGCGCGGCGGGAGGCGCTCCCGGCGTGCCCCGCGCGGCGCCGCCATGTTGTTGCGGCGCGCTGGCAGGCATGTTCCACAGCAGCACGCAGCGCTGTCACTGGACCTTCCGCGGCGAGGAGGAGCTGGCGCGGCGCCGCGCTGAGGCGAACCGGCGCGCCCGGGCCCGGGCGGCGGCCAGCGGCAAGGTGCGCGGAGCCGCGGGGGCTGCGGGGCGGCGGGGCGCGGCCGCGGGGGACTGAGGCGCGGTTGTGCTTTTCGCCAGGTGCCGCAGGGCGAGCCGGTGCTGCTGGAGCCGCACGAGGAGCTGGCGCTATGCAAGTACTACGAGAAGAGGCTCTTGGACTTCTGCGCCGCGTTCAAGCCCGCGATGCCGCGGTCCGTGGTGGTAAGCGGGGCGAGCCTCCCTCGCTCTTATTCCTTCGCTTTCTGCCTGCTTGGATTGTTCCTGAGAGGGCGGATGTCTTAAGGCCTCTTTCCTCTTTTCTAGCACTACAGTCTGTGGCGCTTTGTATTTTTTTTTTTTTTTTTTTTTTTTTTTTTTTTTTTTTTTTTTTTTTTTTGTTTCATTTTCTGACGCGTAAAGCCGTTTGATGTGTTTCAAGGTGATCCTTCGCCTGTGGCTCTTAAACTTGCACGGGTTACTGAATTGATTTGTTTCCCTTTAGCAAAGCGTAGTCGTAGATGTTTGATGATACGATGAAACAATCTCCCAGTAGTTACAGGAGACGCTGCCAAATGTGGGCAGTCATTCAGATGTTTCTCCAGCATTAATGCTTCTCTGACCAAAAAATAATGTACTGGCGATTATATTAGATCGTGTACTGGCAAAATAATAACCTACAAAGGAAGAACGCAATTATCTTGAACTTATTTGTCTTGAATGCATAAGAGTATATTTCAGAAGGGAGAAGTACAGACTTAGGGCTGAAGAAACAGAGTGAGATTGTGCCCCTCTCTTTCACTAAACCATTAAGATGTGTGATTTACCCTGTTAGTCCTCCCTTTCTCAAGCAGCTGTGGTGAAGAGTGCCTTGCTTGAGGATGCTTTTGAAAGATGGCAGTCAGTGCCATGGCATGTTCTGTGAAGCCAGACTGATGTTTGAGAAGTAGCCCCTGCAGAGTCTCATTTTGGAAAGCATTGGCTTTCATGCTGATAAACATGCTGCAAAACTTAGTGATGTAAGAAGTCAAATGGTTAGGATTGCTTGCAGCTTTCAGGATGATTTTTTTCAGACTTTGATTTTTAAATTTTATTTTAATACCAGGTTTTTTTCATAAAGATACTGTTGGCTTTTTAAGCATTGTCTTCTAAAACGTGTCTAAAAATAAAAAAAGTATTTCGTATGACAGTCATAGTGTTAAGATCTTGCAGGCAAAAATAAAGACTGAAATATTTAATGACATAAAATGGCTGTATGTGTCTTAGTGCCTCAATGTATCATGTGTGCTTGTAATATATATCCAAACTTGCCTGTTTTGTGTTTTTTTTTTTTTTCTTTTTATGTACTTATTTATTTTTTCCTAATCCATTTTTATTTTTTCCCTCTCCATTTTTTTCAATTTAGGGAACAGCTTGCATGTATTTCAAACGTTTTTACCTCAATAACTCTGTGATGGAGTATCATCCTCGGATAATAATGTGAGTTATCAACACTGCTTGAGTTACTCTATCAAATAGAATATTAGAGGTATGATCTTTATATTTATTAAGACTGAAAAAAAAACAAGAAAGAAAATCTGATGGCTTAAGTAAGAGTAAAGACAAAATATGGTCAGTTTCATTATAGTTTTGCTGTGTTCAGAACATGGTGTTTTAAATATACACAAATTTTCTGGTCAGAGCTCTTGCAGAAGAATGGATGCTGCATATGTCAATTGTTTGCTTTTTTGTTTTTTTCCCTCCTCAAGGCTAACATGTGCATTTTTGGCCTGTAAAGTAGATGAATTTAATGTATCCAGTGCACAGTTTGTTGGTAACCTCCGAGAATGTCCTCTTGGACAGGAAAAGGCTCTTGAACAAATACTGGAATATGAACTGCTGCTTATTCAGCAACTGAACTTCCATCTCATCATCCACAATCCGTACAGGCCATTTGAGGGATTTCTAATTGATATTAAGGTAATACTCTCTGATAGGCCGTGTGCTCTGTGTAGTAAAGTATGACAAGTCTGTCATGCATTGTCTTAAAAAACTTCACTTCCTTTTGTGCCTGTGAGTTTAAAAATCTAATTTCTATAGTGATAGACAAATACCTGAAAGATAGTTGTTTTACTTGTGGTCATTAAGGTCTTTAAGTTATTTAGAATATTTTTGGAATGAAAATATAGTCTGCTACTTGTTATCTCTATAAAATACTTTGAATTTTGAGTTCTGAACTCATGAACAGGAATAACGAACAGCTGCTTATTTTCTTAAATCATTACTTTTTAGACTCGTTATCCAGTGCTGGAAAATCCTGAAGTTTTGAGAAAAACAGCTGATGACTTCCTTAACCGAGTGGCTCTGACAGATGCATATCTGCTCTTTACACCCGCACAGATTGCTCTCACTGCCATCTTGTCTAGTGGCTCAAGAGCAGGAATTAATATGGAAAGGTAGTGTTTTCTTTCTTTTATGTGTGATTTAAGCAGTTTGTTTGCTTCTTGTGTAAAATTGTTTTGCTCTGGACATTCTTCACTACTAAGAATTGTGTATTTACTGATTGATACCACTTGTCTCTTTTTTGTGTTTTTTAGAATGTCAGTGGTACTGGTCATTTTCACAAATAGGCAATGAAAGCAGTAGGTTGCTGTCTGTTTTTTGTATTCCTTTGGAAGAAATTAAGAAAAGCCCCTGATGACTTTGCCTTAATTATAACAGCATAGAATTTTCAGACTCAGTTTAAGGGTTACACAGGGAAGAAAGTGGAAATATGGTGGAAACTGAGAGTCAACTGAAATTACACTGAACTGACAGCTAATGGGTGTGTTCTAACATGCTGTGTTTGGCTGCTGCCAACTGTTCAGTTTCCATGGATATGAACCAGGGCTAAGGTGTTGCTCTAAATCAGTCTTTTCTTTCCCTTGTGTGTCATTGCCACTGGTGTTTGCACAGGCATTATCAAACACTTTTGCTGAAATGTGTAGTTTGTGTGGTTTAGTTGTGGACAAAACATAGACTTTTCTTCAGATGAACAGCTGAGGTGGTTGCTGTAAGGAGCTGTACCTGGCATGTGATAATACCATGCCACTGCCTGTGAGCATTTTGCATCTGGAGTGCTCTAAATCCAAAAGTTCTTTTAAAATAAAATCTTCAATTGGTTCTAAATCTCTCTAGTTCTAAAAGAAGGAGTGTTGGGAGTATTCTCTACAGGATTCACTGTCTTCTCAGAATCATGTAAAAACATTCAGGTGTTTACTTTAACTTGAAACTTGAGCTCATTGCTAGATCTCTATTTTGTATTGCTTGTGCCAAAATTGAGAAAAGCATGCTTGCAAAAAGAATTAAAATTAGATAACGTGATTCAATGTGTCTAAACTTTGTTGTCACATTCAGGAAGAATTCAAGGCTTTGTTACCTGTCTGAAGCATACAGTTGTTGTAACCTAGTTATTTGCTGTTTGATGCGAGTTTTGCTGCCAGACATGAAAGAAGCTGATGATGCAGCTGATGGTCTGTGGACCTGTGATCAGGTGCAGCTGCAGAGGTGGTACAGAACACATGGGAATTGGAAAACCTGTTGCTGTCATGGGGGAAGGGATAAAACTCCTTGATTGTTGTAGGTGTTGGTGAGGAGGGTTGCTCATGTCTTTATGCAGACAGTGTGCATTAGTATTATTACTAAAGAGAAATTTGATCTCACTGGGGAGAGGAGGGGACCCATAGGGTCATGCAAGACAGCATTTAGTAATAGCTTTCAGCTGCCAGAAGCAGCCAGTCTTGCAAGCTGTGCTCTTGGTTAATCTGAAAAACCACTGTAATATTTGTTTGTCCTGTGGGCATATTGTACAATAGTGTGAAGTTGTTGAGGAATCTTAAACTTAATTTGACTTAGCTTCCGGAGGCTTAGAAATGTCAAATTGGCAGTGTTATTTCTACGTGGCTGAGGGAATGCTTTTGTCACGTTCTTACAGTGACAGGTTTGCTTTTTTATGACTTCATAGCACTTAATAAAAAGCTTAAAGCAAGGCATTCTTACTTACCTAATTATAAAGCGCCAGGAGATGTTAGTAATAAATAATACACTTTTTATTAACTCACAGTAATGGCCACAAATTATTCTGACACTTCAAAAATTTATTCTTCCATGTCTCTTTGCAGCTATTTATCAGAAAGTCTTATGCTGAAAGACAGCAGCTCAACCTTATCCAGATTACTAGATGACATGAAATGTAAGTAAACATTGGAAAAGTATGATAAAGTGTATCTCAAAAGGAGGAAACACCAGATAGATTACAAAAGATAGAAAGGTGAGAGATAGAAAGGTGCACTTCATATGGTTCCTTTCACTTTAAGGTATGCATAAGTAAACTGCTAACAGTAGAATGAACTACCCAGCATGTGGATGAAGGAGACAAAAAGACTTACACAAAATGAATCAATAAATTAAACAAATTTATTTAATTTGTTCGTATTAACAGGCAGAGGACCTTCCTGATGCTTTCAGTACTTAAGTGCTGGAATGACTTAAGTGCTAGCCATTGATTCAAAAGTGAGAAATCTATTTTGAAAACCAGATAATGGTTTCTGTAACCACAGAACTAAATTGCTTTTTAAGTCACTATATCTTAGACATTACAACTTTAGGCAAAGCCTGCATATAACAGCTACTGCCACCAGAAGGTGCTTTTTGTAAGCTGAATTATTAATGTGATATGCCAGTATTTATAATGTACAGCTATTTTGCAGGGGTGTTTCAGAAGATGCTTAGCTTCACTAGTGTAAGAAATACCTTTGTGTGTGTGTATATATATTTTACAAGTATTAAGAATACTACCATGTTTAGCTAAGGTAAAAGGAAGTGTATTACACTGACTGTTACCTTTTTGTATTTAAATTAAAAGGCTGTGATATGCAATTCCCAGAAAGTAATCAGTTACTGAATGCATTAAACTAATGCATGCACTTCAGATAGGAGTGGTCGCAGTGAAACTAGACTGGCTGCAAATTCAACTTACCTTTAATTTATGAAACTTAAGATGTCTTTCACTTTCTGTCTTCCAACAAATCGAGTCTTCAGACTTCCATTGCTGAGATGGAAGGGAATGCTGGGTTGACTTACTGTTCACTTCAGTTACTGTGGATAGTTCTTTAGCCCAAAGACAGCTCTTCCATAAACATAAGGTGGTTGGAAGGAAATTTTTCAAGCATTTGTAAATGCCTTCTACAGAGTACTAGTGGCAGAGGGAAAAAAAAACTTGTAAATTTGATTTGCGTTATTAAAAGGACTGGAACTGATTTTTTTTAATTTTTTTTTTTAAGAACAGTGGGTACAATGTTGATTGCAAAAAATACCTGTGTATTTTGAAGCTTGTTAGGAGAGTAATGTGAACTCTGCCTGCTGCAGGAGACCTTTTGACACAACTAGTTACAATGAGGGAAGGAAGGATGAACTGTTGGCTCAAGCCTGACTATGAGACATAAACAATATTCAGCCACACTGGAGACTGGATAGGGTTGTGTGATTCACAAGTGTGGTAGATTGACCCCAGCTTGATGCCAAGCGACCACCAAAGCCCTCCCTAGGCAGGGCAGAGAAAAGAAAACAGCAAGTTTATGGGCTAAGACAAGGTCACTGAGCAGTCACTGTCATGGGCAAAATGGACACAACTGGGGGAAATTAATTAATCACCAATCAAATCAGAGTAGAGTAATGAGAAGTGAAATCCAATCTTAAAAAGACCTTTCCCCCACCCTTCTTTCTGGATTCACTTTCACTCCTGAATTCTCTTCCTCCAGAGTGCAGGGGGATTGCAGTCAGCAGTTTCTGTTGCTCCTTCCTCCTCACATTATTCCCCTGCTGCAGTGTGTTCCTCCCCACACTAGAGATAGTCCTCTACAAATTTTTATATGAGTCCTTCCCACATGCCTCAGTTCTTCATGTGCTGCTTTAATGTGGGTCCATTACACAGGATGCAGCCCTTCAGAAATAGGCTGCTTCAGTGCAGCTCTCCCATGGAGTCACAAATCTTGCCAGCAAACTTTCTGTAATGTAGGTTCCTTTTCCCTGCATGGTAGGGCACATAGCATGGTATTCCCAAAGGTCACAGCCTCCTTTGGGCACGTCCTCTACAGGCTGCCAGGTGCGTCTGCACACTCCACGCTCCTGCTGACCTCCGTGCAGGGGCACAGCTGCTTCCCCATAGTCTGCACCAGGTACTGCAGGGAATGTTTCAGTGCCTGGAGCACCTCCTGTGTAAATGTTCTCGTATATTGTCATTCCTCTTTCCAGCAGCCATTGGTATTACCGGTGTTTGCATTTTTTTCCTATAAATCTGTTACCACAGATGCACATCCACTGTCACTTAACAGGCTTGGCCTTGGCCAGTGGTGGATACATGTTGGAGCCATCTGGCATTGCCTCTGTTGTGCCTTGAGCTGCCTCTAGCAGCTTCTCACAGAACCCATCCCTGTAGGCCCCCCACTACCAACATCTTGCCATGCAGACCCAACACAAGAAGGCAGAGCAAAAATTATCTGTATGCTTACAGCTGTGTTGTTGCCATTTTAGGCATGAAAAATCTCATTAGAAAATATGAACTGCCAAGGCCTGAGGAGGTTGCTGCTCTAAAACAGAAGTTAGAGAAGTGCCACAGCTTGGACCTTTCATTTAATGGAAGCCTGTAAGTATATCTTGGATGTATTAAACTTCATCCTTTTTTTATTGGCATAACAATGTTAGTATTTTCTTAACCTGTGTGAGTGACATAAAATGAAAACCCTTAAATGTTCACACAATGTTTGTCTGCTTGCTGTATTTACTGAAGCTGAAACTGAAGACTAATTACTGCTTTCAGTAATAAATAGGTACTTTTGTGCTGATTTGCATGGCAAGCTGATTATTTTGTAACACAAAACTGGAATACAGGGTGGCTTGTAAGGTGTGGCCACTTGATATTGTATGTAATGAGAACTAAGAGGTTTAAAATCAGGTGATAAAAACAAGAATGTTATAAAGGCTTAATGTTTTCTTAAGAATTATGTGGATGGCAAAGGACTTCCTGATTCTTCTATTCTGCCCATTTCGTTTCAATATGCACCCTGAACTCCCAGCAAGCTGCATGCCAAGGCTTTGCTAGTTTTTTTTATGGAACAGGTACGTCCATAATGTAATACTGGGGTCAAATAGAGTCTTAACTTATAAAAATACCTAAGCATTTCCCTTTTTTTTCTGTGTTAGGAAGAAGAGGAAAGGTTATGAAGATGATGAATATGTCACAAAGAAATGTAAATTAGATGAGGTCAGTAAACCTATTGTACAAGTTTTTCCTGGTTTTTTTTTTCATTCTTAATGCCATGATGGAAGTGACAATGCTACTAAGATGTATTTGCCCATCTGTGATACAATTTTGCTTGTTGCTCAGACTGAACTGTTTTCAACTTTTTTTTTTCTTCACTTTAAATGAGCCAGATTTCATACTTGTCTGTGTTTGGAAGTGTTCTTGAATACCCCTTTCTTTTGTGGAGAGGGGAATGAATATCCATACCATGCTTCCTGCTGTTTCTCATGCTTTAAAGGTTTTTATTTACTTTATTTGGTTTCTTGCTCAAAGAAGTGTGGAGTGTTGGACTAAATTTATGTCAGAAACTTTGTTAACAAGGTCACATGAATTACAGATGGATAGCTACTACTTTGCATTTTAAGACCAGGTATAAATAAGGTGGAGATAAACTGACAAGGGTGACTCAAAAAATAAAAACAATATTAAGGTAGTCCTTCACATCGGAGATGAACACCTTCCAGAGCTTTTGTTTGTAACATGGACAGGAAATGGGAGAGAGTCCATGCTGGCAGAGGTGAAGAACATTTTTTAACTGGACTGATCACGATACTAAAGACACTGGATACTAATAGCCAAAGACATGCTAAGTATGGCATTTAGAAAAACATGCTAACATTTCATGCAGGTCACTTATCAAAATCTGAAGATAAAAGACAAGGTTTGTGTCATTTGCTATTAGAGATTAGCATAGTAGATTGATGCTGTCAAATAGTGTCAAATTAAAACCTAAAAAAATTATTTAAACAAGATTGTAATAGATTTGGCATTGAAAGTATGTTCTGACAATATGCAGGACCTTGAACTTAATTTATGATTTTACTGCCACAAAAACTTTTGATTAGTTTTTATCCAAATGCCAGTTTTCAAATTAAACTGGCAACTCTATAAAACAGGCACTTGGAAAACTTTTCACTTGTATAATTTTACTTCTAAGTAATCATCACGTGAAAGAGCAGATCTGAGCTGATCAAGACATAAAGGAGAAAGTGTGCTTAACTTCTTGAAAGCTTCCAGAGTGTGCAAACATGGCTTCATTAATCCTGTAGTTATATGATACTAGACTAGTCCCCACTTCCACAGTCAGTTCTGTTCTATTTCTAAGAAAGATGTTTCTGGTTCTAACTGTTTGCAGCTGAAGATTAGTATCAGTTGGAAAGCCAGTAGTGGTAGGGTGAGCTCATCAGTTTGAAATTATAGAAAAAACATACAAGGTAGTGGCTGAGTACAGGTGTGACTGAGCTGCCACAGCCATGAAAAGCACAAGACGTTAGTAGAAGGAGCAGTATGAGCTGTTTTGGAAATCTCTACACAATTATCCAACATAAAGCTCATGCTTCTTTATCTCAGGTGCTGAAAAGGGGTTGCTAACATGGCTCCGTGCCTGTGACTGTAAGCATAGGTATGGATAACTAGCTTTAAAGGTAAAGGCCTGACTTGCCCCAAGTTAAAATTTTTTTAGTCTTCTGTTCATGGATTCTCTCTGTAACTTCTTAAATCCAGACCAGAAGGAGCACACTACACACTACCACACACAGATGTCACTGAAGGTGTTGTGTTTCTCCTTTTCCTTAGGAAGAGTGGACTGATGATGATCTTGTGGATTCATCGTTGCTTTGAAGAAAGATGGCTTTTTACTACTGCAGGAACTACTCTCTGGTGTCAGGTGTGATTCTACCTGCTGCAGGTTCCTTATTATGTATCGTAAGATCTTGATGCTCTTAGTTCTTAACCTTGACAATAAAGCCTTTTAGTTACATAAAAGAATAAATTGTAGTTCTTTTAAACCCTCATCCATTACATGTCCAACACCAGCAAGATTTGCTTAAAGAGATTTTGCCCTTGTTTTTGGTTCAGAAACAGTTAGTTTCTGAAATAGTTTTATGTGGCTGCAGCATAGTGTTTAAGAGCACCGGCTGCTTTATTTCCTTTTCATTCATCCTGTTATAATTCTACAGTACACACACCTTACATGCAGCTTTGGGTGTTCCCCAGTTTCATTCTCTTGGGTGTATTTTGTGTGTAACAGGTAAATTAGGTAGGCAGCTCATCCAGTTTGCACTTCTACCATGTTATATTGTCTATACCAAAGCAACTGAATCCACAAAACAATCCCTTTTATACACTGTTAAACATCTAAGTAGGACAGAATGAAAGGCTAATTACTCCTCTGAAATGCAGTTTAATATAGGCTTATATGCGTTATGGGGCAATCTAAGAAAAGACTTCCCTAGTAACAAGGTCTTGCAAACAAGTGTATTGTCACTGTGGAAGACAATCACGTGTTTGCCCAGTGCCATACATGTGACATCTGTGAGCTCTCATCTTCAAGAAGCTGTTCCACTGAAGACCAGGGCAACACAGCAAGAGCCACTATAACACTACAGCAAAGGTGCAAAAGCAAAGTGTCTGATTTTATGTGACAGTGATTTGGCAGTTCTGATAGACATGAAAAACACTGTAGATATTGTAAAGGTTTACAATAGTGTTTGTATGACAGTTATTTAAGTGGTTATCTCATTAGTCTTGTCAGTGAATCCTTTTATTGCCTATTACTGTATCTGTTGGGGCTTGAGTGTTTTTCTGTTACTGTGTCAATTGAAAGAATTTTCCCATTATCATGCCAATGGAGCTGGCCAGGTTAGACCCAGGGTCTCTGATGACTCCAGACAAAAGGGGTCGGTGGCAGCAGCTCCCAGAGGGGCCTCTTGGGCTTCTGGAGGGGACTTGTGTTTCTGGGGAGCTCACAGGAGGACGCCCCGTCTGCAGCCCCGACTGTGGAGCACAGCAGAGCCAGACCCTCTGTGATCACCTGCCCTGCATCTGCCCCGTTCCAGCCTCCTGCCTCTGCGGACACAGCTGATCCCCCGGACACACACGGTGAGCGAGGAGCCGCCGCTCCAGCCCGTTCCCGCCCGGGACCGGCGTGGCCGCTGCCGCCCCTCCACCCCCCCCTCCTTCCTGCCTCCCTTCCCGCCTGCCCTTCAGCAGATCCGGGCTGGGACTAAGCACAGAGACAGCATGCTTGCATCTAAAGGGACTGACACCGAGTTATCTATTTTGTTCTGTTAGCAATTTTAACAACTGCTATTGTTTTCTGCTTGTACAGTTAGATATATTAGTAAAAGAGCTGTTATTCCCACCCCCTTATGTCTGCCTCAGAGTCCTTGATTCAAACAATTACAATACTTGGGGGGAGTGGAAGTAAAGTCTCTATTTAAAGGGAAAACTTATGCCTTGGCAGACACCTGTCCTTTCAAACCAAGACAGTATCACTGCCTAGAAAGTAACACACGGTGATGATGAAATACCCTCTACATCAAGAGCACATTTTACTATGTAATTTTTTTAACAGATTATGGCAGTGTGATGGGCAGAAGCACCTTCCACTAGATAGGGTTGCTGCAAGCCTCATTGAACATGACCTTTAACACTATTCAAGACTTGGGCATCCTGGCACTCTGCCAGTGCCTAACTCCACTCACATGGAAGAATTTCTTTTTACTAAATCTCAACCTACCCAAGATGTTTTAACATCTACTTCCTCACCCAATGATGTACAAATTAAGGCATATGGACAGGTAATCCTGTCTGAGGACTCATGCTCAAAGTGTGACAGTGTGAATGCTTCAGAGTACAACACCAGTGCAGATACTTTCCACAGCAGCCAGAGTTAGCCAGTTTCCACAGTTTAAGACAGACAGCTTGATTTATTTTAAAAACTTTTCACTTATAAAAATAATATTTATGCTAGACTTACAGTACAAAAAAGACCAAACAATACCTATTTTATAAAATGGTTTAATGAATGCATGCATGTCTGATATAATGATCAATAAATTTACTGAATTCAAATTATTTACTGTTGTAAACATTTTACAAAAGCATTGTGATTTATCTGGATATACAGTTCTTGATGGAAGAACTATTCAGACTGAATCAGTGGCACGTCAAAAAAATAAAGCTGACAAGACCCATTCTGCATATTCTCTTTCGACATCATTTCAGCAAGAGAAACAGCATGGTATAAAAAGTGTACAGTAAAGGTTTTTCCTACCATAACATCGAATTCTGGAAACTGTAAATACAAGTTAAAAGTGGTTGAAATAGTCAAAAGTCATAATTATTGTAACCAGTCAGAAATTACAGTAAGAAATGTTATCCAGTTATAGGTGGTTGTCAGAACAACGCCTTTCTTCTTATGTCAGTTGATAATTCTTTTCCAATCAGACAGCAAACACTTTGGCAATCAGAGATGCTGAAAATTTCAAAGTCCTAGACACAGTCACAGCATTTTCTCTGTAGAAGGTGAACTGTACACCAAGGCTCAGAGGTTGTGAAATTTCATTGTTTCCAAGTGGAAAAAAAAAAGTGCAAATGTCCTGCACAGATAGCTTAAAAAAAAACCTGCTGGTACAATCATTCACCAACAGGATCTTTGTTTTCTTTTTGCATAGTTCACACATCACTGAGAATGTGACAGGGTGTGCTATTTTTGGCAAGAGCAAGAAGAAAGTGATACTGGTGAGAGTTGCCATGTTGAGCATGCTGGATCCATGCAGAATTCAGGTAGAAGGCTGCTACCTGATGTTGTTAGACACTGAATACTGATTTTGTTTTTGTTGTAGCAGTTCAGTAATGGCCAAAAGCTTCTTAAGAACGTGCTGTGAAAGAGAGTGAGTCAGTAAAACTACATGTTAACTACTGGAGACAGAAAAGGTCTCCCTGAACAGCATATTTTTTTCAACATCAGCCTATGAGACCTGCAACTTGGTAGTTTAAATATATTACTAAAAAGAGAAAACAACTGATTCCCTTGCCAGTAAGGGTAGTCTTAAAACAATGTTACAGACTTTGCTGCTCCTCCCATGGATCTTCTTGCTTCTTTGTGGTTAACAGGCGGAGGAAGTGTGCAGTTAACACACTGTTACAGTTCGCCTGGAGAGTTTGCCAAGCATACAAGTGTACTGTCAAACTAGGAAGTAGAAATGAGGTATTAATAGAAAGCTAAAGGAGTGAATTTGGTTATCAACTGAAAAAAAAATCCAGATCTGATAACTACGACTCAGAGAGTCTGTCAGGAGACAGTAATTTTGTGAGTTTAGGGCTTCCTCTACAAACTTTTAAAGAACATCCAAGCTTAGTTGGTTTTGTTGCATGAGGGAACAAAATTATGGATTAAGTATTTCCTTCACAGCTCATAACGTCCTGGTGCAATACATTATCAGTCATACTGCAACAGAAATGCACAGAAGAATTCCAGTTTGAGGAGTAACTCAGGACACAGCAGCCCTACCTGTGGTTTGTCAGTGTGAACTCACCTGCATGACGCCGCGCTCGTTGCTCAGCGTCCGGAGCTCATCCGAGTGCGCCACGCAGATCTCGTGCAAGGCCGCCAGGTCACGGGACAGGTCGGTGCGGGAGTGCTCTGCAGTGTCTGGAAGCTCAGGAACATTCTTCAACAAAGTACAAGACAGCAGATTTAGGGTGCCAAGACCAACTTGGGTCTTTCCAGCTAAACCTCCAGTCCATCTTTCTATTATGAATTATTTGTTTATTTTCTCCTCTTCACAGTCATGTGTTCTCATACTGCAATTTGTAGTGCTAGGAGGATTCTTACTACAAGATCTGATATTGCTCTACCTTTGAGCTGACGAGAAACCTACAGCACATGGAGACTCAAACCCTCTAAATGAAGGGAAATCCATCCATTAGGAGCTTTTTTTAATCTAAATGAGAGAAGAGCAACAAAATTCAGCCAAATCTGCTGTTACCTATCATGTAACTCATTAAACTGATGATAAACCAATAATGCTGCAATTAAAACACCAGAATAATCCAACAGGTATTTTCAAACCAACAGTTATCAGAAACAACATTTAAAATCTATATTTAAAGAAAGCCCATGTATCATAATATGCAGAAGTTGCAATTTAATTAGAAAAGGATGACATTTGAAACCTATCCAAATGCCACTTGTGTTTAAGTATTCTGAGATGTCTTCTAGTCACTTCTGAAGGATTCATTCCGGATGCTTAGCATATTTTATTTCACTTTTGAAAATTAATTATTCAATTTAAAAAAAATATATATATAACATTATGATCTAACTCCTGCTACAGCTATCACACACACACAAAAGAGTCACATTTCAAAAGGACAATGACAGCAGTTCACTTTCAAACTACAATATACACAGAATACACTGAAGCTTTTGCCAGTGCTAACTGAAATTGAACCTTATATTTTTTAAAGAAAAATTATTTTCAGTCTCTAGTCAAAACCATATGACAAGTTATATATAAAAACATGTCTGTGAAAGGTCTGTATTTTTGTCTAATAGTTCTAATCTCATAGCTATAGAATCTATTTCAGCTTCTCACATTTACACTAAATTAATAAAGTCTTAAGAAAACATTTGATGGTTTTAATTCCATATGACAGACCAGCAGTTTTTAAATATGTATTAAAAATGTACTCAGATAAAAGCATTCACAATTATGTGGTGTGTAAAAAATTATAACTTCAGCAATTATTTTTTAACCACTTACCCCAAGTTCATCCAAGAACATGATCATGCGATGCTTGTTGCTCTTGATGAATGGATTTACTCCTTCCATATATGGTTCCTAGTAATTTTAAAAAGTATTAATTAACAAATCAGTGCCAAGATCACATCTGAGGCAAACACAGTGCAGTCAGGCAAATGACACTGCAAAATGCGTATGTAAATTGGAATAATATTCTTTTTCAAGTATATTTCTAATATCTGGTGTGCAGTATAGAATTTGCTATTTTCTTGTATTCAGAAGATTGAGAATCTGTGATTGAGAATTTTTCTTACACATCCACACTGATACAAATTTGCATCAAGGGGAGTATCTCTAAATACCTGTTTGCAGTGAACAGATGCTCTCTGTTCAGAGGTATCATCAGAAACAAGTGCCTTTTTTCCTGTTTTGTCATTAATTCTTACATTCCAAGTTCTGCGTGTCAGAGAAACAACTTTCTCATGCCAGCCTGAAGTCATGTTAATTATGCTTAAGCCAACAGATTTATTTTTAGCAATGTTTCAGCCTGGAAGCTGAGACCAGCCACTGCTGGCATTCTCTTAGTCTTCTAACAGAAACTTTATTGAAAGCTTGGGCTTGTTAGTGCAATAGGTACACCTGACTTACAGCTTTGATTATATCTAGCAGTATAATATATACCTAGCTGATGGTATAAACAGGAGAGCTTTGAAGTGCTCTACCACAGAAAACACCAATTTAACAAGTGATAAATGCAGGAGTCAAAGTGGAGGAAGAGAAAGTCATTGCTTCTATGTAAGAAAATTGCAACAAATTTTTTGCATGCATTGAACAGGAACATGTGAAGAGTGTACTGGACACACAGTTCTAGGTTGTTCTCTGTATGTAAAACTCTATAATGTAAAACTATTCACCTTAGCTCCAAATTCAACCAGATTTGCTAAATTCTGCACAGACTTGGCGACCAGCGTCAGTGTTCTCGCAGCAGTAGGGGAAGGAGAATCTGGCAGGAAAGCAGAGTCATTTGCCATTACATTTAAAAGTAACAGCAGTCACATGAAAATAAATTCTTTTCCCACTCATATTTTTATAGATTCTTTCTTAAAACAACTGCATGTGAAAGGTGTCATTTGGTAAAGTAAAATATATTGCTTTTGTAATGTCCAAAAGTCATGTTAATCTGATCATCTTACTTTCTTATTTTTAATAATAGTACACAGAACAAGAAGGTAAAATAAATAAGTGTTATTAAGAGTTAGGTGAAATGATAACCATTTGCTCAAAACTTAAGGAGTTTTATTGAAAGGAGAATTACTTGTTAAAACATTTACCTTTGAAATTAAAAAAAAAAAAAAAGAACATTTACATTTTCCTTATTTTCTTACACCCACAAAAGTGGGCACTGTCAAGTCATACTTTTAAGTTACTGGCAGCAGGAAAGCAGAGTGAATGCTACATGCAATCGTGGCCTGTACTTCCATGAAACCCTAGTCTGTAATCACTGTGACTATAAACACTTTACATTAACCACTTAAGTCAGTTAGAACTTCCTTTTCCAACAAGGGATGCTACCCAGCAAAATTACTTTTCTCTCCATTTAAAGTAAATGTCCTGGTTAAAAGCATTTCACTGATAGGTTATACAGTCTGTAAGTTTCCCTTAACAATAGTCAAGAATAATAGATGGAGCAGGATTGTAATGGACAAGCTCAAAACGCATTACTCAAAGAACAAAGTAGTTCTTTACACCTGCAGTCACAGTGCAGCCCAGGTTAGGAGGTACCTAACTTGCAAACTACCCAAAGATAATAAAAGGCCAGAGAAATTATCACTTGTTCCAGCCATGTTTCTCAAATGCCTTCTCCAAAGCATGTACATAAATGATTACTGTGTGAGAGAAAGAAACTTTTTTCCTTCTCATTTAGTGCAGTTTACTGATGGTAGAAAACATTCACATTGTCTTTAAAATTGTCTTTGAATAAAGAAAAAATATTTATGAACCAGATTTTTTTATTTTATCTTATATTTCCTAGTTTTCACCCTTTCTGAAGGCTATCCCTCTCATCTTTAAGATCTTACATCTAAGTTAACTGTATTTAATGAGTCAAAACACTACTCTGAAGGCTGGAAGCCATCTAAGCAGAACATTCAAATTGTTCACTAATAATTTTCTAGGTGCACAAATGTATTCCAAACTCTGTAGACACATACCAACTTTTTAAATCTTGTAATTTCAGAGATACCACTGCATTCAGCTATTAACTCTGGCATCGCACTGTATTGAAAGTGATATCTGAAGTTCCCATAATTACATTTTCACACTCCTAAGATATATTAAACAATGCTAGACTAGACTCAAAATTTTATTATTAAGTATCACAATGGATGCTTTTTGGAATTTAAATTATATTGGGGATATCCACAATAAAGCCTTTGAGGGTGAAAAGCATATACCCTAAGGAGAAGTCAGCCAAATGATAACTTGACTTGAAATACAGCATTCAAAAAAACTTCCTATTTTGCTTTATTAGATACTACAGTGATTTCATGTCTCCTGCTGCATAAAGTACAGATTCGATCTGAGGCACATAGTCACCTGAGATGATATTAAACATCCTTGGGTTCAGGATAGCAGGACAAATCAGTCGAAGAAAAACAAAGCCACTGAAATGAAATAAAATTGTATTTTGTTCAAAGCCATTAGAAAATTAACGTAAAATTCTTTGAGGAATAAAGTTAATGGGGAATCTTGTTGAGACAAACACCAGCACTAGCCTGTGCTCTGTAAAAATATAAATTAAGATCATCATGTTACGATTCTATGAACTGTAATGAAATCTGAAAGAAGAGGCACAGTGATTTCCCAGTAAAGGTGAACTGTTGAAATTGTGTAGAAAGAAATTATTTGCCAAGTAATAATGAAGCCAAATCCCAGACCATGCTCACCTCAAAAAGGAGCTGCCCTTGGTCTCTGACCTCCCAAAAATTCTCCACTGTCTGCTACTGCAAGTTATCTATCCCACAGTCACCTACTTTCCCAAGCCACTGTAAGCTGGACTGCAGGAGTGAATGGGCAAAAAGATCTCTCTTGGCAGAACACACCTTTAGGTCAGCTTCAGCTGATCCACTATCCTCATGATACACTTCAGTTGAAAAATAAGGGATCTACCACTTTCCACCATGAAAGAATTGCTACCATTTTAAAAACTGGAAAAAGTTGTGTTCTAACTGCAGAACTAGAAATTCATTCAACAGGAACCCAGAATAGGCTTCAGCAACATGAAAACAATCTGTCTTCCTGTTAATACCAGAGGTAAAAATCATCACTCGGGTTAACCTCAACTCCAGCTGATTGCTGTACAATGAAGCGAGATACAGATCAATTAAATTAAGACATCTGCAATTTTGTCCTTGGACATCACCAGCAGGCTGGATTTCACCACAGCAGCACCAGAGCCTGACTCCTAATGAAAGCAGGAAAGGAACCCTGCCTGTTATAAAGCACACAGTTAGGGAAATGTCTACATTTCCTTGAAGTGACAAACAATAGTGAGGTTGATGCACCTTCTGTAAGTCCAAGACACCTAGTATGTTCTGTTATAGATTTATTTTATCTACGAAACACAAGTTATGGGCTAGTAAGAAACAGTTCTTGGCTAGAGGTTAAGCTAAAATACTTTCCCTGGTGAGAATTCAAAGCTATGAGCCAGTAATTAATTTTGAAGTCATGGCACATACACCAATTACTTTTTTAAGAGTGCCCAAATTTGACAGCCAACAAGGTACACATCTAGCTGAGACCCTTCTGACAGGGAAGATCTGATGCTCCTTACCTTTGTCAACCTGCCTACATTAGGAATGAGCAAGTATCTATAAGGGAGTTTTAAACCAGACACAAATGTTAGCACTTCTGACTGATGTGACACAGAAGATACCCAGATATCAAAAAACAGTCCATCTGGCTCGGAATATTGAATCATTCTTAAACCAATAACAGTGCAATGGAAGGTAATAAACATTACTGAAGGCGGTGAAACTGCATTTCAGAGAGAAATGTCTAGTACCCAGGTGTGAAAATGGAATACCACAAAAGCAAGTGATAAAGTATTTTTAGCATCTAGTGGAGTCCACTGGGAAAACTCTGAAAGTGAGCTGTGTGTCCACTAAGGAAAATCACATGGTCCTCTTTGGAGCTGGGGAGGAACAGCCAGAGATAAGGAATTCACTACTGACCTTTACAGCCTTCCTGCAGCTTAGTCCCTCAGAGTAAAAGGAGCTCTCAGAGTAGGAGCAGTCTCCATTTGAAGGCAATGCCGCTTCACAGTATGAAACACATAAAGCTTCTGGTGTCAAAATGATAAATACAAGCCAAATACAAATGCTCTTAAAGATCCCTCCATGGGAGATAAAACTCTGCTAACCATACAACTGCCTGACACCACAAAAAGGAAAGCTGTGGCTCTGATATCCTTAAAATACCTGCCTGTTTAGAAAAAGTGTCAAGACCACAGCTTTGTCAAAGGTTTTTGTTTGACAAACAGAGTTAGAACTTTTGTATTGTGCTGGTTTAACAATTTAGATTTGAGTTTTGGTAGCTGGTGTGAGTTCAGAAGAGCCACGTTCTGTAACCTCCAGCAGCATTTTCAGAGGAGCTCCAGAATATTTCAACATGATTGGGCTGTAGTACTACGAATTTGAAGTTAAAACCATTAAGGTAAAGCTATACTGACCTCTATACTACATCATTTCATTCTGGCAAAGCTCTAAGACCAAGACCAAGAATTCAGAAAGTTCAATCTTTAATTGAGACATTGTGCTTCTTCATTATAAATATCTTAAACACTGCAGTAACCTGTGGAAGTTCATACAGTTTTGTCACTGAAAGAAACATAGATAAGCACACTGAAGTATGTCTTCAACAAGGCTTGAAAGAACTATTTCCAGAATAAGGTTGACAAGTAACTTACCTAACAACTCTGGTTCTCATGGTAGTATTAGATGGCCATTTGTTTTGAACAGACTTCTGCAGGCACCCATAAATATACCTCAATGTCCTGCAGAAATAGTAGCTAATTACCCACTCCATTAAACTTACAGAATCAAAATAGCTGGTCAGCAAGACCAAGACCAACCTCCTACTTGATGCAGAACTATTATCAACTTTATATTAATAACTTAGACAAATCTTTAAATATAAATTAAATCCTAGTTAAAGTTAACAAATTTATAAAAATAATATTTTAAATTATATATAATTATATATATAATTATTATAATAGATATATTTTAAAAAGTAAATTTATTAATGACAAGGAAAATCCATTCTGTGCAATTCTGTGATCATTCAGATGTGCATTAAATGTTTTGTAACTGTTCCCTTAAGCAGTAGTTCCTTTCTGAAAAAAAGATCATTTTGATGATTAGTTTTTCTTTTCATTTCTCTCTTAACTACACAAAAACTATTCTTTCTATACATGATGAATAGTGAAAAAAAGCTAAAAAGTTAAGCACCACAGCAGTACTCCTCTCCCATTAAAAAAAACGACATTTGTGGTGTATTTCAGAAAATATTGATCACTGCATCATATCCTTAAAAGGACTGCAATTTTCAATGTTAACCTTGTCAGCCGCTAACACAAAAGAAGATTCCATGCTATTCCACTTAGTCCAAATTGAGGGTTTCATATACTTTAAAAGCTAATGACACTATGAAAGAAGACTCTGTACTATCCACTTTTTATTAGATGATTCACATCTGAGGTATGAAAACAAGTTACTTTATAAATTAAAAGAAGCAGGGGAAAAATGGCCTCTGCATTTCCCTAGCAGACAAAAATAGGCATAACATGGTATCACTGTTACTACCTACCCGTATTTTTAATATGCTGTTAATAATTCCACCTCTTTCTCAGAGGAAAAAGACTGACAAATACACGTAATTGTCTCCTAACTACTGTTTTCCACCTTTTAGTAAAAATGAAATTAATTATTTTATTACTATTTTATCCCTGATCTCTTGAGTGTAGTAGCTTCTCCTTTAAAAGAAAACCAAATGTGCCAGCCAGAGGCTTTTGTAAAACACTAGTAATTCCCAGAAGTGTTCTTTCCCCCATCTGTTTTCCTCCGTGTTTATACAGCAACACCAAGATAACTCAGTAAGAACATCGTTTTAAGGTGCAATGTAATTAATGGAAATGGGAATTTTCAAATACAAATCTGAACAGCAAAGTGCAAACTTACGGGGGCAGTATCTCTGCAGCCATGAATATTTTCTCCACCAATTCTGAAAGTATACTGAGTAGATGTGCCAAATTAGTGTTTACATCTTCATTTTTTTCTAACTTCGAGGGATTTAACTAAAACAGAAAAAAATTAGGTTTCTTCAACTACATATATATATATAGTTTCTGAACATTACACATTGAATACTAGTTCAAAGCAAATTAAATATTCTGCCACTGTATAAGTCTTACAGAACTCAAGCATGCTTCAGTGGCTTGTCGGGAAATGTGAAGTAACAATTTCAAGTTCTTATACACACATCTGGCTTTTATCAGTTTGAATATTCACCAGTTTTAATCTATGTGACTTTTTTGTCTCTCTCAATCCAAATTTCTGATGACTTCCATCTTTTCCACAAGAAAGTTGAAGTGAAACACAGGAGTTAGAAGGGTAATTTTTTAGAGTTTCAGTACCAGTAACAACCATTTAATATCAGGAATTTTACTGTTAAAGCAGAAGTTCTGACCTTGACTTCTATAATATCTTAGGTTTAACAAGAGTTATCTAGATTAGGACATTCAAAAACAGCTACTGAATGCCTGCTAAAGAATTACAAGAAATTTTGATTTAAAAACTTAGTAGGTTCTACTATAAATAATGTTTGAAGCCAAAATCAAGGAAAAAAACCTCTTAATCAAGGTAAAACAGATATTAATTAATTTAGTTCCTATATTTCTGATGTAACCAAAGAGATTATTAAATGTCTCTACAACTAATATTTAATGTAAACACAGCATTTAACATCCAATGGATTATTGTGTCAACAAACCAAAATGTTCAAAAACACAGTTTTAAGGTATCACCTCACAGGACTGCTTGCTCTCCATGATCTTTAATATGGAGTCTTTCAGCGCGTGATGAACAAAACTTGTTGCTGTGGCTTTCATATACTGCTCCATAAGTGTGCTTGCTAAAGTGGTGGCACGGAACAAGGTAGTAGCTTCATCTGAAAAAAGAAATTAGAAAGAAAAAAACTGAGAAAAGGAGACATCAACAAAAGAGGAAGAACATGGTTACTCTTTGACGTAAGGAAAAACAAGGACAGCACCAGAACCCTTTCCTCCCCACCTGCCCAGAATTCCAGTAAGCTTTTGTGTGATTTAGTGCAGTACCTTCCATGCTTATCTCCCTGTCATTTAGCGTTCGTAGCAACAAGGACTCAAGCTTTTCATGAAGAAAAATCTTCAGTAAAATGCCAGCCAGCAGTGTTCTATCCTGTCCACAAACATGTGATAAGGCATAGACTACGTGAAGTTCTTTCTGGAGTATAAGCTGAAAGACAAACAATTTTAAAATATTTAGAAGCTTCTCCTTACATATAATAGCTTTGGAAAAATATTATATTATATATCTATATACGTATGTATATATAGGTGTCACTTAAAAATATTTTATTACATCATCCAGTGTTACTGAGATCCCTTTCCACCAATGAAAAAAATTAGTTTCGACAGATAAACCATGGATGGTAAAACTTAAGTTCATACCTCTTTAAACTCATTGTACTCTTCTTCTGGCATGATCTTCTCCATGGAATATCGTGCTCGAACACGCAAAGATCCTGGCTCAATACCCTTTAATGGTACATGGGAACTGAGTTGAAACCACTCATCTGTTGCATGTCCTTTTTGTAATCGGCTTAACTGGCAGCGCATAAACACTTAAAGAAAGAAAAGAGTTGTTCAGGTACGTTATCTCCACCAACAGAGTGCTACTACTGAATAAAAAAATAGTTTTATTTTCAGCACATCATCATATTTCAGGAAAAAAATACCAGCAAGAGTAAACAAAAAGTTTTTCATCAGTATATTGATGGATTCATTCTCTCTTCAATGGCTTAATAGTATCCTGTAAACTGAAGAAGAAATTTATGGCAATATGTAAAGAATATATACATATAAATTCAAAAATGCCACGAATATTGACATGGCCTTCCTAGTAATACCCAAGTAAGTAGGTAAAACAATGCTACCCTGAAAACCCAGCTAGCAGTCAGAAACTAAAAACTAAGTTAAATCTTTAGAATTCACTACTCCCTTTTCAGCCTTGGGCTGACACCACCATCACGGTCTGTTCAGATTTATTATTAGAGTGTTCCCATGGTATTCCCAAACACTGACACAAACATTAGTTCTACAATAACTCCAGTCTAAGTTTGTGTGTATACTTTAAAAAGTGTTCCAATGCACTTGCTGACTAGATAATGAAAATCATATCAAGAACAGTCAAATCAGTAACTGGTGATGATGACACACTGAAACTGCCAAGCAATGACCTGGACTGCAGCTGATGTCTGGTGCAGCAGCTGGGAGGGAACACAGGCCCATCAGAGCAGGAAGATGTGATTCTGAGTTGGAGGGGTTTTCTGCACAAAGAAAGGCCCAGGCACTTCACTGTGCCTGTGAAACAGCCACCATGCTCCAAGAAAAGTCCGCAATTAGTTTTACATTTAACCTATCCGTCTGCACCTCTCAGTCAAACAACACTCTCTTTCCCATGACAAAGATATTTGTGTTAACTTTCCTCACATGAAAAACAAAAAAATCCATAAAACCAAGAGCTGATTTTTTTTTTTACATTTCTGCAAAGCCAATACCACTCTGTCTTGCAGAAATTGTCAACAGTCAACACGTTTCTCATTGCCTCACTGTTGCAATACATAGCATGATATAATTTGGCACTAGAACAGAAAAAAACCTGTATTTATAATACCTCATTCATACCATATGCTGCCTACTTCATATCCTTTGGAGCTGATGAACTGATAGAAATTAATGCATCAGTCAAATAGCATGAGAAACAATCACCTGCTACTTACCACCAGTGTGGATGGAGTATCATTAGACTACATAATAAACTGATTTTCCAAGCATACCTCTCCCTGGTATCAAAGCTCACAATCCACAACTAAGCAAAGTGCTTTTCTTCTTATTTACTTGCATATTTTTACTTGTCCCCCAGTCAGAGGAATGGTGAATTAAATACAGGATTAAATTATGATTTAGTTTCTCCCTGTGCTTATAGTAGCACTTCTTAGCTGTAATATAAATAATATGAATTTACTTGATCTACTTATATTTTTTTTAAAAAATCATACCAAATATCTGTACAAGGATTGCAGAGTAATTGTTATCGCAATTTATATTAAATGACTTTGAAGAAGTAAGACTTTTTCGTGTTTATAATGCTACATTGAATTGGTAGGCTTCTTTCAGCAAGATGCTTCTACTCAACATGAATTAATTTGAAATCAATCACCGTAGTGCAAAACCAAATCAGAATCTCCACTCCAGTTCAATACATTGTTGTGTTGTCCTTCCAGACCTCCTAATTCAACTATGAATAGTAGCAGATGGAAGTCTGCTAATAAATTCTAGAACTTCAGATATTGCAAGCCATATTACATACATATTTGAGTAAGTCCTTATGCAATTTAGAGAAACAAAAAGAAGTTAATCGAATTGATGCAATTGATGCTGAATTGTTCAGTATAATTTCTGACTATCTGAGATACTTTAAAAATCTCTTAAAGTAACTATGGAACATTTTTAATAGGTGAATTTTAATGTAAAGACCTGAATACTCAGGAAATATTTTAAAATACTGAAAAGGTAGCCTTCATTCATGTATCATTTTTGGTGTTTAAGTTTTGTGTTATGATGGAAGAAACAAAGCAGTGAATCCAACAATTATATTTTGGACCTTCAATCTGCATTACATGGAAGGAAAAGCAAGCAGAAAAGATGAGTTAACCCAATTAATAATTGGCAAGATGAATAGCAGCAGCTGTACAGGACTGCCACTTCATAGCATTCCACAGGTAACATCTGTGGCTGAAAAGGAAAGAAAAGCTGTTTGTTTGTTCCCTAAGGAAAGGAACCAGTTATATTGCTTTTGAAGAGTTACAGGTTTATTTTGGCAGTGCAACACCACGTATGTCAGAGAAGATGTGGTTTAGCTTATTTTATCCTAGTGAACTCATACTTCACAGGGCTGGGGATGTAAGCAGAGGTCAATGTTCATTCAAGTTGACTTAGTGTAATCTTTATCTCAAAATGAGAGAGTTATGCTGGATTATGTTTATGCTATAGAAATGTAGATAACTGCAGTAAAGAAATTCAGTCAATCCTGCCTCTGACCTAGAACAGGAAGCCTTCCATCATCTGAATGCATAGAACTAACAACATCTACTTAATCTGAACAGAGATGAGGAAACCACAAAAATACTTTCAAAGAAACTATTGAAATATCCAACTCAAGAAGTAGCCTTTTAAGATTCTCTTTCTAACCAAGGCTTTGATTTAGATAGGTAAACAGTGTTCCAGCTCAAATGAATTCAAGACCAAGATCACAACTGCAATTACAGCCTTTTAGTCTGCCAGAGAGAATGCATCTACTCCTGCTATGCAGAAACTTTTCTAGTGAGAGGAGAAAAAGAGATCTGAAATTAAATCAGATTCTGCAAAACCATTCAAAATTAACAGTAAATACCAATGTGGTTTCGGTTCAACTGCGCAAAACCACCAATTTAATGCAGTGGTTTTGGTTTTGCCAATTTGAAACTTTGTCAGACATAGAGGAACCCTAGCTAGCTGCTCCTCTCAAAAAATCACTTCTTTGGGTTGTCTTTAGTGCCAAACCAGCACAACCTACTTTAGCTAAGGTTTCCCTACAGATCTTAATAAACCCCAGAAAATCAAAAATCAAGAAACAGCACTGGTATAAATTACAGGCCAGTAACACAACATATGCAAACTGAAAACACCTGCAGTAGATTATATATACTCTGACTGCCTTGGAACAGACAGCTCAGAACATAAAGGAAAAAAAAGACCCTTGGAACAAATTTGAAGAGGTCAGGGAGAGTCATCCTGCCCTGCAAGCATCAAAGAGGGGGCACAAGGCTGAAGCTGCTCCAGAACAACTATACTGAGAAACAAGATACCTTGATGAACAAGGGAAAAAAAATCAAAACAAAACTAAAAGAATTGTGTGGGAAGAGATCTGACTTTAAAAATATATATTTTTCTACCAGCACCTTCAAAACCAAATTCTTCAAACCCTGTCTTTTCTAGGAAGCTGACAGATTCTACCACCTTGCTGTTGATTTGCTGGAACAGAAAACCACATTAAAGAAGCACCTGTCTGGCTAACATGAGAAGAAAATACAGATCCTTTTCCATTCACAGTGACATTGAGGTAACTTTAGATTTAAGCCAAAGAACAATAATAAGGGAAGAAGAAAGTGAGGTAAAATGGAAAGAAAAAAAGGAAAATTTTCTTCAGAGACTGCTAAGATTATTTTTTAATCAAAGAACTGCACCCTTCCCTACCTCACTGGAAGCAACCAAAAATCTGAAAAGAAATTCAATGTAATTAGACTCCATGGAACTTAACATTTTACAAAGTAGACTATTGTAGAAAATTTCTCTTAGCTCTTGGATTTTGACAAGCACAGTCACTGTCTAGCAATAGCTACCGTAGAACAGAGCTGTGTCAGACATACAGGACTGGCATATAGTCCATATTATGACTAAAACCAGTGGAAGTTCCCATTATAAAAACATTAATGAAAAGCCAGTATGACACATGAAAAACATGCATATGCAGTTTGGTGAACCTAAAAACATACTTAATTCTCTTGTGACAATCCTTGACAAAAGCAAGGATAACCACAGAAAGTATCCATTGCTGAAATGTATATGCACATTTTACAGAAAAATACTTACGTATATCTGGATCTTTACTTTTCTTTGTTTTGTTACTAAGACTTATCTCAAATCTATTAATATCAGATGAAAGGTCACTAGGAGAAAAGACAGAGAGCCTCAATTAATACTATACATGGCAGGCATTTAAGCTTTTCCTAATTTCATTTCAATCCTGAGTTATCATTATTAGCCACTTATATCAGAAAAGATAGGTGCCTACAGAAAATTCTGCCCATGCAGGATTTCTCTGAAAGGTTGCTTCTGTATATACATATATACAGTATTGTTTAAAATACTGTAAAACAATAAAACACGTGTTAAAAATCTTAAATCCAATAGAAATTAAAAGTGAAATTCACTAATTCAAGATAATTAAGACTTACTCAAAGACAAATTCTTCAGACCACACAGGGTTTTGTCCTTCCCTGATGTGTGTTTTTGCTACCTGGACACTGTTCAGGTAGATGTTACAATATGGATTTGTAAAATGTTTTACTGGGAGCGTATGAGCCTCTTCTACATGCAAAATGAGACTGCTGACCTGAAGAAAAAATTAACAATTAATTTTTTGTTGCTAAAATACAAAGCACATGAATTAATTATTTTAAATCCTCTATGCAGAGGCTTAATGTTAATATGTGAATACTGAATAAAAAACTCCTTATTAGAAGAGCAAAGACCAAAGGTATTAGAGCATTTTAAGAAGCACAAGGAACAAAGTAAGAGTAATATAATAATTACTGAAAACAAATATCCAGACCCATGTTTTTAATGAATCTTGGGTTTTTATTTTAAACTCATTTTTGAGGTATTAGGATTTGCAAATAACTACTTTTCCAGACACAGAAAATTTTACTGAAATGAAAGACTGGCACTTTTGAGTACAAGCCATTAATAATTCCAAATACAGTGGTTTATTGTTTGGTGCTTTCCTAACAGATTATGCAGAATTCTCTTGTGCAACACATTACTTTGTATTCTTTTATGTAGATAAGCACTGTCTTTGCATTTTGAAGAAAAGAATTCCCTTATTGCTTTGCTTTTGCACCCTGAAGCTCCCAACTGCATCTGTAAATTTATCTGTAAATTTAGTTCAGTTTCAGTTTTCAGATTCAGAAGTATCAAAACTTCTTTGGATACTCACAACCAAGCAGCTGTGGTTTATTACTTTTTATTCACCCTTTTATTCCTTTCTCTACTGCCTGTAACAAATAACTACATTCAATGTTCCCAAAATTAAATCATATCAGGAGTTTTGAAGTATTTCCCTGTTATTCTCCAATCATTACAGACATAGCTATTTAAGACTGACTGCCCTCTCTGAAGAAATTCTTGTGTATATGGCACTTCCAATAGGCCAAGAGAAATTAAGACACAAGCATGGCTCAGCATGTATTTATTACATAAAATGAGTATCATTAGTTAAATAACATGTATTTATATATAAATGACTTGTAAATAATGAGTATTTTGTGTATGTGTCATATAAATGTTTTTAACATTTTTTGTTTACGTGTTTTATGAATTTTTATGGTTTCCCATGTAAGTAATGTTCGAAAAGCTGCTGATTTCTTTAGACTTTCATTCAGGATTTGCTACTGTTGAAAGGAAAATTCTGAAATTTATGAACATGATTTTGCACAGAGGAGACAAAATATTTCTCTACATGCACCTCCAACCCCACAATATCAGCTTCACCTGACGCAGACGTTTATTTGATGTTCCTGGACTGGTTTTTCTTAAATTGCAGAACACCTGCAGAGCTTTCATCCAGTCCTAAGAGAGAAGGATGCAGAAGAGTGTAATGAAACCAAGTCAGATACAGCTTCTTGGAGTGGAAGAGACATATCCGCAAAAAGCATCTGAATTTTCACTCTAGTTTGGCAAAACCTAAGTTTACTGTAATTCTGCTAAATTACAACATAATTCCACTGTACAAAAGTCAGAATATTAAAGCAAATTTATTATCTTTACTAAGCAAAACCTCATAAAGAATTTGCAAATCTGAACCATTTTCTTTTACAATTATCAAGTGTTACAAATTGCTATACAGTGTGACCTTTGCCAATTTTCCAGTGTAGTGATACTACAAGAAATTGCAAATTGTATATAAAATCTAGCAAAATTGGTTTGCTTCTCAAAAAATTGCATTTAACATGCCAAAGTTGTCTGATTATTCTCTCCAGTACTCCCATAAGGCAGTCATAACACTGTACACTTCAAACAAAAAGTGAACAATTAACAGAAAAACATAGAGCATATATCCAACATTCTCCAGTTTTAATCTGGAAGGTGGAAGATACATGATAGCCTCATTCTTTACTTACTCCAGTCTCCCAGCCATTAAACCTGTACATTTCTTGCAAAGCACAGAATTTAGGTTTTGACCCACAGTCTTCTCTTCAGTCAGTATCTCAAAAATCTGTCATCTACTCTCAAAGTACAATTTAACACTGTCATTAAAACTCCTAGATCAATAATTCTTCACAACTTCCTCCACATTTTAATAATAAAGACATATGTACTGCATTTATTCCCAGCTTTGTAAGTTAGGCTTCAGCTTTCAAATCCTTCCAAGGAAAAGCTTTCAGCTACACCTCACCAAGTTTCTATTTTTCTATGAAATATTAGAAAGTAAAGAAAGCTGAGCTGAAACAACTGTGTTGTGTATGAATGCAGTGAACAGCTTGTTAAGCAGTTTCAATACCAAAAGCAAATTAAACCAAATGTTCAGGAAACAAAACGGTATTTTATCTTCTACACATTCTTAATTCTTTTACTTTTTAGAAAACAAAATATTTTACAGATATTGAAAAAATTAAGGAGCATGGCATTTAATTTACATATTCTCAATTACGATACAGCATACTGCTTCTTAAAGACAGTGTTATGATGATGGTATTATGACAGTTGTATGATAAATACCAGTACATCATTCTTATGTCATCTCTGCAAATTTAACAATTTGCATTAATTGTGTGCTTTCCTTTATATACAGCATACAAAAAATACTATATTTATAGACACTTCATGCTGTGGTGAATACAGTCTCTTATAAGTGCTCTAAAAGGCTTTCATCCCATTCAAATGACCTCAAATGCAAAGTGTATTTTCTAATGCAACTTATACATCAGAGCTGTGAACTTGCACAGCTTAAAACTTAAACTTAAACACTGTGTCACTTTAGATACAATCTGCTGGTAAAATAGTTCCTCAGAAGTAGGTTTCTATCCCAAAGTTCTTCATCAGTGAACATAACTGTTGAGATAGCTAGTAAGTAAAGATACCCTATAAACCAAATAAATCTTACACCATTGAGGCCAAAGACTGTGCATGACTACAAGTTAAGATACATGGCAAATAACTGGAAAAAGGCAGTTCAATGACTGCCTGTTCACTTTCATATGTCACTGGGCATATATACAGGCATTAGTATTTTATTTATTTCACTCTGAAGTAAAACCCTCAACTATTATGTTGTGTTTAATAACATGGGAAAGACCTGGAGAGTAATTTTTTTCTTCTGAATTGTACTATGTCAAAAAACATATATGCTCTCCTGAAACAGAAAATAGAACACAACACAAGTTCTGCGCATGGGAGCTGACTGGAACTTGTCAAAACTGAAACCCTGAAAAACAGGTAATACAGGTGCTGGATTTTCAGCACTAACCTTTCCCCTCAGAGATCTTCTACTAGTCGATTTTAACATCTCCTATATAACCACTAAATATTTGTGATACATTTGCTTCCTTTTTCAGAAGAGCAACATCACTGAACAAAACAAGATAAAATATTACTTTTTTTACATTTAGCAAATAAAAAGATCTCACCTGTGCTTGCTCTGGAGTTTCGCCTGCAAAGTAAAAGATGTAATGCTCTTCACTAAAGTGCTGAACTACTATTTGAAAACAGTTTGGCCTTAAAAATAAAAAAAAAAAAACAACAAAAATTAAGTTTAATTAATCTTCATATTTTAATGGACACCATCACTTGATCTATGCCAAAACGAAGTTTACACTGAACTAACAGATTTTGCTGATTGTCTGTAAGGTGCAGTGAATAACTGTGCCAATTTTTATTCATCTACATGTTACCATCTCACAGGGAAAGAGGAAGAATGCCAACAAGACTTCTCAAATCTTAAAAATCTACTTTTTTTTTTTAATGTATTGTGTCATTTTAAGAAAACTAAACAGTACATGCAGCCTGTTTCAGAATACTGACATGTATTTAGAATGGTGTGTATTGAACAAGCATGTACACTGTCTTACAATCAAAGAAAAAAAACAGCCATCTGAAAAAACTTGCCAACAAGGATTATTCCTAGAGAGTTTAAAAGCAGCAGAGGTTCAGCATTATTTCACAACCAGTTAATCATACATTCAGGATTTTTCTTTCAGGAAACAGAATTAACCTAAGGAGTCCCCTATATGTCTCATCACCAGTGAAACGTACTAGATCATACATGAAACATCCGAGTGCATGCGACACAAACCTCTAGACCTTAAACACTGTAGAAGTACAGACTTCTCTGTACTCTTGAGAAAAGGGCAGAGACAGTTTTTTATCAGCTACTTGAAGTGCAGGAGGAACTCTGTCTCAACTCAGTTCCTCACTAACAGCTTCCTAAGTTCCTGCAACCATGCACGTCCTCCTAGACACGTTTAAGCACCACCCAGCACCTCACTATGCTCCAGCCCACAATACAGGGTTCCTTAAAAGCTGTTTAAGAGAAAACAGAGTATTTATTGATATACAATATATATCAAAGCCACCTGCCTAATTGTCACCTACATAAGGAACATTTCAGTAATTCTTTTAATAGTCTTTATCTGTATCTGTACTCCTCATTCCAGTAGGTAGATGTTGGAGTTTTTGGAAATGATTACGAAGATTTTAAAAACCTACAGACAGTGCAAAGCATCAGTCTTTGCAGATCAAGAAATGTCACTAATTTTAATCATTTGTTTCTAGTTTTTTCACAAAGTAACTAGAAGTTGACTATATATAATTCTTCAATAAATATTACGATATTTTAAATTACGAGACTTTTTAATTTCTATCCCTTAATACATAAGTAAATGTGGTTATTTCTTCTAAAAAACCCTGTAATACAGGTCAGTGAGGTTGTTTTTGTAACTACCAATGAAAAAACATATAAACTCTCTTCTTAATTTCTAGTAATATCTAAAAGACTTCTGATTCTCAACTTCCATGCTCATAATCGCATCTCTCGTGGTAAGCATATTTTGAATATCAAAATAATACAGTAAATAAGATGTGATGTGTAAGTAACTCTGAGATAATAACTGTGCAAAAACAATCTCTGAGGATGTTCACTTGTTCATAAATACTAGTATACTACAAAGTACTTCTTTTTAAATAGAAAAGCACCCACAAACTTCCAACCAAGTTAGCTTTCAAATATCAAAATAATGTAGAACTTCTAGAACTTAAAAAAATTCTTTATCTTATTAACTCTTGATGCAATACAATTACAAAATCCAATGTCCTACCTGCCAAATAAACTGTCATGTACTCCGTAGACAGAACACACACTAAGGTCTATTAGTCCTTTGGGTTTTGTGGCTCGTTTTTCACTTTCAAAATAAATAAGCTGGGCATCATTTCCCTCTAATATAAAATACAAGTTTTTCCATCTCTTTCCTTTACCTGTACAAGAATCAAACAAATGGTTACAATACTGTCTAAAACAACATGTAAATTTTGTAAATTAAGGAAACAGAAGAGGGCAGCAAAGTTTCTGTCAAATTCCAAACAGAAGAACAAAGTACAGATAATGCTTGAGTTATAACATCAGTATACACATTCAGTTTTATACAAAATTACTGAAACCAGATTGTCTTTACAGATGCAGGCAGAGTTGCAAAAGGTTCTTCAAACATTTTCAATGCTTTCAAAAGCATTATGCAAGTGCATTCGAGCTGCCCAACAGTGAGCTCCTCTCATTGTTACACATGTATCTACACAGACTGCAGTGACACAGTGGACCCCATTCATTAGATTTTTTTTAAGAACTGGACTCTTGACGATAGAAAATTATTCCTGAACTCTGATCAATGTTTAATAGATTGCATTACAATACCTTAAAACATACAGCTGAAGGACAGAAATGGAAATATTTTATATGTAAACTTAAATCAGGATCAACCTACAAGCACACCCGTATGTAAAAATTTGGCTGGTTCCACTTGCTGCTGAAAGGTTCTTTGAATTACAATCAATTAGGAACATTCTGCAACAAATAAAACTTTCAGCCTTTATTTTTTACTTTAATCATCATAAATCCACTGGGTTGTCACTAAACTATTAGCAACATTGCTTTCAAAATACAAATGTAACACTCATTTATTACTCCTAGACAGAGGAGTTATTTTATTGCACTTATTTCATATACACTATGTGCATCTCTCTACAAAAAAGTACCTCAATTTGCCTCTTTTAGCCTAATTTTTTCAAGTCATTCCCATTTCATTCCTTATGCTGTGGCATCTCTCTACACCTCTCAGAACAAGCCTTCTCAACAAACTAGATGCTTCTCTTGCTCTGTTCAGAAGGTATAGTTTGGGGTGGTTTGGGGTTTTTTTGATGTCTCTTGTATTAGGCTATATGTAAACGCTTACCTTCTTTCTTGCATTTTGTCACTATCCAGAATACCACCTATAACTTATCCATCTTGTTATCTGCAGAAATTTTGATACTGATATATTTTTTTTTGTGTCCATTAATGCTGATTTTTTCAAAAAGCAGAAATACAACACTCTGAAGGGACTAGCTTCCTCAAAACTTCGAAGACTTGTTCAATGGAAATTCTTAAGAGTAATATTGAAGATTACACCGAAATAAACCAAACTGTCAGCTTTTAATGTGCTTAGTTTATGTTATGCTGTGTCAGCTTTAGAACCCTAAAAAGTCACTCTATCCTTTGTATGGCAGACTGTGCATTTTATATTTAAGACTGAAAGCATACGACCTGACTTACAATAACAAAATTAAACCAGCTGTTGTCTGCAGGAATGTATAGATTTACATTATTCTAGCTTTCTCAAACCTCTATCAAATAGAACTTAGTGAGTTCCATATTAAGCACACTTTATGAAAATATATTTAATTTCATGATTTTGAATGCTACCTTTGACAAGGATGCCTAGTTTTTGTGCTGTGTTGATTTTTCCAGAACTGCCAACCAAAATTTTCACACTGCATATAATTTCATGTATTATACTGTTCTATTCATCTGCTTCTTAAGGAAAGAGATCTTCCATACTCCTTACACACTTTGTAGAACATTTTGCCTACTTCAGTTTCGTTCTAGTACTGCTAAACTCATGGAATTCAGCCAGGGTGTGCTTGTCTCTGCTCTCTAGTGACCAACAATAGGGCACAAGGAAATGGAAAGAAGTTGAATCAGGGCAAGTTCAGATTAGACCTTAGAAAAAAGCTCGTCACTGAGGAGGTGGCTGGTCCTTGGAACAGGGTATGCAGGAAATGCTCACAGCCTGTCAGGGTTTAAGGAGCATCTAGATCATGCTCTTAGTCATGTGGTTTAGGTTTTGGTAGACCTGCAAGGAGCATGATCTTCATGACTCCCTTCCCATTCAAGATATTGTATGATTCTATGATCCTTATCTGCTTTTTTTCTTCCTTTAAAAAAATAATAGAGGCAAACATAACTCACTTTTTTTCAGAAGATAACCTTTTTTGACAATATTTTTATAAAAAGCATCCTTTGTTTTCCGACGAATTGTATTGTAGATTTCTTTTCCATCCACTGTATCATTAAGCACTTGTTCTTGGTGCTAGAAAACATATCACAAAAACATACTTTAAGCTCAGAAATTGCCATTAAAAAAATGCATCATATGAAGCTAAGATTAGGATCATCTTACTGAGTGGTACTATTAGTTTCTCACGCATTTTACTAAAGCATTCATTTTTCATACAATACACTTGCTAGACATGTACTGTAACTCTTTACCTATTTCCAAAACTGAAAGAAAATAGGAGTTTTCAATATAGAGCAGCTTCAACAAAGTAAGTCCTTTTCATGTAAAAAAACCCAAAAACCTCTTTCACTGTGGCTTCACTTTGTTAAAATTTATGCCTTTTAAACCTTTGAAGATTTATCTAGCTTCTGTATTCTACCAAAGCTCAGAGGCCTGAGTAATAATGGACAAACTCTGAAGCAACAAAAATGGTGCAGATCATAATAAAAACCATCTCAAAGTGGCACATTAGAACTCACACATTGTAACTGAGCAGAACTCAACAGAAGAAAGCAGAAATAGGAAATAGAAAAAAGATAAATTCATACAAAAAATGGTAGTATCTAGAAAAGCAAGTAATAAATATCATCAAAACCCAAGCCAGGTCTGACCTTACTAAGTAAGTTGATCAACAAAGTTCTTTAGCCATAAAAAAAACAATAAAAGCAAGACTATAAAGTAGTAAGAACATCACTGAGATGAAGAGACATATGAACTGGTTCTTACATACTATTCTTTCTTTTTGTGCATATATCTCCAAGAATTACAATTTTGATCAAAACAACAATAGAAAGATGAAGAATAATTAGGCAATACTAACAGGAATTACAGGACCTACAATGGAAGCTATACCCATATGTTACGAAATGATAATGTAACATTATAACATTAACATAATTATCTGTTATGATAATGTCTGTAACATAAGTACACAAGGAGTAGTGCACAAAACAAGAGATCTAGTGACAAATAAGTAAATATTTTATCAGACACAGGAATTCCATCAGATTGATCCTAAAATGATGCAAAACTTTTGAATTATTTTTCCCCTCAAAAACATGGAGCATGGTACTATGTGGAAGGGAGGTAAAGAAAGCTGAAAATTAACTGCACCACTGAGCACTAAGTTTTTAAATAAAGTCACAAGTGTATCTGGCTAGGTTAAAAGAATCTGAACTACTCTCACATGGAAAATGAGTTAATGCAGTTTATTAATACAAAAACTGCAAATTTTGCATATATGAAAAACTAAAATGAAGACTTAGTGCCATGATTAAAGAGGAATAATGGAGCATGAAGAAAGTTACTACAGAAGTTTTCCAAGAAGCAGTCTCAGAATTCCTATTTGCTTTCTGACCCAATTCTCAAATTTCCTATTTGCTTTTCTGTGCTCACGATACTGAGCACAAGTTAACAGCAGAAAACAATGGGGAAGCACCAAGGAAACAACACAATTAGCAGTAAAGACTGCAATAATAAGGTATACATCTCCTAGTGCAACACAGCAGTTACACTGATCGGAGAAAATGAGGCAAGAACAACTGAGTCACTGGAGGACTGGACTGTGATACTGTTGGCTACTGTTGCCAACATAGTGGTCTCATAATGATGGACTTAACTTCTGTCATTGCAGCTCCTATGGTGCTGTGTTTTGGTTTTGTGACTGGAACTGTATCAGTAACACACCAGTGCTCTGGCTCTTGTTGATCAGTACCTGCATAATATCAAGACTTTCTCCACTTCCCACTCTGCCCCCTTCCTCAGTGAGGTGGCTTGGTGGACAAGATGCTGGGAGCAGAGACAGCCAGGACAGATGATGGCAATCGACCACAGGGATATTCCCTGTCATGTAACATCATGATCAGCAATAAGGGTGTGGGCACAGAGAGGTCTCACAGAGCAGCTAAGCATCAGTCTACCTGTGAGAGGTGCTGAGTGATTGCCTTTGCATCACCCATTCCTTTGCTTATAAAACAGTATTTTTGGCTTATAAAACAGTAATCTCAACCCAGAAGATTCTTTTGCTTTTGCCTCATTCCACAAGAATAGGGAGTGCACAAACAAAGGTGTGGGTCCTTAGCAGCTCACCAGGGTCAACTCACCATAGAAAATTACATGCATATTAATAAAATGCTCCCCAGAGGGAAAAGGAATTATGCATATCAAGGTACTACTCTAAATTGTTCTGGTACATGTTCAAGAAAGGCAAGTTCACACCAAAACTGGCAGCAGCAAGGCAACTAGGCAAACACCACAAAGAGACAGGATCAGCTTCCGTGTGCTTAGCTTGGTGAACAGAGGAAATGCTCTCATATTAATAAGAAAGATCCCACAGAGGGGTATGAATTGACTGCAACTCTAAGGAGGAAAGGAAGAGCAAATTTCTCATTTCCACTGAAAAAGGAAAGCTTGGGAATAGAAAAAGAAAAAAATAGGCATGTAAATTTTCTAACCAGCTGTAAGCTCATGAAAAGCTACATAATGTGGTGTGCTTATTACTGGTGATATCTTAGAATCAACTTCTACTACGGGGCATGTGCTTCAGAAAAAGTGCTGCAGTCCCAGCCCTGCAATCATGCCTGAAGCTTTTCAGTTTCTAGTTTTTACAGCTTCTTGTGACAGGAGAAAAACCCCAGACACAGAAGAGAGAAGGGCAGACTGGTTCCTCTTAAAATGGGACTAAATCAAAGCACGGGCCCAGGAACACAGCTAGGGGCACAGACAGAACTTACCATACTTTCTGTTGACTACAAGCCAGTATTCAAAAAGTATATGTATTTGAGGATAAAACAAAAGAAACAGATGAGCTGAAAACACTGAAACTGTTGATGACTGACTACTGGCAATGATGCTGTTTAACTATCAGTATCTCTGCTGTAATTTAGTTCATAAATTGATTTGATAATGATTCAGTCTGTGACTTGAACATTAAAGGCTGAGAGATTAAATCCTACCTGCATTGGAACAGGATCTTTTAAGTAGTATCCTTCAACAATTTGTTCTTTTCTGTAGTGCTCAATGATGTCAGCAATACTGTTCCAGTAAGAAAAAGAATATTGAAATGTTAAACACATGAATTTTCCACTGTTTGAGAATCTTTTTCACAAAACCACAGAAAACTTTCCCTCAAAGTTTTAATAAAGTATTAATCATCATAATCTTATTTGCAGGAATGAAGATTTACTAATATACTGAAGTCAAGAAAGTTCACAAAACAGTATTCAGAAATGTATTAATACTAAACTCTGCAAAATATTTTAATGACTTGCTTAAAATGTCAAATGAGGACACATCATTTTCCACATTCAGGTAGTAGTACATGTGCATTATCCACTTTCCCACCACACTGAAAATTGCTATTTCATTGGCAATAATTTTCCAAGTACATCCTACAGTAATTAGCTAAGTGGAATAGGACATACTCTGAGTGAAGTGCAATCTCTTTCTAGGAAGACTGGAAGAGAAAACAGAAAAGGTTTGTAGCAGGGCTTATACAGATTATGACTGGACATCACTGAGCTATCATTTTAAACACTCATGCCAGTAACACTCTTCCACAAGCAAGTATTCATTCTAGTCACCAGATTCAGACTGCAATTGCACTTGGAAGGCTCAGGAGAGAAGTAGTGACAAACACAAGCTACAACTCAAGGCATTTAAGTTGCTCTAATTTATTTTTGCATTACTGAAATTTACACTCTAATAAAGAATAGTAACACCAACAGAAATTAATCATTTACATGCAAAGTATCAAACCAGAAAAAGAGCTAGATAATTAAGAAGATAAAATATACTCAGTGTGTCTTCTCAGTTCATGCATACTCAGCTGTGTGTGCACAGATACAAATAAGGCAGGTGTACAATACAGGAAAAATAGTTGAAAATATAAGTCTCAAAAACTTCTAAAAAAAGCTATATGAAGGCATCTTGGTTGTCTTTTCTGTTTCATTCTGAAGCTATAAACTGTGCAAACTTGATAGAATAACCTTCCCAGAAGTATTTTAATTTTTCAAGTACATAAAATTAGATTAATGTTTCTTTCTGTTTTAATGAAATTGAGTAATTAATTTCAATTTTTACTGAGATGCTGTCTGCATATACTGTTTTCCACATAAGAATTTCAACTGCCACACTACAAAAAATAATGATTCAGTCATTATATTTCAAGGGTTGAATAGCTACTACCAATATTTTCTAATCAATAAAACAGCATTGTATGAATTTTCTCACTCATCAAATCTGTGACCTTCAGTGCACCATCTATTTTCTCAACTAAAAATGTCATTAGGAGTTCCTCAAGATAAGAAGCAGGTGCCTGCAAAATTTCTGCAATTTTGTAATAGGGGCTGAAGAATAAACTCAGTTGTATTTAAAAACTCCTTCTGTAGCTGGAGTAACATATAGACTAGGACTCCAAGCCTTGATGGAGCATCTAAGGGCTGCATTCTTCATCATATGTTTGAACTTCCAGCAAGTTTACCAATCTGATATACACAGTAAATTGAACTGAATGTGAGCTTAAGTGTGTAGTGATAATTCTCCCAAACATACAACAAAAACAAAGCTTTTCTTTCACACTGAAGATTTCTGCAAACTACATAACAAAATACTAAAAAAATTCTTAAAGCATTTTGTCATAATTTATTGCTGCTTAACCTTAAAATCTTGTTTCCTATTCAGCTGCATAAGATCTCTTTCAGACTAATGTAATCTATACCCCAAATTAATCCAGCACTGAATTATAAAGTAATTGGAAGCAGTAACAATGTAATAACTTTCTGAAAGGGTATTATTTAATGCAACAAACCCATCTGAGACTAATAAGATTTCCTCTAACTTGATGATTAATTTGACATCACCAAGGGTGGAGGGCTCCTATCATCCTCCTAATAAGCCATGCAACTAGGAATTGGCATTTACCTCCATGAAAGGCTGACCCTGCACCTAGCCTAGCTTTCCATGAGGATGGCTGGAGGCCAAACTGATTAATGAAGAAGGTATTCAAGCTGCCTGGATATGAAATGTGCATAGGTTCATAAGGATTCAACTGCTTAGCCTCACAGTATCATGTGAGTGAAGTCATATGAAAAAGTCCACTGAACTTGAAGAGATATTGACATTTTCTAAGACTTCAACTGCTGAATCTCTAAAGTCAAGCTGGAAGTGACAGAAATTCTCTATTGGGGTAAGAATGCCCTTGTTCTGGGTGAACAGGACTGGAAAAATGCTGATTTTTTTAAGGCAGGCAGTGTCCTCTGTTTAAGGAGGAAACTGAGTTTTCATTACTTAAAAGTCTTCGAGATACAATAATTCTAAAAAAAATACTATCAAAGATGGAGGTGCACTGATAATTTTTCCCACAAAAGGGGAAATACCTCATTATTTCTTTCTTTTTGTACTAAGTTTTCCTTTTTGACTGTATTTTTCCACAAATGGCAAAAGAAATGCATCTTTCGTTTGTTCATTCTAAATGAACTGATCTGTATTTCTGTTCCAAGTACCATGTACATTTTTCAGTGTATTTAGTAACTTTTTCCAACAATGAAGGTGTTTTTCCCCTTTCTTGTAAATATCTATTATTTGAAAACTTTATTGGTTGTCTCAGATAAAATTAGATTTTTATTTTCCCCTTTTCAGACAGACAAGAACACATGGAGAAGCTTCCAGGTTGCTTCAAATAGAGTAATTTCTTAATTAAAGATACACAGTTTATGGTTCCACATGATCCATTCAAACCACAATTTACAGAGTGAAGCAACTGGCTGGCAGAAGCAGCACAAATACTTCAAGAGAAACAAGTTACACTTGTTAAGCTGTAAGAATTTGCTCAGTTAGATGTAACTACCAAGAAAATTAGGGAAAATTTTTTGTATAAAGGAAATGGCATGTCTTAAAACCATAGTAGTAAATAATTATCAGGAGCAAGTTACACAAGCATAAAATATCACAGTTCCTTTTGCCATAAGAACTCACCTATTATAGTATCTGCCTCCCATCATAAACTGATTGTTTGATGTTGGACATATTTTAAAACGCTGAATATTTTCACTGGTCCGGAAATAAAGTGAATAATCACCAGGGGTATTATCTGAAGGCCTCACAAGAAAACTGCACACCTGACCAACTGAAAAGACATCATAATAGTGTTATTTTCTTAGTGATATATATATAGACTTTTATTAAATCTATTTCTACATAAACTAGGAAGAACTGCGCACTTGAAGAAATACAAATCCTATAAAGGTAAATTCCATTAGTGATCTCAGAATAGAGGAACTAGTACTAAACCACCAAAATTAATGAAAAAATGGCTCATCTGTAGCCCACAACCTAGCCACATCTTTGCCAACTCTTAAAACAGAATACAAGAAAAGGCTGGTAACATTTTGAAAATAACACAATCTCTCTTCCAGTATTTAAAGTATTAAACAATGGGTCAGAAGTACTGTTTGCATTTAAAGAAATATTTGCTTTATGGAAAAGAAATAATTGACTATACATATAATAATTTAAAATTTAATTAGATCAAAAATTATTAAATTAACTTTACTTAAGAATATAGTCCATTCTGATAACCATGAAAGCTTTCCCTGTAGTGTTCTACTGAAGTAGCATCCAGAGGGGTTGGAGAATTTAAATCACTCATATATTTTCATACATATAAGGAAGTTTTGCCACAGTTTATTATTAACAGGATCACTTTGAGCCATTTTGCTATCACTGTATTTCACATCAGAAATACACATACCTGTCATCAGCAAATTGTAAGCTTCCTGTTTGGAGATCTTCCCATGGAACCATCTTAACAAAGATGAAGAGAAAAATTAGAAAGCAAGACTAGCAGCTCTCTTTTTTGGTTGTGGTGACATCCAAGGCTCTGGCACCTATGAATTAATCTTTATTTAAAAAGACCCAATATATATATAGATGAGACAATCAATGTCTATGCTACTTAATGATTCTCTTCTACCAACAGCATGAAAAGACAAACACTAATAGGTATATAAACAAATTACTTTTAATAACTATATCCAATACTTGGAGCTGATCTTGAAATACAGTTGTGTTTAGGGATTGAGATGAATTGTCCAAAATAGATAAGTAGGTAATTTGATAGGCATTATTTGAAGTCATACAGCAATGTACTAGAATCATGAAATCTGAAGCTCAAACAAGAATTAAACACATACAGAAAACCTCAAACTCAAATTTGCCAGAGCTGTGGAAACAACATCTAGCTTGGTAGATTAATGAATACAAACTGCTTTCGTCTCACACCTTGTGCTTTCCCAGTCTTCTGTCAGAGCAGTATCCCACAAAAGTTCACAGCCTCTGCCTAGTCACCACCTGATACCACTATTCAGAAAAGCTTGACATACTACAACTTAATAATATGTATTTAAAGGAAAGCTAAAGATATGATGCTTTTACATATTAGAAAACACTCCAATTTCTAACTTTCTTTCTATACTACCTTCAGATATTAATTTATTAATTCCTCTGAAAGGTAAACAACCACTGAAAAACAGAATCAAATCTCCAGGCATCTCCTAAAAGATACTTTCCAAATATAAAATTTCCCCATTTGAAGACATTCCATATGGTCAAATTGCTTTGAAGAACACAGTAAAACAAACAGACAACTGAAATACCTCCTTCTGCCACCAGCCTTTTGGAAATTGGGAAACAGCAAAAAAGCCAGCAAGCACAAATATGACAAATGAGGACATCAAATTGAGTCATCAAAGCACTAGACATTTTTCACAACTATCTGCCACTCATTTTCACTTGTAAATGTAATCTATCAACAGACTGACATATCAACACCCTGTTGATTCTGTTTCATTCAATTTTGAAAAATTTTTTAAATATTTAAGCAAATAGAAAGAAACTTATAGTCATGTGACTTTTTCTTCAAAGTTTTAAGTGTTATAAGAATCACAGAATTGTAGGATCACAGAATCCTTTGGTTTGGAAAACACCTTTAAGATCATCCCATGCAATCCTTAACACAGCTCTGCCACATTCATCACACAACCACGTCCCCAGATGCCACATTTACACACCTTCTAACTCCCTTCAGAGGTGGTAATTCCACCACTGCCCTGCGCAGCCTGCTCCAGGGCTTGACAACCCTTCCAATGAAGGTATCCCCCCTAATGTCCAATCTTAATAATCTCAATACCTAATCTTCCCTGGGTGAGACTTGAGCAAGTTTCCTCTTATCCTATCACTTGTTACCTGGGAGAAGAGACCTCTTTTGGCTACAGCCTCCTTTAAGCCATCTGCAGAGAGTGATGAGATTCTGCCTGAGCCTTCTTTTCTCCAGGCTGAGCCCCACCAGCTCCCTCAGTTGCTCCTCATCAGACTTGTGCTCCAGACCCTTCCCCAGCTCTGTTTCCCTTCCCTGGACACACTGCAGTGTCTTTCTTGCAGTGAGAGCCCAAACCTGCACCTGGAACTCAAGGTATTTACGGGAACATTCCCTGCCCTGCTCCTGCTGGCCACGCTACTGCTGACACAAGCCAGGATGCCATTGGCATTCTCAGTCCCTGGCTCATGTTCAGCCAGTGTTGACCAGCACCTCAGGTCCTTTCTGCTGAGCAGCCTTCCAGCCACTGCCCCAGCCTGTAGCACTGCAGGGGCTGTTGTGATCCAAGGGCAGAAATCATCACTTGGCCCTCTGGGATCTCATACCACTGGCCTCCCTGACCCAGTCTCTCCAGATTCCTGTGCAGAGCCCTCCTACCCTCCAGAAGACACTGTTCTAACAGTACTTTGGTACAGTATTTAGAGTTATCTTCAAGGCAACTGTGTTCAAGAAATACTCCTGTTGTGCATATTTTGACTGAAAGAGATCATACATAGCTTCATCTAAGATTTCAGCACTGCAATACCCATTAGTAACAGACATACCTATTATATGATTTTTTCATGTCAATTATCCCTGCATCTGCAGCAGCTAGTATATAAGGAAGTTTTGAGATTAAAAAATAAATCTCTTTGGTCATTTTCTCAAAAATTTAGAAATCCCATAATGGAAGTTTACAAACAGTTATGATTGCTTTTAAACAACAAAACAAAAATCCTTACATTTTGCCTTCATGGGGATCTTCTTCTCTTCCCTATGAGAAAATTAACATATCAAGTGAATGACAACAGTACAACTCAATTTAAAAAAAAAAAAAAAAAGAAAGACCTTCTGTAGGACAAAAAAAAAAAAAAAAAAAAAAAGACATTTAGAAGCCTGCGGCATTTTTTAACTAAAGGGCTTACTAAAGATCTATGAAAACTTTTCCTCTTCATTCATTAGCTTAAAATTCAGCAAAAATGTTATTTTTGATGATTACTTCAGTCATGAACCAATTTCTTTAGATATGGTAACTTTTCAGAAAGTTTCAACCTTCTCAGCCTTTTGAAGGTTAAATTACCACTGACCTATCAGTCTACAGATCAACAGTCTAGTACCACCACTTCAGCTTAGCTATTCACATTCTGACACAGGTCATGTACAAGAAGCATCTCAAATAACATTGCTATTAGCAAAACATATATACTGTGTAAGAAGATACTACAAAAAACCTGATTTTTCTTTTTTTGCTTCTCACCAATAATTTTTTAACCCAAATTCCATCCTTGAATAAAGAGAAATATCTACCACAAGGCAAAATTACATTCTGTTGACTTAGTGAACATTCCATGGCAATTAAAAAGAAAGAAATGCAATTTAATGATTCTTCACCAGAACAGTAAATTTTAGGTAAATGCCTAGTAAATTTACAATACCATTCATTTGTACTTATGCTTGAACAATACATGAATATTGGTTTTTTATAACAAACAAGGATTAAAGGTTTGTTTTACTATTTTAGAAACTATTAGATGAGTTTACTAGATTTAGAAAAGTACATAATTAGAAAACAGGCAATTAAATGTCACTAGTTTTTGTTCAATGTTATTTTATAAAAAGTCCCATTCATATAAGAAATCTGAAAACAAAAATTACTTACCACTTCTTCTACCAGGTCTTCCACAATGAGACCTTGTTCATCTGTTCGTAGGTTTGTAACCCACATCCAGCCATCTTCCAATTCGTTATGGACAATAAACATGTCTCCTTTAAGGAAACTGAAGAGGGTTACAGCAAGATTTAAATCAGAGATACTATCATAACATAAAGTTTAAAGAACACAATGAATTCTTGAGCACGATTTCCATAAAATACTTGGGAAAACCTATTTGCAAAAAATGCAGGAATCAATATTCCAAGCACATGTGTATTTTTCCTCACAATTAAGTGGCTTCTATATACAAGTTCTCATATTTTTGAATAATGTTCTATGAAGTATGTATCTAATACATACTTCAGTGCTGTCAACTTAAAAGTGTGCTAATGTATAAAACAAAAATAACACCACAATATTAAAATACACTAATATTGTTCTTTTATCAATTAAACACAAGTAAAATAACCCTTAGTAGTTTACAAGAGAATAATATTGCTTTCATTGAAAAATCACCTTGCATAATTTAAGTTGTGGAACACCTATTCATTGTGTTCTCACATATGAAGAACAAGTGATGCAAAGAGAATACAGAGCAGTTACCAGAGACTCCATGCAATTAGCTACAAGCGTAAGAAGCATTAACATTCAGAATCAGAGAACCACAGAATCAAACAGGCTGGAAAAGACCTCTGAGGCTGAGTCCAACCTACAACCAAATACCACATGTCACCAAACAGTACTAAGTGCAACATCCACTCATTCCTTAAACACCCTCCAAAACAGTGATTCCACCACCTCAATTGGGCAGCATTTCAAAGTTTAATCACCCTTTCTATGAAAAATTTTTCCCTAATGTCCAGCCTAGAGCTGCCCTGTAGACTAAAGGGGAATTTAAGATGATGTCCTCTCATCCTGCCACTGATTGCCTGGAAGAAGAGACTGAACCCTACCTGGCTACATGTTTCTTTCCAGGAGTTGTAAAGAGCAATGAAATTTCCCTTGAGACTCCTTTTCTTCAGGCTGAGGCCCTGCAGCCACTCCTAATAGGACTTGTACTCCAGATACTTTACCAGTTTAATTACCCTTCTCTGGACACACTGCAGGATCTCAATGTCATTCCTGAATGACATTGAATGACATGAATGCCCCACAAGTGGACACAGTTCTCAAGGTGTGGCCTCACCAGTGTTGAGCACAGGCAAAGAATCACTTTCTTAATCCTACTGGCTACACCACTGCTGATCCAAGACAGGATGCCATTGACTCTCCTGGGTACAGCTGGTGACCAGCACCTCCAGGTCCTTTCCCACTGAGCAGCTTTCTAGCCACTCTTCCTCCAGCCTGTAGCTCTGCAGAGGGTTTTATTGTAACCAAAGTGCAGAACCCAGCACCTGGTCCAAGGGAGTTTTCATTTCTGGAAGGACTAGTTAGCGAAAGTTACTCCTTAAAAAACACAAACTCAGATCACATGAAAACCTTTCACTGCAGCACAGAATTTTTGATCATGTTTCATGATGCATCAAGATACAGGAAAACAATGAAGAGTTGAAGCTCATTAACTACCATTTCAATTCAAAATCTCATAGCAACTGTCTATGGCACAGCTCTCATTTGAAGTAGGCTAACAGAAACAAAAGCAACAAACCACTATTGAAAATAAAGAATAAATTCAACTGCTATTCAGCTTTAACAGGTGACAGACAAAAACCCAACCAATGTATAATTACTGCATGGAAGATACGGTGAACTCAGTAATACTTTAAACTTAAAAAATATTAACTATGGTATTAAAATTCTAAGTCAATATTCTCTGAAATACATACTTTCTTCAAGAGCATCTTAATTTGATTTAGAACAAACTGAGAACTTTGGGCTCAGCTATGCCATGAACAGAACTACTTTAGCCATGCAGACCTCAAAACCCAAATACCAACTTTGCATTTCAGTTCTATCCTAATAGAGGAAGAAGAGGTTTAATTGCCTACAATTTTTGTGATGATAGCAAACAATAAAATGCTATTTCCTCTTAAGCTGATAGGTGGAATAAGGCACATGAAAGACCCTTTTCTACTTTTGTTATTACACACAGTAGGAAGCCTTAGTTGCAATGTGCCATTAGAGAGTCCCTTCCCAGTCCTACCATCTTACTAAAACACATAATTACAAACACAAATATCCTCATATCATCCTTTAAAGGATCAGACTGGACAGTGAGTCTTGGAATAAATTTCCATCCAAATGAGGATACAAAGATCTGGTATCTTTCTATACATTTTAAGATAATAATCCTAAACCTAGGAAAATTCCCAATTCAACTGGTGTATTATATCAGCTTATGAAACCTGCCTCATTAGAGAAATTAGTAGTCACCACAAATCACTTTAAAATCCTCCTGTTTTTAAATCTGGAAAAATATTATCTCAAGAAAGCAGTATCAATCCCAAGTAACCAGAAAATGGTCTTGTATTGAAATACTCACTTCTTCCATTCTTAAATTTTAAGTAATCAAGCCTCAAGTTTCACTTTCTAGTGATCTGAATTGTTTCCCTTAGCTACACATCTAGTAATAGTTCTGTGGCAGTTCAGAAAAAAGCCTAGCTCATTGCTTTCACACACTCAGATAAGGCATTTCCATACAGAATTCTTAGATAAATTTATCCCTCTGGTAAAAATCAAGGACTTTATAAAATCTATTCCAAAATTATAACATTACTGATTTTAATTCTATGTACCTAATGTACCTTCCCTTACAAATAATACAAACAAATACACTAAGAACAAAATGTCTTATTTCCAACCAAAGAACAGAAGAGATATAATCCTGTAATCTAACTATGTCAAGTTTAAGATGCAACTGGAAAATATCTGCAAACACCTATCTAAATTACTACTACTTATAAATACTCTCAAGATCTTCACAGCCATTATGCAAACGTACCTTATTTCATCAGTTTCTGGCACTTTGGTGTAAGGTAGAATTGCTCGAACCCTCCTTCTGTCTTCCACAGGCTACAATTTAAAAGAGAGCAATGGTTTTTTTCTCTATACTCTGACTGCAGACTCCATACTGTGGAATCTCTCTCCCCAGCATTATGCTATTCTGAGGCTAAGAACTGGTAACATCCCTTATATCCGCCTTGCCAGTTTTATATTTCCAAAGCTCAAAATCACTGTCAGCTGGAAACATGTAATTTGTTGGCTAAGAGAGCGCTTATTTAATTTTTTTTTTTTCACTTAGAGTGGAGGGAATGTCCACAATTTTAACATTTAGAAACATTTTTATCCAGGTTTTGGATTTTGTTACAGGGAGTATTTTGCAGGTTTATGTTTAATTTTAATTACTTTTCTTGTGTTAAGGATGGGTAAGTGAAAGAAACCTTGGTTATCTCCAGGATGCATATTTAAACCATTGTTAGATATGCAAAATGTCACAGAACAGTGAAGGTTATATTACAACAGTGCTCTTTATTAGCCAATAAATCAGTATGTTCTTGTTTTTCACTGTCTACTTAAAATGATGCTACCACATTGTGCAATAACTGCAATACCTCTATCTTCTTCATTGTGTATTTTTATTACATAGAAATTTTTTTACCCATTATTTTGTGTCAGTAATAATGCATTTTTATTCTCCTTATAGTTCCACATATCCCTATACAAAGTTACAGGAAACTTTGTAAAAAAATTTTTCCCAAAGAAAATTCTGAATAGTGATTAAAGTTACAAACATTTACTAATTTTAGTAAATTATTCTTCAGAATTTTTATTTTACTTGCCTCTGGAGGTGCTACTGGAAACAAGAGCTTTTCCCCTTTCAGCAAGCATGACACGTGACTGTAATAACCAATCAGGTCTGAGAGTGAAGCAAAGCGACGCCCACCAATGTAATAGTCTCCACACATGGCAATAATCCTATTAATAAAAAAAAACCCAGAAGCTTGACATCAGAAAAGTTTTTGCTATGAATTTTTTTTCAAACAAAAGGAGATTAGGACCACATTTAATGCTTAAAGCAGTGCCTATATTCAGTAAAATGCAGTATTACAGGCCCTCTATAAACATATAAATAAACCTAATGAACATTTTATCAAAAATATTCATATATATTATATGATCCACCAGTTTTTTATCTAAAGAAAGTGCTTATTCACAGAAAAAGACAGTACATTTGTCAGAATTAAATGAAATCGAAAGAAAAATATATAAGCATGAATATATAATAATAATGCACTAGTACACAATAGTATTATTACTTTTATTATGCACAACATACACTTTTTATAATAGGCATAAACTGAACAAAGTAGCAAGTACTTTAACAAAAAATTGCTACACTTCTAGACTATACAATGCAAAAAATAAAACATAAAAAATTAGTCATTTTGTTACAGTTTGCTTAGCATCCACATTAAAAGTTAAGAAATTACTTTGGAATAATCAAAGTATCTCCTTAAACTCAATTTAAAAATTTGGTATCTAATGGGAAAAAGCTCACATAACCATTTCAGCAGCTTAACAAAAAAAGAAGACTTCTAACAAAACAGTTTACTTATTTCTTTAATGTTTGTGTATTGTCTTCGAGATTCTTTAACGCGTAATTTGAATTAAGCTGCTTCTTACGAGAAGTAATGTAAAATTCATACAAAGATAAATCTTCAGGGACTAAATCCAAGCTCAAAAGCATATAGCACTGCAAGGGGAGTCAGAAAACAATGCTCAGGATAAATGCAGAAAGCTGTTCCATCAAACCTTTTGATTAGTAAACACAAAATCCATTGGTGTTTTTTGCTTTGGGACTTTTTGTGGCTTTTTTTAAAATTTGGGAGTTGTTTGTTTGAGGGAGTGTTTGTTTGTTTTGGGTGGGGTTTTCTCCCCTCAAAATTAAGAAAGCAACCAGATGTGCTGGCACTTTTAACTGTGCTAATTGCAATGATTACTATGGAGCAGACACGAAACAATATCCTTGACTGATTAATGAAAACTGCATGGTGCTTTAAGTCTAATCAAACCACTTTAAGCAAGCTTCTCTATCCAGATATTTTTGGTTTCCTCACACTTCAGTTCATCACCCTATCAAGTAATTTTAAAGTAGCATGTTTTAAAACAATCAAACACTAGTAAGAAGCTGTACAATAAAAGCATAAAGAGTCAAAAATAGCACATTACAATACAATCATTGCTGACTTTTTGTGTTCTGAAACAAAAAGTAGATAGATCGCAGTATTCAAAATAAAACACTTAATTCTCACCTAAAATGATTGACATTTGTTTTACTAAGGAATGAAAGCACAAATGAACCTGGTCTCCGATCACTCTCTCGAATAAGGTAACTTCCAGGTTTTCCCGCCTGTCGGAGACGTTCTTCCGCAATTGTTCTGTCAAGTTTTCCATGATACCACCTGAAAAAGGGAGTAACAACATATGTCCTCAGAATGTAAGGGTTTCCTTTACTCTCACAAAACAGGCCCAGGAAAATAAGAAAACCTTTCAGTCAAAACCCATACAACTCCAAAACTTTGTTTCAAAGTTATCACATTGTTACAAGTTCAACCTTCTAGTTGACTTATTTCCAATAAATAGCATTTTTAACACACCAGTTTCTCATATAACATTCTTTTCTCAAGGAACAACCCTGAGAGTCAGAGGCTCTACACATATCATCAGTTTTTATCTCCTCCTTAATTTGTTAACTTTGAATAAACAGAAACTGAGGTGACTGACCTGACTGAAGAGATTATTGTATTTTAAGCCTACACAGGTGTCAGTCTAGGCTGGGTATTTCAAAAGCACAAACGGAGAAGTGAAATCTATCAGACTGTTCCTCAGCTGACAGAAATGCTGCTGCAGCAAAGCCAGCAAAGAACTGGACAGCAGTCACCAGGCCACCATGCAGCCCTAAAACCACCTTTCCTCATCACAATGTGTATCCTATCAATGAAAAGTGAGTGCTGATGCATGTCAAATCATAGACAGCAAAATATGAAAAAGGAAATCTTTACTGCTACCATTCAAGCACTCAATCACCTATGTCAGTTTATTTACACAACCTTTGTCAGAGTACTTGTTCTACTCCAAATGATCAAGCACAACTTTTGTTTTACCAAGAAAGAAGTGATATAGAGCAGTTTCCAAAGACAGACATTGCTCTCATTATCTTCATCAAGCCACAGCATGTTCCAGAGCTATATATTACAATAATTCATTAGCTTCTCCACCTAATTTTGCTTGATTAAAACTTTAATTTTTACACTCAGAAACTGTCAAGCTTCAAACCAGCCACCGTTTCACAAAATGTAAATCCTTCACCATTTCAGATCATATATACCATTTAGTTCTAACAGTTCAGAAACTGTTTTGCAAGATTCACAAACATGCAATTTAGAAAATATGTAAATAATCTCTTGAACTAAATTATGCAAAAATATCAAGTATTTCACAGCATACAGTTTCAAAAAAAATAAAAAAGCTGAGCTGTTGATGAAATCCGAACAAAAGCAGTATTTTCTATAAAATGGAAACAAAAGCTTTGAGAGCTTTTAACAAAACAAAACTTTGACAAACTAAACCAAAAAACACCACTTCAACACTAGGAGCAGCACAAGCATAGATACTGTCTAACATTGAAAACTGAATGCTTGCTAGTATTGCTCCCCTTTGTTTCTCTTCCTCACCACGACTAAAACAAGTAGAAGCACTGTTGTGTCTCTATATTGTTTAAAACTTGGAACTGCTGCAGGCCTAGCAAGAGCCTGTGTCATTCCATTTCAAGGCAAAGCAGCCTGATGAACAGAAACCTGTCATTCAAAGACAGACCACAAAGAAGTGGATCACACACCTTCCCTAACAGGAGGGTCCTTTAGGAAATGAAGCAAAATCAAGACTGTTGATTTTGAAGTAACTAAGATGAAATTTTCTGTGTGTCAGTGTGAACAGCACAGCTGAAACTTGAGTGAGTTTGTTCCCAACATAGCTGGGCATTGCTTTCCTGGATAGACTGACTTTCATGAAGTATAAAACTCCTCAGAGAACCAAGAAACTTCCCTGATTAAAAAACCAACATTCCATTTCATGAAATCTATTTTAGACTAATAATAGGTTCACTGAGCTTTTATTTGTTCCTATTCATCACCCACTTGAGGAAAATAATCTTAATTCTATTGAGAGACACATTGTATTACAATGCCAAAACTAAAGAAAGGCATAATTTCAAAATGGAGAAGTGGGAGTCTTGAAGAATGCAAATTATTGATGAAAAATTAACATAGTAAGCAGAAAGGCAGGATCATATGCAAATAAAAATAATTTTTCTGTAAGGGAAGAGGATTTCTAGCAACAATAACACAAATTTAGGTGCTCCAATTTTCAGTCCAGAAGCTTCAAAAAAAAGACACCCTCCTTGCTGATGACAGCAATATATATTTGGTATGTCCCACGTATTGGAGATCACAGTCCCTTAACCCTGAACAGGCTATATATATTTTGTCCCCATTCAACACTTCCATATCTAGTGTACCAGCAGACATTTATTACCTGTTAAAGCATTTAAGGAAAGGTTTGTTTTCTAAAGCAAAAATATTAAGTTAATTTCTGAGTGCAATTAAATTCACTGTCACTAAGCCCATACATAAAATGTTAAATTTTGATGGTAAAAAAACCACTGCATTTTACAGCTTGTTCTGTATTAGTGTAATGTACCGATTACTCTATACTACTAGCCATAGAAATAAATATGAACAATAAATTTAGTACAAACTACAGTTAAGCAGTCAATATTGAGCAATGATAAGAGAAAACAGCTCAAGTGATATCCTCACATAGGGTACACACTTAAGTGCAAACTTAGAGTATGCAAAATGGTTGCCCAGAAATCACTGCATTTTTTCAGAGAACAGAGTTTCACCAACAGATAAAAAGTTTATTCAAGCAATATACAATCTAGGAGCACTAAAGACATCACAGTCAGAAGCGCTTGTCTTATAACCCATCCTGCTATCACCAGTATTCATTATTATAGAAAGATACACTCTGCAACTTCCCATCACTATCTTCAAGGATCCTGACAGCAAACACTAAAGACTATTTTACAAAACTGCAGTATTCAACCTCATTTAAGGATATTAAGCAATCTAACGAGCACTAATGAAAGATTTTAAGATCTCATGCTGTTTTATCAGTTACAAAGGAACATCCACCCAACAGTCAGTGCTATCCAAAGAAAATGTAACAGAAATTAGTAAAATAAAGAGCCAGCCAAACTCCTAATTTCATCAGAGAATAGAGTACAGAACACTCTGAAGGATACAAACAGACTACCATAATTTCTGAACTGAAATAAACTAAACCCCAGATCTTTCGGTTTTAAGCTCCAATCAGGTATTTAAGTAAAGCCTGAGCTCAGTATTTCTGCAAAAATATATCACAAGAAACCAGCTCTCCAAGTTTTCTAAGACCTACAACTTAAATATTCTGAAATCAAAACAGCTTCAAGTTTAATGTTTTTAGTCAGAAGCAATGCTAACCATAGATGGATGCAAAAGGAATTGCTATGTATGGTGTACTGTTAAGTCTCATGAAAGGAATTAAGGTTTGGATAGGAAGGTATCACATTAAAAACCTGTCTAGCTTATTCATCAATAAGTTGCCAAGTGACTGTGACTTACAAATGCCTGCACTGAAAGTTCTAATTCACCACTACTTTGATGTACATCCTCAATCACTGCCAAAGACAAGGTCCCTATAATTTCTCATCAGTCACCTCTGCTTGTTTGCCTAATCCTACCTAGGAACACTTCTGTATATCTAATATTAGCTTTGCACATTTTTAAATGGTGACAATTCCCTGCCTTTATTGTGTTTTGAGCAAACATAATTCAATGACATTCTGAATCACAGCTAGTACTCTAACAATGCCATTGCTGTTATGACATGCACTGACGGAGAGTAAGTAGCTTTGCAAGTGTATGTTATGAAATTATTTAACTATAAAATGTTCTATCAATTATAGATCACAATTCAGGTGGTTTTTTTTCTGTAACCACCTGTTTAACTCATGCACTTGAAGAAACTTGTGTAATTGTTCTTTATTTCGATTCTAAGAGAATACCAATAAAAGGCTTCTGGGTTTCAGAAACCTGCTGAAACTCTGCATGAAAATACTCCCATCTGCTAGTTTATTTCAAAAGCAGCATGTTCAAAACTCCAACCCAATCTATCACAATTTAATTACAGCAAGCAGACAGAACAAAGACTCAACATTACAAAGAGCTTCTATACCCACACAAGAAACATACAGGTGTGGAGAAGACAGTGAGTGGCTGACAACCACATGCCAAGTCATGATCCTCATGGAACAAGCTGCACTGCAGTCAGAGCTGTGACCTCTGGTCCACACACAAACAAAAGACTCCTGTATTTCCCCATGCTCCACGGAAGCTGCTGGGTAGTCGCAGCAGCCCCATAAGGCCCAGCCAGCCCTCTCCAGTGTGAGGAGGAATGAAGTTACACTGCATGCCTTTAGCAAGTTCACAGTATAGCTATACAGCTTCTGGCCTCCAACACAGCCCCAACACCACAAGGTCCATGTAAGGAACAAGCCATTCACAAAGAAGTAGCAGATGGTGAATTCACTACATGGAAGAAGGCAGCTGCTATTATGTGTGGAAGCATGTCACAATGTACAATCAAATCTTTATTTATGTATTTCCTTTTTACATGTGGGAAAAGCTTTGCTGCTCTACTAAAGGATTCTGCTCTTATCGTATATTACAATTTTTTTTCTTAGGAGCACAGTAAGTAAAGGAGAAGAGAATGTAAGAAAAGTGCTGAAGGGGAGCAAAAGTGAGTACACTATAGATCACAGCTGCAGGTTTTTCTATTTCCATCTATAAAAGCTACAGTGCACAGGAAAAAGTCTTCAAATGCCACATCCACTTCATTCAAGGCTCTTCTCAGCTATACCATGGTGTTTCAAGAAAATATGTAGTAACAATGGAGAACTTGTAGGAATCATGGTCAGAGCTCCTCTGAATCCAGACTGACTTAGTGCCTTTCACACATTAGAGATTCTTGTCACCACCTCAGACTATGAGCTCTGTTTCAATTACAGGCAAAAGACAGAAGATATTACTTTGAACTGGGAAAATCCTCAGTATCAAAAGACACAAAAATCTCAAGGCATTTCATGATGGCAGAGGAGAAAAATGACACAACAAAACATCCTGAATTATTGTTTCTGTCTTCTTACTCCAATGATGGTTAACATCAACCATCCTCCTCTCAAGCCTCCCACATGAAGATTGTCTTGGAGGATGGATCATGGTGCAGAGCCACTGGAGGTCATAACTACACCAAAGGGGAAAAGTGGCACTTAATATGAGAAAATTTCAGGGGTGTTTGTTTGTTTGTTTGTTCTGTGATATATACATATATGTGTATATATTTTACATATATATATCTCATATATATATTTGCTAGCACAGAACTGTTACTCCTTTTCTGTTATTTTTGCCTGGAAGCCTCATAACTTTTGAAGTCACAGTAATTTGCAGGGAGGGGTTGTTTTTTCATTCCAGGAAAATTTCCACCTTCTTTGGCAGATAATTTTCTGGCAGATACTATCCTTAGCAGATTTTAAACCAATGCTCCTATTCACTGCTGAAGTTTCATTACAGTCTTACAGCTTCTCCCAGCCTAAACTGCACTCTTGGTTTTATTATTTTTACCCAGACCCTGCCTTTCAGCACTTTATTTCCCATTTCTGTCATATCTGTAAAGTTGTGATACTGTCTTTATGCAACTGATTTGGAGAGATAAGATTAAACTAAATTTCAGTTAGATTTTACTACATTCATCTCCTTCTTCCATCTTGTTAGTTAATACTCAGTAGTTACCAACTTTTTACCAAGCCTCTGCAGTTATCCACATTACAAAACTTTGCTACCAGAAAAAGATCTGCATATATGCTAGAATGGATGCACCTTTAGGATAAGCAGTTGAAATTAACTTCTAGCCAAGTGTTCTTTGTCCAGTGTGCATGACTCTGAGTGTTACATACAGTTCTAGGAACAAGAGGGAAAGATTTTCACACCATTTGCTTTCTTTTTCTAAGAGGCACTTAAGCACATCCGTGTAAGACTAACAAAGACTCCTTCTACTTTTCTTATTCGACTGTTCCAAAATCACCCAAAAACAGCATGGAAAAACTGAACTGTGGTGTGCTACAAGACCAGGAACGACCAACTAACATGGAAAGTCCCCACCACAGGCACTCTTTAGCACACCAGCTATGTCCACCTGTTCACTGCAGGACACACCTCTGCCTTGCACACACCTGCACAAAAAAGTCATTAAAACTCAGCAGTTAATGTCAGCTCCAAGCTAGAACTAAACAGATCAACTGAAAACCTCAGTATATCTTAACAGAGAGACTATAAAAACATGAAATATCAAGGTAAGTATACAGCAAAACAAATAATACATTTAAATAATTTCGCAAAGAGAAGAAAGCTTCTAAAAGTTTCAATTGCTGCAGCAAACAATGCCATAACTTTAGAAGAGACAGAAGTGTGACAACAGCATACTATCCAACACTGAGAAGACTGACTGCCTATCTCATTTTCACAAGAATCAGCAATAAGCAAGTGAAACACAGCTAAACTTCATGAAAAATAGCTCTTGAAATAGCTGGCTTCTTTTTTTTTTTTAACGAAGAATCAGATTAGGAAATGAATTCTGGAACTCATTAAAGGCCTTAGCAAGAAACTTTCCATTTCTACATACTACGTATCTGTGCCCTCAGGTGAAAAACATATTTTTTGACTAATTAGCTCTGAAGCAATGTCAATAAGGCTATAAAAATGACCAGATACTCCTGACAATAACTAAGGAATTTCTAAGATGTTGTTCAATTTGTCTGCCATTACCCTCATTAAATGTACCAGAGGTTCTTTCATCTTCCTCCTCCTCCTTGCACCTCACCCTCTAATCAAACACAGGTTTTGGTTTTGTTCTCCCCTCTCACCTCCTCTTGCAAGCTGAATTGTTCTCAAGAGAGGGATGTGTCAAATCCACAGATGGATTAACTGCTTCTACAATGAGAAAACCTTGACAGTTTTTTATACACTAGAAATCAAACCCTACCCTGAATTGTGAATATTTGAACATGTTCAAATCATCCAACATGCACTAGGAAAAACAGTGCATATAAGCTAGAGTACAACCCATACAGAACAAATCTCACAGTGTAATATTTAAAAAATTGTGCATAAAATTGAGAAAAAATATCCCACCTGTTTCTAGACTGGAACACAAGTTGAGATGATTACTACAGAAGCATGGTAACATGCTGCTTTTAAAGGAATAAAGACATTTCTCTAGCATCCTTTTTGTTTTATTTTAAGGAACAGAAATAACAAAAAAGTCCATAGTTGCTTAAAAAGCACAAAAATCCATGCAAGAAAAAAAACTGGTTTGAATTTTTAAGAGAAAAAAAAAGTGGTTTGAATAAGATAATGCAAGCAATTCCTTCATGTTCAGTATTAGGCAAGTATCCAACCTTGAATCTTCTAACATCTCCAGGGCTAACTCTACTAAGAAATGGGAATATTGAGAAGAAATTGACTGACTTATGATCATTCCTAAATTTTATAAACAGAAAATATAATGTCATTTATCTACAAAATAACCATACAAAACTTAATGAGCCCCGATCTGGGCTATATGATTCTATATATTCCAACTCTGATGAAATTTTATACTCACAAAAAACATAAATAACACTTGAGTATTAACAACTATTGATATTTCAGTCTAGCAAAAAACAGAACACCAACCAAAAAAAATTGGTATAGTGTGAAGTTAGCCTGAAAATAGCTGAAAATACTGAAATTTGAACACAAAAATTAGTTTTCTGGGTCTGATCTTCCTAAGAATCTGACTGTAAATTGCGATAACACACTGGGCACACTAAGTACCCTGGAAACCTCAATACTCCATTCCTGAAATATACCTGTAGTTTTGAAATGAGTCTAGCAACACTGGGTACATTAATTTATATTTATTATATATATAATATATATGTGTGAATAATTATAATAAAAAAATACCCTAGATGGAAAAGCTAGGTATTTGAAGCACATTACTAAATATTTAAGAGGCAATGTTAGCTACTTTAGAAAAGTTGTTTTTAAGGCAGATTCCTGAGCTTTTACCAGAGAAATTAAGATATGTGTCTATACAGAAAGTAATGAAATATTCTTCTTGCCAACCTAAAAATTTCTTGTAGTCTCATTACTAATCTTCTCTATTAACAACTGTCCTGACTTTATTCCTCACTAATTACAGTAAGAGTTTTCAGCAAATAGGTCCTGTAACATGGATCTTTACCTATAAACAGCATCTTTATACACACAGATAGAATCAACTTGAGTTGAGATAACCACCAGCAATCATCAAGTTCAACCCTGCCACCCTTCTACCCCCAGCTCAGTTAGGATCAGGTACATCTGGTTGCTCAGGGCTTCTTCCATTGGGTCATGAATATCTTCAATGATGGAGACCTCATGACCACTCTGAGCAATGTTTGTCACTGTTTGATCACCTTCACCATAAAACAAACAAACAAAACAACAAACAAACAAACAAAAGCATCCTGCATTTAAATGGAAATTCAGGTTTTTCCATTTGTTTCCATTGCCTCTTTTCTTGTCACCTCACACTACTGAGGTCAGTCTGGTACTCTCATCTCAACCCTTCCCACATGATTTTTACACTCATATTTAAGACCCACTCAACTTCCTCTTCTCCAGGCTCAACAGACCCAGACCTCTCTGTATCTCTTTATGTGACATATGACCCAGTCCCTTCATCACCCTGATTGCCTTGCACAGACCTCTCTGGGGTAGCTCCATGTCCGATGTGTCTCAGCAGTGCTGGGCTGAGCAGAGTGAATGATCATCCTTCTCAAGCTGCTGACAACACCCCTCCCAGTGACACCCAAGACACCCTCAGCCTTCTTCGCCACAGAGGCACACTGCTGGCTTTGTTCACATCCTGACGCCCACATGCTTCTCTGCAGAGCTGCTTTCCAGCTGTTTAGCCCCACCACGTGCTCAGGGTTACTACTCACCAGTGCCAGAACTTTGTGTTTCCTTTGTTTAACTACACAAGATCTCCTGCCACCCAGTTCTCCAGCCTGTCCACATCACTTTGGATGTCACCACAACTACCTGGTGTTTCAGCTGCTCCTCTTTCAGTTTTGCATATCTGTGAACTTGCTAAGGCTGCATGAACTCTGTCCAAGCATCAAGGCCACAGTATTGGCCCCTGGAGGTATCCTAGGGAATAACCCCAGTAATTTGCCTCTATCTGGACTTTGAGCTGCTGGTCACCATGCTCTGCTCCCAGCCATTCAACCGGTTTTCAATGCACCTCATGTCCATTTACCTAACCTGTACTCTGTCAGTTTGTCTGTAAGGAGATGACTATGGAAGACAGAGTCCAAAGCTTCAGTAAAAGTTATGGTAAACTCTCTAGCTTCCTCCCCCAAGTCAATGACTTATAAATCTATGTCGATTACTCCTCACCACTTTCAGCACTAAATATGATTTAAAGATAAACTAATTTAATAACAGAAACTTTTTTCTGCTCTATCAAGAGTGATAGAATGGGTATTTTATACAAAAATAAAAACTATTAAAGACCACCTTCAATCTTTAAATAGTATATAGAAGTAAATAAAGTAGGTCAAGTATATAAACTCTGTCAAGCACTGTAACATTTTACTAACCATACTCTGGAGGGACACTGAGAAACCAACCCTGCAATACTTACATGCAGCACAAAGACTATGCTAAAACAAGATGCCTTCTCCCTCCTACTGTGCTACCAGCAAGACATGACAAAAAGATGCTTATTTTGCTTGGGAGAAAGATATGAAATTGGAAAACTACTATGAAAATTTTATGAATCTATGCCAGAATCAGAATATGGAGTCCTATACTGAAGAGGCCTAAGCCCTCACCAGAAAATTTGTGTTCCTCTTCCCTTCACAATCACAAAACGTATAAACAAAAAAGGGTGAAAAAACACAGCATGGCATTACACTTCTCCATGGGATAGGCTGGTAGATGAACTGCCAAAGTCCCACATCGATATTATGAGACTCAATCTATAACACAAAATAAAAACTAACGAGATAGTCAAGAGACTCTAGTCACTGTTTACTGATGTTAACTAGAAATACTGACTAAACTACTGAAAAATCATCCTCAAACTTCTGGCTTCAAATGCTATCTCTGATTTTATTTAACTGAAGTTTTCATTTACCTATGAACTAGCACACTCAGTTTACTTACTGCTTCACTTCCTATGGCAGGTTAGGTACAATGTTTTTCTGCTGCGTTTAACCACTCACTTAAGACAGTTACTTTTAACACCACACAAGCAGCCAGAAGTGGCCCAGAGGACACTACTCACCAGCTTCAGAAAAATAAGGTGTTCTCTTCCACACATAGCAGAGACTGATGAAAAAATTCCTTATCACAAATGAAAATATTCAACGCTAACTGCATTAACTGCTAAACAAAGAAATCTCATACAGTACAATCTATTGACAGTTTTTTATACAGTACCTAACTAAATACACCAACATTACTTCCTCACAGTTTACAGTGCAACAGTTCCACTCATTAGTCTGGAAAAACGCCTTCTGCAGTTATTCAGAAAAGTATTTTCTGCAAATGCAGAACACTCAGCTTCCCATCTTGAACACTTACGTGAAGATACTAGAACTTCAGTTTATGATAAGGCAGAAAAAGATTCTACTTTAATGCAACCCATTCTTATTTAATATTTCTCTGCCTGTCTTCATCTTCAGTGCTTTTCCTTGTTATTATGTTGCCTGAACAAGCACCAAGAGTGACAGTAAGAATATATCTGCTTTGGGCAAGATTTGTTTTAATCAGACACTATTCTGACAGCCTGTTTCATTTTGTGTGGTTGATTACTTTCAGATTTCAACTGATTTCCATTTCAAACTGACAAGCACTGCCCAATAAACAACGAATGACAATACCAGTTTTTCTGTAATACTGGAATGGCTCCTGTCACATTATTGCAGCACTAGGATATAAAATAATTTTGTTAACTAAGATTTTAAATCATATACATAACAGAATCAGCATTCATTCATTAAATCCAAGGGAATTTCCTTACACTATCTGAGCCTCTGCCAGAGCTCTGTAAATGGGGCAGAAAGTAATGGAAAAAATTACCTAAACAAACACAGAGTTGCCCACTTTATTCTGCAGTACCCTGTGCCTCCCACCTAGCATTAAGCTATAACATAAATACACTACTGTTGCACTCCATAGAAATTAAAACCCACACACACACTGAACAGAGAAGCCTCAAGTTTCACTCCAGATCAAAGATTTAAAAAATCAGCCCTAGTGGGGGATTTTAGTGAATAAAGAGGTCTTATATGCTAGTATCCTCCTGAATATTAAAGAATACACACTAGAAGAAGACATATTCCTCAGACCTCCCTGAACAAACTATATTTATAACATCCTGATGGGAAGTGCAGAACCCACATGTGCTTCACTTTCCACCTCTTCGTGTTAGTTACTATGAAAGTCAGAAAGTCAACTTTACACCATTTAAAAGCACACTGATGTATAAAAAAGCATTTGCAACATATTTACCACCTAACTAGGAACTCATATTTTGTCTAGTTTGTGTTTTCTGGTTTGCTTTGGGCTTGTTTTTTTCAATATGCAAAACAAGTTCAGAGAAGTGATAAAGCTGTGCCAAAGTTTATGCAGAATGTTTTATTTTATTTTATTCTTAGAAGTCTAATCTAAGATTGGAGTTTGAACCTGGAAAAACCAGCAGCAACACTTAACAGATAATTCTCTCTGGAGAGAGAGTAGCCACTCAGGAAATTCTAAAATGCAACACACACCTACCGGAAGGCAAAGAAACCTAGTGAGTTGTTACTATTATAAAAGAAGTAACATCTTTGCATTCTTATAGAGGAGAACAGTAATTCTGTATTATGGCAAGGCCAGAAGTGAAGAGCACTGTCAAATTTCAGATGTACATATAAGATATTTTAAGCAATGAAGACCAACAAAGCCATGTGACAGAACTGAGGAATTATCTTTTAAATCACCCTGCATTTATTCTCTAAAATCTGACTAAGGAAGAAGTGCACAACAGTGGAGACAATCACATTTAAACAAATGGAACAGCAGTCCTGTAATCACATCCCACTGGAGAAATTTAATACAAATTTAAATTGAATGAGCAGTTAGTCTTCTCAAAGACTCATACTGGAGCTTTCCTTATATATGATGACAGATTAATACTATGTCTGGTTTTGGTAATAAATCAGGAACTCAACTCCATAGAAGCAGGTGGTATAACTACAAAGAAAGGGCATTTCCAAGTTAAAACAGCAGTACTGAAAGGACAGAATGTACTACTGACATATACCAATTTTATGACCTAAATGAGAATCATAAAAACTGATGCTGCACAGCATAAATAAGAAATGAATGAAATGGAAAAACGTTTCTAAATCACCAAACAACTTAAATATTTTATGGAAAAGTCACACACCAAGGATAAAAATTACGAAGAAAAAGCTTAAATATTTGGAAGTAAAAACTTCTGAATCAATTTCTAAATGTTTTTACTTCTTGTCAGATTTAGTATTACATTCTTCAACAGAAGAACATTGAACTAGGGAGCTATGCTATCATGCTATTATCCTGTGTAAGGTAAGTAGCATTCTCAGCCAAAACAAAACCAGGACTGAAGTCTTCCCCAGTCCTGTACTCCTTGCCAGAAACATTAACATCCTTTTTTGAAAGTTAAACATGATGTTTGCACACCATTACAGTATTGCAAAAGACAATGTTTTGACTGAAAAATACACTCAGAATTGTAGAGGTAACAATTAATTTAGTATCAAAAACTGATTTATTCATGAATGACTACCCTGCTTTCCAAAAATACTGTAAAAAGCTTGATTTTTGCCTTTTTCCTCAGTTCTCTGAGGAACTTAGGTCGGACAGAAGCATTTTGAACTTTTCAGAGAGACAAACCAGAAAAGCAAAATCCTGTTCCCCACGTGCTTGGCACACGATCCTGAAGAAGTAACTTTGTTTTTTACGTGTTTCCATTTCCCAGATTTCTAAACTTCCTAATCCTATTTCTAGCTCATTAGGGACTTCTAAAAGTTTAAGACTATTCAAACACTGTCTTCAGAAAACAAGGCTTTAATGTTTACACTCTTCCACACAAGTTCAGAAACTAAAAGGATAAAGGACTGCTATGAAGGTGTCAATGTTAGAGAGTTTAATTTTAAAAGAAATCCTGTAGTATTACCATTTTACATCCTATTTAAAATCACAATGGCTCGTGAAATCCCTAAAGTATGTAACATAATGCAGGAGTTAACTCTGTCAGTCATGACAGAATATAAAGAAAGAACCCAAAATTCAGAGATTTTTAAGTCAACTTTCTGACCTATCTATATAAAAATATTTTTAATACTACTGTATGCTACCCCCTAAATTATCCACTACATGTGCGAGAATTTCAAGAACAACATATTTATAGAAACTATATCAATGGAAAAATAAAAGCCTTCGAAACAATCTAAGTTTGGGGAGAATATGATGCAGATACAGAAGAAAAGGTTTTTATTTTCTATTCTAATACACACCATGGAAGTACTTTGTGTCAACCTGCGGATTTTCTACGGTGAAATCCAAAGGTTGTGTTTAGAGTACCTACTAATTACATGGACTCTATATAACACTATTTAATCTTATATTTCACCCAACATAAACTGCCTCTAGTGCAAAATTCCTTCTATTACCAGCACTGCAGGAATCCAAATTAAGCTGATGTATGGATAAATACAATAAAACCTAACTATAAGTTTACAGTTTATTCCAAATCCCTCCTCTCTCCAAGCATAACCTAAATGAAAACACCTTTAAATCCGTTGAGCAGCAAGGCAGTTAAAACACTTATAAAAATACCCCTCTGTTAATGCTTTTAAAATTAGAAATTATTTTAATTTATTTTGAATCCTTTACTCAAGACTGTCTGAATTTTTAAAAAAGACCCAACATGTGGGCCTTACTTTGGCTGTGTTTCTATATATCAAATGGAAAAGATAAGTAACCCACTTTATTATTTTTCAGCAGAAAGCAATGCAATACAAAATGATAACATGGTAAATGAAGTATTTTATGCCATGGATAGGCTTTTTCTGTCTATTTACAGAAATTAAATTCATGGCTTTACTGAAAAAGGGCTACAACTGGCAAGAAAAGCCTCTCCCAACAGGTAGTTGCGAATAGCTCAGAACAATCAGAATAGCTCACTCTCCCTGGCAGCCTGCAGCATCGCTACGAAAACTTGCAAAAAACTAACTCAGCCGCCTTTTTCCGATGAGCTGATCCCCCTGAGCACCGAAGCACCAGCTCCCGGGGAAGGGGAAGGAGCCGCTGCCGACCCTGCCGGGCTGCGGGTGGGCTGCCCTCCGCAGACCCCGGGCAGCGTCCCCGCAAAGAAAACTTCCGGCTGGAACGGAACCGGAGGGAGAGAAAGTGAAGGGGTAGGACGCAGAACTTTTGCGAGACTTCCAGCGGAGTTTGACACACACTTTCCCCGGGTAGCGGTGGGGGCCCGGCGGCGCGCTACCCGCTCCCCGCAAGGATCGAGGCGGGGACGGTGGGTACTCACTGATTGGTGGGGGGTGCGTTCAGCGGAATGGCCACCTCCTCTTCCTCGTACTCGGGCCCGTCCAGCGAATCTCCCTCGTCCACTGTCCCCAGCCCCCCGGCCAACGGGGGCGGGGGCGGCGGCAGCGGGGGAAAGCCGGGATCGGCAGCCCCAGCGGCCGCCGGAGGGGCTGGCCCCGCGCCCAACTCCAGCAGCCCCAGAACCGAGCACAAAGCCGCCCCGCCTGGGGGGCCGCCGCCGACCAGGAAGGGGCCTTGCGGCTCCGGCGCCCGGCCCCGGCACAAGGCGGGACAGTGCCCCAGCTCCCCGGCGGCGGCGGCTCCCGCCGTCCCGGCTGCAGCGCCCGAGCCGCCCTCCTCACCCGCGGCCTCGGCCGCCATCATGTTGAGCCTCGCCGGCCGCCTCACGCCGGGGAGGAGGCGACAAAGGGGCTCCGGGCCCCTGCCCCCACCCCGCCCCCCCCCCCCCCCCCGCGCCCCAGCAGGCAGCGGAGCCGGGACGCGGCCGAAACTTCCCGGTGGAGTCGGGCCGGGAACAATGCCCGGCTGGGCGGGGGCTGGGTCGCTCCGCAGGGCCCCGCGCGGCTGCCTCGGCCCGCGGCCGCCCCGAGGAAGTGCCGCCCGCCTGCCGGGGAGCTCCGCGCTTGCGCGGCGCCTCTGCGCCTGCGCGGGCGGCGCGGCCCCGGCCGGGCCGGGAGGGACGGCGGGCGCGCGGGAGCGCGGGCGTGAGGGCTGGGAACGCGGGGCTCCTCGCGAGGACCAAAGGGCTCCGTGCGCGGAACAGAGGGCTCCGTGTGGGCTGAGGACTGGGGAACAAAGGGCTCCGTGCGCGGAGCACAGGGCTCCGTGCGCGGCCGGGAACAAAGGGCTCCGTGCGCGGAGCACAGGGCTCCGTGCGCGGCCGGGAACAAAGGGCTCCGTGCCCGGAGCACAGGGCTCCGTGCGCCGCCGGGAACAAAGGGCTCCGTCCCCGGAGCACAGGGCTCCGTGCGCGGCCGGGAACAAAGGGCTCCGTGCGTGGCTGAGGGCCAGGGGACGCGCGGGACTGGGGTACGATCCACTCGTTCAACCCAAGATGAGCACTGTAACTCTTGTTATAAAGAGATTCAGCGGCATTAAATATAATCAAAATAAGCGGTAATTTATTTCGCGACCGAAATGCGGTCCTCGATAGCCACAATCAAAAAGGGAGAGCGCCAAGCCCAGGATCGGCGTCGGGTGAGCGCACTGATCCGAACTCTATCGCTTCAGATCCCCCAATGTTCACAAATGCCGCCTTGGTCAGCCCAGTTTTTATACAGTTTTTCTACCCTGGAGCAGAGGTCTTTCTTTCTTTTTGTTTTTCCACATATTCATGTAGCTTGTTTTCTCTGCATTGGGCTGGACAAAACCATATTCTGGGGGACGATGAATTCTGATGAGGGCAGGTCTTGGTTTATGGGAAGCTGGTATTGAGATGTGTCTCTCTCGTTGGCTGTGGTTGTCTTAATCATTCTTGTCTGGTGCTTGGGTTTTCCCTGGACAATTTCTGAGAGAGCCGTCTCTGTTGGGGCTACTTCTATTTACTTGATAATCCGAGCTCCTCAGCTTTTGTTGGCAGTGGCAATGCTAGGATGAAGCAATCTGTGTCCCTTGGTCCACGGTTTTCTTTTTGGTTTCCGGGTTTTTTATTATTTTATTCACACAAACACTATTTATTCTACATTACTCTACATTAATTTACAAACTTACACGAATTACATCGTACCATATATTACACTCCGAACCCGTATGATCCAGCACCAGATCCATTACCTCCCTAGGCAACCTGTTCCGATGCCTGGCCACCCTAACAGTGAGGAAACACCGCTGGGTGTCTTCCAGCTCAGTTTATTCTGTATGATTCTGTGTAATCTGAATCTCTCCTGGGTCTCGGTTTTAGGCCATTTCCCCTGGTCCTGCCACTGCAGGCACAGTGGAAGAGACCAGTCCCCACTTCACTATGCCCTCCCTTCAGGTATTGATAGAACAAGTGGAAACGGTTTTGTCAAGGGAGGATGAGACTGGATTTTAGGAAAAAATACTTTACTGAAAGGGTGGTCAAGCACTGGAACAGGCTCCTGGGACAACAGTGGACTTGCCATCCGTGAAAGTGTTCCAAAATCATGTGGATGTGGTGCATGAAGACGTGGTTTTGTGGTGGATCTTAGGTTGTTGGTTGGACTCGATGATCTTGGTGGTATTTTCCAACCTTAAGAATTCCAATTCTCATCTAACAATAAATTTAACAAATACATCCTGGTGGCAGTTTACTTTGTAAGAACTCTGACTCCGTTGCTACTTTACTCTGTACTTCCCTGAAACTGTATTTTTTTCGTGTTACTCAGGCTTGTGAGCTCTCAATCCCACCTTCTGCAAACCTGTGCCTACCTTCATCATCACCCATTCCTTTTTCCCATAAGTGGGTTTACTTGGTCCATCAGATTGACTTCACACCTAAGTACCTCTGGGATCTAGAAGGCATCCTGTGATTGCCATTACCAGGCAATACAATATGTAGATATCTTTAGACTTTTCTCTTTTTTTTGCCCCCAGTGCTAAAAGAGATGACAAATAGGAGCATGTTTACACTTGCATGTTTCTCTACAATTCTCAGAAGGCATCTAAACATTCAGGTTTTCAAAGCTTTGCATTACCCAAAAGTATTAAGTGAATTTTTCCTGAGGCCACTTAAACAAACTACTGCTCCCACTTTCACAGCTCTCAAGCTCTTTAAGCTCTTCTTATCTGTTGAAATTATTTTATATCTTTCGTTCTGAGGGCAAACTGCTTTCAACTTCCACTACTAAGATATGTGGAAATGTTCTGGTTTTGTGCCCAGGGTCACAGTGAACAGAGAAGCAGACTCTAGTCCTCAGTTTATTCCATTGTAATCCATCATTTACTGCAGAGTTTCCACTTCAAGAAATTGTAATTCCAAAGAATATTGTAGGCAACTCTATGGGTTTCCCTTTACTGCTTCTTGCTTTCCCTCACAGGTTTCTAAACAAAGTAATTCTAACGCAGCCTTGTCACAGTAGTAGTAGCAATAAGACTAAATATAGAAATGCAGTATAAATATTTAAAAGATTCCCTTTATGAGGCAAGCTTTTCTAAGTGGCTTCCAGGGCAGCAGCATGTGTGTGGGAGCATGGGGACTAGAAGGACAGCTGCGCTAAGAATTTCACTCAGGAGGGGGTGATGTGTCTACAACACTCTTCCAAGAAGTTTATTTTGGTGAGAACAGTTTTAAATTGGAAAAGGATTGTGCAAAGAAAGAGCTCCTAGTAATATCAGCTGAGCTGTTAGCTCTCTGCAGATGACACACTTTTTGTGTTCACTTCGCAGGCAAAGTTGCCATCTCAAGTCACTTGGTGCTGGAGATTCTACATGTCACATTGTGTCACTTCTTAAGCCTTGGATTCTCTGTCTTTAGAATCCTGAAATATCTTGGACTGGAAGTGATCTGTAAGGATTGTTCAGTCCAGCTCCCTGCTCCTCTCAGGACTACTCAAAAGTACAGATACAAGCCTTCATAGGACTGTTTTTTTTAAATGAATGTATTTGGATGAAGGGGCAAGTGTAATAATATTTTTCTCGATACTTCTTGAGCTTCTGCCAGTACATCTTTTTCTGAAATTCCTGGTAAAAATGACACTAGGATAGTCAGTCCTTCATCCCTGCTGTGTCAGAATAGTATCAGGCTAGATTGCCTGAAAAGCACATTTGCCTGTTCCCGAGTTTGAGCTAACATAATGGTACATATTGTGAGAAAAGTGAGGGGAGGAGATGTTCCAGGCAGACGAACGCCTGATTAGGAGCTCAGGTATTCAGGCTGGGTTTGTCATTGATTTGTATGTCATTGGGCAAGTAATTTGAGCAAGGTTATTCCTTCTCCATCAGTAAAGTAAGAAGCTATTTCACAGGTATATCAGAGAATCAATTAGGGTTTTTTGCAACACTTGAAATCTGTTAAACACCCTAATTGTTAGGGTGAAAAGCCACATAAGGTGTGACACAGTATTTCAGTTATTAAAAGAGACTGTGTTGCTTGGATAGTAGATACAAATACCAAAAAATCTTTCCTTTCATTCCTTATTTCCTGCTTCTCTTTTGTGCCTGACCACAGTTTATTTCCAATTTTCCAAAGTGTTATCCTATTTCAGAAATTAATAGCATGGGACAGAAAGCAGCTCTCCTGTAATAAGATCCTGGAATGCTCCAACTACTCCAGTTCTGCCTCTTGTACTCCCACAGGTATAAACTGTTACAGTTTATTACAGTTACAGCTCCTATGTGCAGAGCTGGCATGCTACATATTTTGGTTTTCTGCTTTTCATACCTGCCATGCTGTCAAGGAAGTTGTGGGTGCATCGGGGCTGGGATGAGGCACAACCAGGAAGGGTGAGCCCAAGTGACTAAAGGGGTGTTCCAGACCATGTGGCATCATGCTCAGTAGATAAAGCAGAGATAAGAAGGAGGAGGAAGAAGAACATTCGGAGTGATGGCATGTTTTTCTGCAGCTCACTATTACATGTGATGGGGCCCTCCTGGTGATGGCTGAACAACTGCGTTCCCTTGGGAAGCAGTGGATTGATTCCTTGTTTTGCTTGTGTGCATGGTTTTTGCTTTCCCTGTTGAGCGGTCAGTATCTCAGCTCATGAGTTTTCTGGCTTTCACCATTCCTGTCCTGGGGCAGTAAGGGAGCAGCTGTCTGGGGCTTGGCTACTGGCTGGGCTTTTAAACCATGACACCTGTCATGACATCCCTTTAACTTCAGTAGCGTACAAAAAAGTGCTACATGATTGTTCTATTAGTCTTAATCCTTTTACTAAAAATCAGTATTATTGTCTATGTTTAAGTGCAAAAAAGGCCCTTACTATTTACACTTACCTATATTTGTAATTTATGCCTTCATAAAAAGCATGTTTAGATTCTCAGATGAGCCTGTGTATACTGACTCCATGTACACTGAACATGTTCTAAGCAACACTAAAATTATCCTCATCCTTAGAAACAGATTTGTTAGTTATTGAGTGTTTTTCCATAAGGAGAAATCAAAGACTGAGTTGCAAAGGACAGCTTTTTATTTTTTCAATTTTAAACATGAAAATACTTGCATGTAATAATTTCTATGCTTAGCTAATTACATCTAACTTCCATAATGGTTCTCAGTAATGATGGGGCTTAGGTTTCTGCAGTATATCTCTGGCTGTTGATGGACAAAAGTTACATGTTGTAAAACATCTTTGTATTTTTGTAGCTGCTTAGGTATCCTTTGGATGTTTGCATAGGTGCTTCTACACCAGCTAGGGAAAGGAAAAAAGCATTATAAGAATGAACAAACAGGAAAATATAACTACACTCTTAATGCCTACAGAACTTCCTCTGAGATCGGTAATCTGCACAGGATAAATCCAGCTGTTGCATGGAGAACTGTCTTTCATTTCAAATTTGGGTAATTTTTTGTGCTGTGTACCCTGACATTTTTAAATAAACAGTAACACTGTTGAGGAATGCATCATTCTCACTCATTTCAATAAAATAATTTCTGCGTTTGTGGTTATCATTTCCAATGGCTTAATATAAGACATCTGTAAGCAAAATGTAAGATACAGATTGGTCTTTTCAAGGAATGTTTGCATAATAAAGCTTATAAAATAATATTAGTGGAAGTTACTTTGAATTTAGAATTTTCATATAAATTTCCAGGGAAAAAAATATTTCCATGTAAGATACCTAAATAAAATTCTTTTGGAACTGCATTTTTAAATTAACATCTTCATAGATTGTACCATTGAAAACTGAAAAGTAAGGAAAGAAAATGCTGATTCATGTATCAGGTGTTTCTTTATGTAAGATGTGGCCAGATCCTGGACATCAGACCTGTATGAACCTAGTTAAGTTCTAAAATATCTGCTTACATGGTGCCATCAAATCTTCTGTATACACTCACTGACTGTGCAGAAACTAGTATTTGCATGTGAGACATATAAAATGTATTTACAAAATGAGTAACTGTGTCTAAGGTCACATTTACACATTTTGTATATGAAAATTCCTGTTTTTGTGCACGTTTATACTCACATGGAATAAACTCCTTCCTGTGTTACAGTTTAGATGTTCTGTTGTTCTACCTACAGTTTAATTTCTATATGTCTTCCATCATGGAATGAATTTTTCCATTGAAGTATGTTTCTTAATTAGAAAGAAGAAATGGATTGTTAAAATCCAATATGCTGACTTTGATTCTTAGCTATTTTTGTTATAGGATTCTATGACTTAAGACACTAAATTAATCTAACTGCTAGATTTAATAGGTAAAATGCTGTGTGTATATATAACTGCCCAGACTCCTAAACTTCTTGACCTTATAATGTGTTTATTTGAACATTACTTCTCACATAGTCTACTTACAACTCTTTTGATTACTATTATGTTTATTGCTTGTAATGGAATTTACTTGTATTTAGCAGTTTTTTAAGTTAGTTGTATTTCTGTTGTTGACTTTGAAATCAGTTTCAGAGCATGAAACTACTATGAGTAGGAGCATATGTAGTCTATAGTTTTAAGTGATGTAACTCATGGTATAATTTTTAAGTGGTGGATTAAGTGGTGGCATTCTAGAATAACCTAAACATTTCACACAGTGATAATTCAATTTTAACTTACTGTATTATAAAGGTATAAAATAATGTAAAATAAAATAATAATAAATAAAATAATAATATAAAAGGTATTAAACAATTAAATTAGCTGTCATTTCACTATTTTATTTAAATCAGAGGTACCTAAAGGTTTAATGGTGATAATGCTGAGCCAAATTGCTTTGAAAGGTCTGGAAGTTATTATATATATGCTTCAACATGACATTCATGATGGTTAGGAAAAGGGAAAGTTTAAACATTGCATCTGATGTATGGCATCTGCTGCATGGGGCAATTATTACAACAGCAGTTAGCTACAACTAGTACTAGTTTCATTTGATATTTAAATGACAACTCATTAACACTGTTCAAATTTAATCTGAGACTTTCCAAGATATGCTGGTGTATAGTTTATAGTTTATAGTTGTTTTGCTGCTTTTTCAGCACCTGTGAATAGCTTTACAACCTTCACTAGTGCACAGTTTGCAGGGTTATCCATTTCCTCATAAAGAGCAAAGGCATATTGATTTTTCCAACTTCATTTCTGTAAAACAGTGAAAGATGAGCTGTTTGGAGAACTGTATCAATCACAGAGTATATAATATGAATACATGAGGCTTTGGCTGTATTTTTGAAATTGTGCTGTGTAAACAGCAGTATATGTCCTTATAACAGTAGCAGGATTTAGCACAGTGAATAGAAAATTAGGGAAGACTATAAACTAGTGTTCTAACTAATGAAAAATTGCAGTGTGCATGGTAAAAAGGAAACAAGGAGCTGTCTTGGCTTACACAATCAATGGGCACACCTAGTCCCTGCAGCAGGCGAGCATAGGAGAACCATGATGGAATTAAAGGATTCTGGCTTCTCTTAAATTTATGCCAGATAGTGGTCAGCAATTCCCAGAGGAACAAAGTCAGACTGGCAGATTTCAGACAAGGTTACAGTCCTTTTCTAATGGATTTAGAGCTAGCAGTGGTCTTCACTGGTTTTCACTGTGTAGGTATTTGAGCCTACTATCTTTTCAATATGGTTTTCACTGTAGGGAGAGATCTCTCCACAGCAGCAGGTTAGCTCATGTTACATTGCACGAGAGAAGACAGTGTCCCTTCTCACCCAGAAAGGATGCTTCTTAATATTGCTGCTCCTGAGGTTTTGTGTATTAGGGGCACGGGGGATTGGGAGATTACCTCCTGTGCTAACCTCCTGCTCTTACTTGGTCTTGCCTTTGAAAGCCTGGCTATTCCAGGCCTCAGTTAAAGCAGATAATAATTTTAAAAGTTATGGGCTTCTTTATGTGATTTACAGCAGTGCACAAAATACTGTTCCCAGTCTACAACTGAACTCCCATATCTGTAACTCAGATTTCCTCTGGACTATGTATTCTTGTGGGAACGAAAATTTGCATTGACATAAATCAGTGTTTAGTTACATATGTACCTAACAGTCTAGTAATTCTGCATTTTCCTTCCTCCTTTGCTTTCTCACCCTTCCAACCACTCTACTGTCCTAACCAGCCAATCCACCTATTGGCATCACCTCTGTTTCCCAGGGAATAGAGCACCTGGACAACAGGAATGCCTGACATTACCTCCTTGTATGAATGACAGCTTTTGGCCACATTCTGCCTTTTTCCATCCCTCAGTCTGGATGCCAGCATAGCAAGAATATATGCAATTTTTGTTAGAACTTTACCATGCCTCATCACCTACCTTAAGAGCATGGATCATATCAGACTCTTGGAAGAAATTAAAGCAAGTCCTACCTATCAGGTGCAGAAAATATGGCATATTTGAGAGTAGAACCATGTCAGTGGAAAAGCAAGGTCTCAGATAAATTGCTCTGCAGTGCTAGTGAGAGTACCAACAATTCCACAAGCAGCAATATGAAAACTTTATTATCAGTGTCACACCAAGAGTTTTACACATTACCAACTTCTTAAGATCTTAAATTGTTGAGACTTATTGAAAAAACAGCAGTCCTGTTAACATAGACTTCAGTCCAGCCACAGAGTACAAGAGACCATGTTTTGCATGTAAAAACTGCCATGTTGAAGCAGTAGGAGCTGCCTATCTCCATCTTGCTTTATTAAATCACCTTCCAGGGTGATAGTGACTCATATGAAGGGCCAAGACAGGTCCACATCTGGAAGGAGGATTTGCTCAGCTGTGTCATAAAGTGCATTATCATACTTGCCCCCAGTGGAGGGGGAGGAAGGGAGATGGGAAACATTTTTCTTTTAATTTCATTTTTGTACCTTTGCTTTTATTTTTTGTACATTCAGTTGTAATTTTTGTCATGTCTTTCTCAGCCTTCATTAAGAGTAATATTTTTTCTTTGCTATTTTGTTGCACAGATTAGCAAAATATCTTTCAATATTAAGAATCGTGTAATGATGAATTTGGCCTCAAAAAGAAAACTCCTCTTAACTCAATGCCATGCTGTAATTTTTTTCTAATTCAAAGATTGCACTAAGAGACCTATGTCATCTTTCTGTATCCTTATTTTAAATCAAGAACAGCTGGTCTATAATCAAGTGTATCCAATATGGCTAAGAGAAATTCTGAAAATTGTTAAGGATGTGGAAATTTAACTCAGCAATTCATGGAATCATAGAACCACAAAATGGTCTGGGTTAAAAGGAAACTCAAAGATCATCTAATTCCACCCCTCTCCAAGGTCAAGGACATCTTCCACTACCCCAGGTTGCTCCAAGGCCTTTTCCCCCTGAACACTACTGGGATGGGGCAGCCACAGCTTCCCCTGGCCAGGGCTTCACCATCCTAGCACTGAAGAATATTGTCCCAATATTTAATCTAACCCTGCCTTCTGACAATTTAAAGCCATTCTCCCTTGTCCTGTCACTTCATGCCTGTGGGGGATGATCTTTTTTTTTTCTTTTCCACTTTGCCTGTGGAATTTTCCCCATTGACATGCTAAGGAGCACTGATGGCTAAATCCTTGAGATTGGGGAGATTCAGAAGTGAATAAAAGGAGAGAGGGGACATTTGTTCTCTGTCTCTTCTCTTGGCTTTGGAGGAGGAGGGTTGATACAGAACTGGGCTCCTGCTCTGCTTGGTGTTGATGCCATAGCTGTTGTTTGTTTGCCTTGTTACACACATTGGTAAAAAGCTGTTATTCCTATCCTCATATCTTTGCCTGAGAGCCCCTTAATTTCAACATGATGCTAATTCAGAGGGAGGGGGTTTTCAGATGTTGGAAGGTGATCTGAGGTTTCCCCGGAGCCTTCTCTTCAGCAGAGTAGCTCCAGCCCTCTGACTCTCATTGTGGTCTGCTCTGGGCTTGCTCCAACAGATCCACATCCCTCTTCTAATATGGACCCGAGAGGTAAACACAGTACTACAGGGCAGAGTCTCGCCAGAGTAGAGGGCAAGAATCAATTTTTTTTCCTATTCTAAGTCATCTCATTTTTTCAAGAACTGATTGCCTCTGCTTGTAGAAATGGAGGATAAAGGGTGAAAGAAACCTAAGTAATCCAGATGGGATGTGTCATTCTTTAAAACCTCTTTAGATTAGGCAAGGAATAAAGCCTGCTAACAGTGTTCCTGTACAGACCCACTCAATTTAGAAGAGTCATTTCAATGGAACATCAGAGTAATGCAAAGTAGTCAATACTGTGGCATTTTAAAAGCTGGTGGGAGCATCACATTTTCAAGCTCTGGAAAAACAAGGAATATCAACTCACCATTGTTTTGATTGGTTATGATTCTGTTGCTTTGGCAAAGAAATGATTGTGTTAATTTGAAATCACTTAGTTCTGTCCTGATTTTCATGTCACATAATACAGTAAGTTGTACTGTACATAAGTACAGTACATTGTCATAATTTAAAACGTTAATTCAGTCCCTTGAGTTTTCTTTTTCAGGTATTTTGAGAGGGTAACACAGAGCAAACCCAAATGCCAAAGCCTCTATGTATTTTATGAAACATTTAAACCTTTTCAGACTTCCACTCAGTATGCATAAAAAGGGCATGTTATAGTCTCATCCTGATATAATCTGTTTTCACAATTCTGTTTTCAAATAGAATCTGATCCACTACAGGCTCTCTGTAGTGAAAACAATATAATGCAACTTGACTTACAGTTAGAGAGGATGTGTTGCACAATTGTTAATGCCCTCTGAACATATAATTATGCTTTTTTGGGGTTTATTGTTGGTTTTTTTTTTCAAGAAAGATCACTGTGTCTCTTATTCAGAGTGTGCAAACTGCTTGGTAGCATGCCACGAATATTTCTCCCCACATGTCATATTGGCTGGAAATTACATAGAAACAAAAAAGAGATGGTTGTAAGAGCAGAGTTCAAAATAATCCTAAATACTGCCTGGAAGAAAAATGGTACGAATGCTGCATCTGACCTACCATATTGCAGTCTTTTCTTAAAAAAACTGAATTATTTGAGTGCAAGTACCTATTAAAAACAAAACATTTTAAAAGCAAGCAAACAAACAAAAAACAAACCAAAAAAAAACCCCAAAAAGCCCAAAAACAAAACAAAACAAAAAAAAAAACCAAACAAAAAAACAAACAAACAAAAAAAAAAACCCACAACAACATAAGATCCCCCACCAATTTATGTGAAAACATTCAAATACTGTGCAGAGCAACATGGCATTAAAGCCTGTTGAAATGTTCCTCTATCGCAGGCTGGATTCCCTAAAACCAATACGTAATATGATGGTTATTTGAATAGCTGTGAGATGACAAAATACATAAAAAAAGAAGATAACTGAAGAGGAGGAAGAGGAGACTGGATAAAGTGCTTTAAATTTATATGCTGCTGTTAGAAGAACAACAACAAAAACTTTATGTATCTTGAATGACTAACATCAAGTTCATTTTCTGCTTTGGCAGTTAATACATAATTCTGATTTCATAAAAGGAACAATGCTTAATGTTTAATCATTGAAAGGTGGTAATAATTTTTAAAATTAAAAAATGTTACTGCAATTATTTTATATAGATGATACCAGATACATGGAATTATGTTTTAAGCGTTCTCACTCGGGCAAAATCACATTACACCAAAGGAAGAGTGTATCTGTTCTCTTTAGTTCTTGACTACACATACTTCATGTATATATCTCTATACATATATACACACTTCACAGATAAACTTGTACTTGGCTACACTTCAATATAACTACTTAGGTTGCAATACAGAATGTAACCAAAAGTATGTATTCCATCACCATCTGTTAAAACCAGCTGGGGCAATCATCTTAATTTTTTCCACAACCCATCCTTCCTCCAGGAGATATCTCCTGTTAATGGCCATTGAGTCCCAGTGCATGACTGACAAAATTATATCATCCCACTGGGAGATGCTCCACCCAGGGGGAGGAGCCAAGCTTTTCCCATGTAGATAAAAAACTAAGATTTGGAACACCAAAGATGTGGCATTTTTTCCACTGGATTCCAGAGGAAAGCCAACCCTTTTCCACATCATCCCTGCACCTTCAGAGGAAAACTGCACCTTCTCCAGGAGCACTGCTCCAGCTGAAGCACATCTGCCACTGCAGGAGGATGCAGCCACCATGGAATGGGACTGTGCCACCACCCTGACTGACTGACGGGTGTCAGCTTGGATTCTGACTCTGGCAGGGTTTTGGGATTGTTCTTTGTAACACTGCATTTCTATTTTAATTTTCCTAGTAAAGAACTGTTATTCCTATTTCCATAACTTTTTCTGAGAGCCCTTTAATTTCAAAATTATACTAATTTGGAGGGAGGAGGCTTACATTCCCCATGTCAAAGAGATGCTCCTGTCTGTCTAAGCAAACACCTGTCTTTCAAACCAAAACACTACTCCATTGAAGTAAAAAGGGGGAGGCATGTGAACTTTTCTTGTATAGAAGGTTAGTGGACTAAAAAATAGCAGAGACTGATATAAAGGTGTATAAGATTTATTTCTGCTGACCCTCTGGCATTTGACAGAATCATACCCCACACTGTCCATTAGTAGAGGAAAGCATCACTAAAGCTGATGTATTAGCTCATTCCCTTATTTGGGAATGCTCTTAAATCAGCTTTGTAATTCTCAGTAAAAACACAATGTATTCTGTCTATTCTACATACATGGCATTCATCGATTATAATATCCATTGAACAAAGGCATTATTTTTCAGAGAAAACCTCAGGTTTGGTTGTTTTTTGTTTTTTTGTTATGCTCATCTTCCAGAAAAATGCCACTGTGTCTCACTGATGAGAGAATTAGTGATCTTTGTATTCAAAGTTTTCTCTCCCATTTAGTTTTAAGGGCAACTGGAAAGGTTTAACATTTGCACATGGAAGACCTTAGCTTTTATGAGTTTGTCTATGTTTTACATTTACTACAGTACTGGGTTATTGTCATTACTCAAGTGTTCTGTTTGTTGAATAAGATCTAGTACTACAGAAGAGATTTGTTTGGGCATGCACTTCTGAATATAACTGTTAATTGCTAATCTAACAATATAGGGATTTTTCTTTCAATGTTTTGAGTTTCGTGGGTTTGGCTTGATCTATATCATTGCTTTTGAAAGGAAAAGCAAAAAAAGGAAGCAGAAAAGGAGATCCTCTCTTGAAGTTCTTTATTATGTAGATAACATTTGCTTTCCAAGGTTGTGTTTCAAACTTGAGTTCTGTTTTACAATTTTGAAATATCAGTTCCTACAAATAGAAAGTCTAGTCATTCTGAGTGAAATAAATATATACAGCTTTTAAAAAATGCAAGGGAAAACCTAATGCTTGTAGTGAAATATAGGGAGAACCCAGTTTTCTGACTAGTTTGGGAGATTTAGCTGAAAAGGAAAGAGCTATCAAGGGAATAAAAATTCCACAAGTGCTGTAGCATTAAAGGTTTTATTTATTCTGTTTACAAGACCAATCCTATAATTTCTTGTATTTTGAGCAATGTGTTTATAAGTAAACATTAAAAACTTTTCTTTATTTCAAATATTATCAGATTTTACAAATCTGGGCAAAATGCTGCAATGCATTTTTTCATTTATAGAATCCCAGAAGGGGTAGGGAAGAAAATGTGTAATTTATTTAATTTTATCAACCTCATACCATATACACACACACACATACACACTCCACCCCCCGCCCCCCCCCCCCCCCAAAAAAAAAGAAAAAAGAAGTTTGAACCATTACTCTAAATTCTGCCATTTTATCATTACTCTTGTGTGCTTACTTTAACAACCTCACCTTCTAGTCCAACCTCTAGGGTTCCCAGCTTCGGGATTTTACATTTACATTTCCTGATCCACAATCAGCCCATTTCTCCATCCCTCTGGATTGCAGCACAACCCTCTGGCATGTCACACTCTCCTCCTGGTATCTGCCTGTCCTCGCTGTGTCCTATCAGCAGCAAATTGAGGGGGCACTTTCCACCACCATCCAGACCATTTGCAAACATTTTAAGTCATGTTATGTGATTTGAGGGTGGGCAAGCACTGAATTAGTGAGTTACTAGCTGTTCTTAAAAGAAGCCAGTCATAACAATAATCACTCAAAAAATAATAAATGGCTGGTTTGACAAGATGTTTGTATACAAAATTAGTGGTGTACAAATTTTACAAATTCTACAAATGTTTGATGTACAAAATTATATAATAATGTTACCTTACTGTGGTCTTCCTTCATAGTCCAATGATGGAGAGTGAAAGCCTGACTTTTCCTCTTCAAGTCTATTTGTAAGAGAGAATTCAGCAAGTCCTCCAACATTTGAAACCCACCAGGCTGGAGATTCAGCTAGGCAAGGAAAACTTGTTTTATCCATTGCTGTATCCATTGATCCTGCTTTTCTCTAAGCCAATGGTTAGGGTGAAGAGCTATCTATCATCAGAAAAATCTGGCACTTCTTTAAAGCCATAATTCTCTGACTTTGAGGGCCAGTGCCAAACAAACAAAGGAAGATATAGTTTCTTTGTTGTAAGAGAACTACAATTAAATGTAAGGAGTTTTTCTCCTACTCTTGTAATGGCAATATTTAGAAATGTGTTAAGTACTTTGTGCTTATATTTTGCAACCATAGGTGATTTCCTTAGAGCCTTGAGTAGAATTGTGGTGAAGTGTCATGCAACAGTTGATATGTTTTCCCCCATACAGAAATAACCACTTCCTTTTTAAAATTCAGAATATCTGAGTCATTAGGGGTCTGTCTCAGAGTGCCATTTGCACCATGTTGTTGTTTTCATGGTTTGCTTAACATGTGAATTATCTACACCAGCTTTTCCTTCAATTTCAAATTCATGCCCTTGTCATCTCTAGAGGAAAAAAAGAGAAGATAATATTTTGAAATAAAATACTGTAAAATCACAGAGTATTTAGGGTTGGAAGGGATATCTGCAGATCCAACCCCCCTCTCCAAGGCAAGGATATAGTGAATTTTGAATATCTCCAGAGACTACAACTTTATTGGGCAGCCTGTCTCAGTGCTCTGCCACCCCTCATTGTAAAGAAGTTCTTCCTCATGTTGAGATGAGACTTCTTGAGTTTTATTGTATGGCCATTATTCCTCATCTTGTTGCTGGGTACCACTGAAAAGAGTCTGGTACCTTCCATTTGGCATCTGATTTCAAGATGTTTATATGCATTAACAAGATTCCCTCTCAGTGTTCTCTTTTCTAGACTAAACAGGCTCAACCCCCACTGTCTCTCCCCATGAGAGATGCTTCAGACCCCTCATGATCTTTTGTGGCCCATCTGGACTCCCTCCAGTAATTCCTTGTCTTTCTTGTACTGTGGAGATGAGAAATGAACACAGTACTCAGGATGTGACCTCACTCAATATAACCTATTATGAATTACTATAGATCTCCCCCCCATCCTCTGGTACTGTTATCTGACTTTCTCACCAATAATTTGTGAGGAGGAGGCTGTTTTCTATAGCAAGAGTAAAGGTAATCTTAAATAATCCAAGAAACCTATTGAGCAAATTAGCTAGCATAATTTCATTTTAAGTAGATTTAATTAGCACTGCTAGTTAAACTTTTTTTACTGTAATCATCATCATCACCATCATCATCATTATTATTAACTATATTATTTCCTAGTATGTCAAGTACTGGCACTCACCATACAAGACTTGTGAATTTTTTCTATAAAATCATTTGTCTCTGAGATCTTATGTTTTGGGATTTGTGAGATTGCCTGAACAGTGGAATGTCATATTCCAGCAAAAGAGGAAATGTTCCTCTGGGTGAGTCTGAATCAAATCATGTCTCTGTTAGTCACCAAGGAGCTGTCTGGGTAGAGTACAGTAATAAATGTAAAGCAAGTTCACTTGTTTTGTAAAGACATCAGAAATATTTATATTTTTAAAAGAACCAAAGCCATGAAGCAAACTATAACATCCCATAGTATCTTACAATTTGCTTCATCTTCTTATAAAATGAAAGTGCTTTTGTTTGCCCCAAGCATGGCATGCAGCCTTGTATACCTTTCAGTGATGCTATTAGATTCAATCTCTCATACTCAGTGTCTTTCACAATGTACAATTATGATGTTATTTTAACTTTATTTATTTTATACTTACTAGAAATAAGTACACACTTAATGGAAGGTGTTCCTTACCATGACATGCAGCTTGGAACAAAATTATCTTTAAGATCCCTTCCAAACCAACCTAATCTATGAAATCTGATCTTGTTTCCTTGCACATTTGTAACATATATACATAAATCATTTACCCCATTGCTTCTTCAGGCCTAATTCATATGTTATTTATAATTCTTCAGAGCCATAACTATCTGCCAATTCTGTAGACCTTGTGGGTTGGTTTTTTTTTTTTTTCCTGTAGAAGAATCAGTAATATTTCTAGACTACCTCTAATAGAACACAGTAATAAAAAAAAAAAATGAATCAACAAACTAAAATACTTCTTTCTTCTCTGTAATGCTTTTCTTAGTGTAAATTTGGTTTATCAATACTTTGCCGGTTGTCAACCAAACTCTGTGTTACTTAAGAGATTTATTTGGATAAGGACTGTGGGATAGTTGTGGGGGTTCTTTTGGTTTTGGGGTTTTTTTAGTATGGCAAGTAAACCCCATTGGGCTTACTACAGCAGTGCTTGTGGGGCTGGCTGCAAGACATTTCAGCCATCATTGCTCCTTACAATTCTGTTTTTTGGGTTCTGCTTTCAAAACAAGGTATGAAGCCTTAAGCTGGAGTGTAGCAGACATTCATGTGACTGTATATTCACCCTGATGATGATTTACAATACCTTTTGTTTTACAAGACTGGCAGGAAGCAACACCTTGGCATTTAAATTCTCTGCCTGCATGCAGCTCTGTGAAAATGAGTTACAGTTTTAATGTACATTTTTTTCCCTTTCAAATGCAAGTATCCCTGGAATCATCTTCTGTAATTAAGTAGGAAAAAAAATCCACAAGTTCATCAGATGGTGCTTGACTTTTTGGGCATTTTCTTCACTCCAAAGAGTTATTTAGCAATTATTGAGATGCAACCCTCTTTCTTTAGGTACCCCTTGCTTTTCTAATACTTCAGTTATTATTTCTTCTCAGGTTTTGGCTTCCACTATTTATTTATTAACATCAAAAAATATATGGCTCTTGTAGTGATTTTTCTGATACAACATTCTGATACAACATCCTCTCTGGGGACACCTCTGAAAGTATTCCTGAAGCTATCAGAGAGTTAAATTAAAAGTGAATTACATGGTCTTGTTCTTCTGAAGAACATCTTAACATTTTTCAATGTAAGAGCTCTGCCTGTCTTTATCTTTCTACCTTTATATTTATTTAGTATAGTCATGATAATATTTAGCAAAATAAATCAGTGAAATAATTAATTGGTAGATCCAAGTATCTGTTACCCTCTGTCTGCTTTTCTACAAAATGTTTGTTTGAAGAGGATTAGTAGGGCCAACTGACCATTGGGACCAGTCATGTTTTCAGACGTGCAACCATCTCACATTCTCTCTTGCCTGAGCTAAAGCAATTTTAATGCTGTCATGATGTCATATGGTGGGGGTGTGACTTTGATCACTTTGGTCACCTTGGGTCACTGTGTCCCATCCCAGCTTGTTTGTTGTGGGGTAAAGAGAGAAAGCATGAGTGGACTGTGAGCACTGTTAGCCCTGGTCTGCTGTCTAAGCTGCTTTAGCCTGAAATCCAAAGCACAGCACTTGCTGTGAGGATACTGATCTCCATCCCAGCCAGACCCAGTCCTAGCAGTAATAACTGAAAAATCACTTACTAAAGGGCAGAAGAGGAAACTCTATGCAGAGCCCTACAATTAGTTTTTTTAGTGATGTGCCATTTAATTTGGTTTAAATAATGAAAAAATATTCCATCAACTTTGTATGGGTTACTACCAGCATTATCTTTTCGTGGAAGATTTCATCAAATCTTTATTTCTTCAGAAACAAAGTAACGTTCTTAATAGTGAGGAGGGATAAATTGCAAAGCAAGTTCAATACTTTTACAAGAGAATGCTTGCAAAATTAGTTATCTTACTCCAAGGTGAGCTAGAAGCAATGTAATATTTTAAAGAAAAACATGCACAAAAATCCCTCAAAACTCTAAACAAAAACACATCCCAGTAACTATACAAATAGCACAAAGGGAAAATGTTTAGGATAAGGTGTAATTTACTCAGTGTAAAATTAAATCACAGCTTTAAGTTGTAAAGCAATTTAAATTTTGTGCAAGTTCCACAGCTACTGAAGTGAGAGTTGAAGGATATTACAAACACATCCTGATTGCTAGCCTAGGAACAATTCATAACTTAAAATTTTAAACTTTAATGAAAATCCATCTGATTTAGCTTTACTGGACTTTATATATACTTCAGTTTTTTCAGCTTGCACTCTTGTAGCTTCTAAATGAAAGATGAACATGTTTCAGTGCTGAATGTCAGAATTTTGAAGAACTGAGCCCAAGGCAACGGAAAATTAAGAAAAATCTAATTCCAAGACCTGAAAGCCACTTCAAGCCCCAAATGTACAGTTTACATTTCATAAACTAGCACTGTCATAAAACACCCCCAAAATTATCTGTTTTCTAAACAGGGAAAAATCCAAATGAATACAAATGTTGATGTTGAATTTATTTTCATGTCAGGAAAAGGAAATAATGTGGAAATAAACTGAACAATTTTTCACAGAATATTTCTACATTTCTATTCAAACAGCAGATACTTTTAATTACTATTCATTAAACCTGTAAATTTACAATCCCTAGCCTACAGTTTCCCCTGTTTGAGAGATCCAGATATTTTAAATTTATAGCATTTTTCATCCTTTTTTAATTCTATCTGGGACCCTGTCAAAACCTTAGGGGAAAAAAAAGTAAATATTTTTCTGTCCTTTTATATTGTCCTATTCTTTACTGAATCTGAGAAGGAAGTTTGTTATCTCAATAAGAACACAGCAGTTTGCTTTATTAGTAAATTGCAATGAAGTGGAATTTTCAAGTTAGATACATTAACATGTACATGTATATATACACAACCTCACTTCCTGATGCTACAAGTTGCAATAATTGAGAAATATTTTTTGTTTTATTTTGCTTCATATGTGGGTAGGAAGATCCCAATTTACAAAGCTGCTTTCAAGAGGCAGAAATAATTAAAGTCTGAAATCAGTATAGACAACTCTGAGTCTTTTTGGAAACATTTGAATTCCCTTACAAGACACAACAAAAACTAAAAAAATAAGACGAGTTCTTTCTATTTAGGTATTTATGTCAGAAGAGGAAATAGTGTGGTTTCTGATGCTGTATTGAATATTACAGTTGAACTTTGCAGTAGGACTTCCTTTCAGAGTTATGTGAACATAGCAATGCCAGTGTAAGTATTGAATCCACCCACATAAGTGCTGAATTAACAAAGTAATCTGCAAAGAATACATAAATACCTGCTTTGTTCTATAAAAAATCAGGACATGAATATTTTATCTTCTGCACGCAGCTCTGAAATGCATTCTTTTGTTTTCCCTTGTCGTGTTCTGAAGCCTCAAGCAGTTGATAGGCAGGATGTGCCTTCATTGTTAAAAATTACTGCTCAAAAAATTTATACTGAGTATTTGGAGCCTGTGGATATCCATACACTGAACAGAATCCCTAGACTGCTGGGGCGACAAGTCTAGAAATATATTTTAAGAGGGAAAAGTGAAAACTTTGAAGTTATACACACACCATGTCTCAGTAATTTTATGGGCAATAAAATTACTTACAAAAGTTTACTTATATTTAATTTGCAAAGATCTGTATCTCAGTTGACAGAACGTCTCTGGTGTTCTATCAACCACCTAAATGCCCAGGCTTGCAATCCAAGGATGCCAGGAAGGGACTGTCTTGCCTTCAGCCACCATGGTGACACAGAGCAGGCGCCTTTGCTGCGCTGCTTGGCGCGTGTCAGCAACGCCAGATGTACCAAAGGGCTGGAGAAGGAGGTAAGAACTGAAGAGCCTCCATCACAAGAGGTTTTCCAGATGTAGTCAGGGTCTTAGGCAAGCTTATCTAATTCCCTTTTCTGTGAATGTTTGGGCCAGATGATCTCTTGAGGCTCCCTTCAGACAGAGCTGTTCTGCAATCCTCATTAACATGCTGAGGGGAGCAGTGCTAAAACCAGCATATAACCATCTTCTTTATTCCCAGTGGCATTTGTTATTATCTTATTTGAAGGTGGAAATGATTACAGAGAAGGCTCTTGTACATCCCTGGTAGGAAAAATCATTGTCTTCCGTTTAATTCTATCAAATAGCACATAATCTCTTGTGTGGTCATGCAATATTTTTGGCTCAGTGGGTTTTGTCTCAGAACATACTGGTGTAGGTTGCCTTGGGATTTTCTATCTTTGCAGTGGTCAGATTTATAAGAATACAAACCTGATATGCCTGGACTGTGCATTCTACCACTACTGTAATATATCTCCTGCATACATAGTGCTCAATGAGAAGGACAGCAGGTGGCAATAAAATTCATAGTCTTTTATTTGAGAAGGCAGAAGGTCTGAGACTTACATAAGAAGTTGGCACAACGGCCCTGGTGTTAAAAAAATTATTGCAGATAATGTGGTTTTAGTTCATAGCTAGCCATTTTGTAATGGGGATATAATTTGTTAGGATGCTTGTGGTGGAACCTTGGTGCCTTTAACTGTTTATTTATAGACTGTGGCTGCTGGAAATGTGCCCGAAATAACTTTTTTTTCCTCCCCAAAGAACATGTATTTAAATAGATTCAAATAGCCATGAAGGCAATGGAACGCCATGGAATGATGAATTATACATTTTAAACTAAAAATAGTTTGCAACTTTTAATGGACAGCAATTTTACACCATTGCTGTATTAAATTGAAGAGTTACATATATTACCAATCAAAACTTTATATCCCTCCTTCAGGTAATGTACTTATTTCAGAAAAAATGTCTTCTTAAAATTCCTAAATGGGAAATTGTTTTCAAGCCTTTTAAGATGTCTTCTCAAAGAGTATGATGAAAATTGCACTGACTAATGATCTCACTTAGGCTCTATCTAAACCTAGAAGTGAAAGCTCTCTCAGTTTCACACCTATGATACGATATTCTAATACTCAAACTTCCTTCCCTTTAAATAGTCTCTACAGAAATCATGGTAGCAGACTTCCCTTTCTTTACTGGCATTTAACTCCCAGTTTGGGTTTTGATTTGCCATTTCACAGGCATATTCAGACTTTACACAGATTTCTGCTTCTCTCAAAGGCCAGGGTTTAGTTCCCCAAGGAGCATTTATTCCACACATTTTTCAAGGCTTTCACAGGGCTTGAGTGTGTAATTTTTAGGGTAACCAGACAATTTTCATTTTGTTTGAGTGTCTGGACTGAAAACTCTACAACCACCAGAGGCTGCCTTCAAAATAAACATTATATTATTGTTTTTGCCTGAAAAGGAATGCCATTTGTGGTCATCAATTCTGTTTCTAGCATGAAGAGGAAATTCATTGATATGAAAGGAACAGTAAGATACTGAAGACATTTATGCTCAGTATTCTAAATTCTGGTGTTTTGTTTAGATGTGATGCAAATACAAAGGGCTTTTTTTGAGAAGTAAGGACTAGAACAATGTCTCTTGCAAATAACAAAGATTTATGGGTTTTACTTCCATGTGGGTGATCATCTATTTAAATATTATCTTTGTGCTGAAATTTGTACAGGTCCTGAGTGGACATAATAAAATCAAAATTATACTGCAGAAAAATTAACAATCCACAATTATATCAAATGCAGAGTGTTTTATATAGGCACAACAGCTGAATGTTCTCCAGTACACAGTGCCAATAAATCCCCAGCGAGAGTCATCTCTAGCTCCATGCAGCTCTTAGTGTTATTTTCTTTGCTACAATGGGCTCCTGCATGGCAGCAAAAGCAACTGGTTAACCACACCCACTGAAGACTATATTTGGGTTCAAGAATGCTTTTAATAAAGCTTCTTGTGTTTGCTTCAGTAGCTACTGTTAAAATTTTGCTCTGATAATACTTTACCTGCTTTTCAACTGGAAAAAAAAAAATCTTTAAAGTGACAAAAGTTAGCAGCATTACCAGTATCAAAAATCATGAATTAGGTTTGATAGAATTTTAATTCAATTGACAATAATATAGGCAATTATTTTATATTTTTCAAGCTTCTAGTGGGATATTGCTACACAAAACCCAGTAAAAATCCTTTGAAGTGCATTTCTAGGGGAAAGGTTCTGTGTTGCTGCACTGTGGAAGTGTATTGTACTGTGTCACAACCTTTCCTGGTGTGTAGCCTCCAAGGGCTTTCACTGCCAAAATTTGTATTTAATTTGACTAAAGTAACCTATTGTCAGACTGTGGATGCTGTCAGCCTAATAAATTGGAAATATTATACTGTCGTGTACCAGCAAAGAATACTTACTTGTCTTTTTAGTTCAGAAGAGATGTGGCTTGAGAATAAAGCTGTATAATTTGTTTTTGTTTCTCACTACTGATCTTTCAGTGCTCTGAACAGTTTGTTGGTTCGAACTGATGGAAAATATTTGGATCAAATTTGGTAAACAGACTTGGTCACAGTGCACATTTCCTTTGTTCAAAATTGCCCCAGATCTGAGACCACAGAAAAACTCAATACTAGGCATAAGATGAATGAGCAACTCTGGCTCTGAAGGACACTGAGATCAATGGGTATCACTTGAGTAGGTGAGAAGTGCTACCTGTATTATGAGACAGATCTCTTTTTGAAGCCCCACTCACAGTCTCACATTTACTGTGAACAAAGTCTCTAAGCTGGGATTGCCCCAAAAGAAATGCATATAAATAAGAAATCTAATTACTTAAAGATACTCTTAATAGCAGGTGGTGGAAGTTTTACAGTATCCCCCACAGGCTGACACTAATATCAGGGGTCTGATTCTGATTCTGCCAGCTTCATTAATTTGGGATCACAGAGACCAATGTTAGATAAAGGAAAATTCTGCTGCAGGACAGAAGCTCCACAGCAAACATTGGCTGTGGTTAGGTCTGACCTAAAGGTATCAAATAGCCACGTGTTCCACCACTGGAATTGACACTGGAAGCCTTCCTCTTGCAGACATTTGGAGTTCCACTCTAATAGCAGAATATTTTTAGCTTCTTAGCAAAGCCTGCTCACACAGACTATTGTCCTGATGCAGAATTTACAATGCCACCATCACCAAGACTGTGAAGTGAGTGGTCAATGTAGCACACCAAGTGTTTTTTCAGGAACCTGCTGTGACCTGATGTTCAGAGATGAAGGCTATCCCACTTTCATGTTCAAGTCACATTTTTAACTTTTCCACCATTTTACATACAAAATATGTTGAGACAAACTGCAAAAATTCCAATTGAAAATTTAAAAGTTGTTTCATTGTCTCTTTATACATATTTAAAGTTTAGTTTCTCTCTCTTTGAACCTAATTTGAAGCAATATCCTATCCCTCCAGCAGTTCAACCTGACCATAACCACCAGAGAACATCAGGCAAAGTTGGTGACTCCATTTCTGAGATACCAATCCCATTCTATATCTGTTATTTCCTATGCATGCTAGAGGTGTAGACATCAAGTTCAAGCAATCCTACAATTCTCAATTGCTTCTTCTAAAAATGTCCTGTAAAAAACAGTCTGCAGGCATTGTGTTTAGCTGCAAACTGTGGAGCTAGTAAGGAAGGATATGTTCAGAATAACAGCCAAACCCTGACCTAGAAATCAGTATAATACATCCTTATTTTCCATCAACATCTGTCTAGAGAAGGATATAAAACAATTATCATTAAGTTAATTCACACCTGGGTTTACAACACAGCAATTTCTGCAGGTAGGCAAGCTGTGGGACACTAGTCATTAGGAAAAGGTATGGCCTTATTCAATAAGTTCATTAGGTTTCCAGAAAGCAGAACAAGCACCACATTGAGGAAATGTGCAGATTTTTTATTAAGCCAGGAAGAGTTGTGAGATTTTTAAAAAGAGGAAAACCACAAAGGGACTTCAAAGGAACATAAACCTCAAATTATATCCTGGTGGTTTCAACTAAAAAAAAAAATTATACTCACTTTATTTTAGGATGAATTTGAGCATGAGAGTGAGGAACCTAAGAGGAAGACAAGCTGACAAACATGACTTCAGCTAATAAGTATCACGTGAGTAATGATTTTCCAAGACTGCTTTATTTATTTCCAATCATATTTCCAACCGCATTTCCTAGTACTTATAACCAAAATCACTTTTCATGTCACACACATTGAATAGAAGGCTTTAGAGCATCTGATTCAGCATTGCTGCAATGCAGGCATAATTTACTGCAGAAGGAAGAGGCCCAAGTAATTTTTAGTACATTCACATAGATGCTCAATGTTGATTACTAGAATATTAGAAATAAACAATGAAAATAGGGGACTCACTTCCAGAAAAAAGCTGAAGTGCTGTAATAAGGAAAAGTTTGGGTGATAAGAGAAAGTGTTAAACTAGAAAATATAGCAAACTGTTTACAAATGCAGCTGATGTACAATAGGAAAAAATAGGGATGGAATCAATTTAAATTGAGCACTTTGTCTTTTGCACACATGAATATCTAAGATCAATGGATGAAATGTAGAAATAAAGCCTGACTGGAAATACTTCTTTTAGCTGCCAGTAAGGGAAGTGATGTAAATCTCAGTTAAAGTTCTGAAGACTAGTTTGAAAAATGTTTCTACCCTGATTCTCCAGTTGACACACCTGTCCTGAGGGATGGTAGGTTTACTATTTACAGACATTGTCTTCCAGCTAAGTCTTCCATTAAGACTCACAGCCCCAGACAAGTTACATGGTGTGCCTAACATATATGATCTATGACTCCCATTTGTGTTTTCATCTCATGTGGCTCTTCTCAGCTCAGTTAAAATATCTTTTGTTCAGCCTTAAAGATTTGAGTCTGTTTGTTCTGAGGATTTCTGCTTTGTATTCACAGTAAAAAAATCTAAGAGACCCCCTTTGGGTTACTTTTCTCAAATAACTTTACTGGTCTGCAAGAATAGGTTGCAAAAAAAGTAATGTGTACATTTTGAAAGTGTCAGACATGGATAAGACTTGCAAAAGTGAATTTGGATTTTCCTAGGTGATTTGGCAAAGCATTATTTTCTCAATATCCCGATAAAATACTTTAATATGGATAGGTAGATGACTTCTTTATACCTACCATCTAGCAGGGACTAAAAGATAGGAAAAAGGCTGCACTTTTCCCTGATTAAAACACTGCCTCTGGATGGCTGACTGCAGAGCCTAGTGGTGAATGGAATGACATCTCATTGGCAGCCAGTCACTAGTGGTGTTCCTCAGGACCCGGTAGGTGGGCCAGACCTGTTTAATATCTTTATCATCAACCTGGATGAGAGGATTGCATGTATCCTCAGTAAATCAGCAGATGCCATCAAGGGTGGGAGTCTTGGTCTGCTGGAGGGCACAAAGGGTCTCCAGAGGGATCTGGATTGATGGGCTGAGGTCAACCACATGAGGTTCAATTAAGGTGAAGTGCAGGACCTGCCTTTGAGTCACAACCCAAGTTTTGGATTTGTGACCAAATCAGCATCACTAGGACAACACTGAGCTATGGCTGAACTGTGAGGACTCAGTGTCAAGGCCTTCTCTGCTCTCACATCTGACCTTCAGAACTGTTTCTGTACCTTTTAGCCATAATGATTTATTTTCATGATAACAAAAAATGCTCAGGCTCAGAGATGACTGCAGAAAGGTAGTCCAGACATTCTGGGGTGTTCTCAGACTGTATGATCCAACTTGGGGAGATGTCCAACAATTGCTTGAATTGGTGCTTGCCCTGGATGAGTGTATATGAATCCAGGAACATAATCAAAGGTGGTCTGCAGATGGGCTATGCTATCCAGAAGCATAGTCAAAGATGGCCACCCCAAAATGGGATCATAGTACAGAAGCAGAGATGAACACCTTGAGACAATGTAGAGATGAAGTTCTAAAATTACTGGAGTGTGCAGAATGAAAAATAATAAATTGGAGTAAAATAGGGCATTTAGTAAGGGTTGACAAAGCACCTTTAAGTTGTTTAGCTAAACAAATGATAATCTATGGAACTTTGAAAACCAATCACTAGAATTGAGTTAGAATGATTCACATAGAGACCAAAGATAGAAAGAGTAAGGAGTAAATTCCCATTGAGTCACAAGGGATTCTCTTGCTCATGGTGGATCCTCTAGCTTTTTAAACTCCTTATGGAACCTCAGTGCAGCTAGGTGCAGACTTGGACAATGTCTTGTCTTGGGCAAAAAATTGTCTCAGACTTGGACAATGATTTATACCTGATGAAATCATCCATACAATGTTTATTATAGTTTTGAGTAGCTAAATGAATTAGTAATTTTTCATAGTAATTATCCAGCATGCTATCAGTCACTTAGTGAGGATTTGTCATGGGTAAAGAATCTTTCTGCCTTGGATAAGAAATTATCTCTTCATCTCAGGTAAGTGTTTCTAAACTCAAGAGGCATCCCAGCTCAAGGAGAGAGTGGTGGGGGCATACAGATAAGGTGCAGTTTGGGGGCAACTCAAGATTGTCCCCAAATTCCTGACGGTGATATTTTTAGAATGAAGTAACTGTACAGGCAAGACAGATCTCATTTCAGTACTTTAGTGCTTTTAGTAGTTATCTTGTCCTGTACTTTGGTTATCTTGCATCTTTGGGTTTCAAAACCACTTTTCAATTTATTTTTCAAGACACCTACACTCACTAGAATATGAGATGGGGTTTTCCAGTTCACAGGTACACCATTAGGACACAAGGTTTGTTGCTCTTTATTGAGCCTACAGTCAAGTATGGCAAGACATGAAGTGCAGCTCTTCCCTCACCTTCTCCATCAGTTCCTCTGCCAAGTGTGGTATCATCAAGCATCAGCATGACCAGGTTCTACTCAGTACCTTATCATTGTTTCATCCAACAGTGATTATCACCAGCACAGCCAGGCTCCTATGTATGCACTATGAGGAACTGTGCCACATGCAACATCACAAGCACCTGCTCAACTGAGGTTCCTGCAGCTGCCCTATCAGCTAATGAGCCACCCATTACATTCTAAGCATGTTGAAGATCAGAATTCATTAAATGTCCTGTCAGCATTCCTGCCACCAGTAACATAAATACCTGAACAACCATGATTTCCCTGCCTGCCCTATCAGGCCCTCAGGCACAACTCATAGCAGGCCTAGGCAATGCTTCAGTTGTGGAGAAACGTGTCAGGAAGGCTGCCTGTGGAAAAGGACCTGGGGGTGCTGGTCAACAGCCAGCAGAACATGATCCAGCCATCTGCCCAGGTGGCCAGAAATGCCAATGGCATCCTAGCCTGTGTCAGAAATAGTGAGAACAGCAGAACCAGGGAAGTGATTATCCCCCTGTACAGGGTGCTTGGTGAGGCTGCAGCTCAAACTCTAGTTTGTTTTGGGCCCCTCACATTGCACTCTTCTACAGGAGCACTGCTTCAGCTGAACCACACCTGCCACTGCAGGGGGACTGTAGCCACCATTTAACAGGACTGCTGCCAACACCCTGACTGACTGACAGGTGTCAGCTTGGATTCTGACTCTGGCAGTGCTTTGGGATTGTTCTTTGTAATACTGCATTTCTATTTTAATTTTCCTAGTAAAGAACTGTTATTCCTAATTCCCATATCTTTGCCTGAGAGCCCCTTAATTTCAAAATTATAATAATTTGGAGGGAGGGAGTTTACATTCTCTATGCCAAAGAGAAGCTTCTGCCTTTATTGGCAGACACCTGTCCTTCAAACCAGGACAGGAAATAACCAGAAATTTAAAGATGGAATTGGTGCCTCACCCAGTTTACATTCTTTCCCCCCAGTTTTAGAAGCTGAATATAATTTTGGATGCTTAAGAGAACAGAGGGGTTTTTTTAGGTAGAGCTAATTATTAGACTATTCATTTTTCAAAAAAAGGAAAATAAAAATATATGGATATGCAATCTCTTCCTTCTCTGTTGCTTATGATAGGGATCAATTTTTTTCTATCACCATACCTGGAGGTGTTTATGAAATTACTGGATGTGGCACTTTGTGCTATAATTTAACTGACACTGTGGTGTTTGGTCAAACACTGGATTTTTTTATCTTTTTGGTGGTCTTTTCCAACTTGAACAATTCTATGATTCTTTGATTCTAGATGAGAAATTTCCAAACATCAGGAAAGGGTTTTTGTTGGAGTCAGTGAGTCAGGGGTCTCTCTGAATTCTTCAGAGAGAAATCAGAGTGCACGGATTGAATTAAAGCCTTTGAATGCATTGAAGTATATTAAGCCACTCACACATAAAGTAGATGTTTAAGTAGAAATTAGTAAGTTTTAGGTGAGCTCTAATGCTTTTACTAAGTGAAAGGTTTCAAATGCCAAAGTTGCAGTGCGACTTTATTATTTTGATGCAGAAAACACGTAGGTCTGTTGGCAGCTTCCCATCCAGGTAGAGCTAGGGCATGGCCAGAGCCCAGGCCCTAATTGGAAGAGAATTCCATGACACATTTTAAAAACAAAACTCTCAAGAATAGAAGTTATGATTAAAGACTAATCAAACCCATCCAAAAGCTGGATCCCTCTGAACTTTCCTTTAGGATAGAGATGTCTCAAAGGCAGCAAACCAGCAGTTTGTACTACAGTTTGAGTACTTCTGTAAGAAATTATTAGGATTGCATCTGTGCTCTGTCCTCTCTCCCAAGGACCACAAGATCATCAATTTAGAGGAGGCTTTCAGTGAAGCTCAGGTATTGTTTCTTGGAACTCTGAAAATATTGAAAATCATGAGACAATGGAGACGTAGCCTGGATAAAGGAGATGCACATGCAATTAGAGAACAATAAACAAAGATCCTGAAAATGGCATGTGTCTCATACATAATTACACCAAGAGATGTTTAAACATATTAAAAAGCCAACAATAAATACAACATTAATATCTTATAAATCATGCCTATTACAAAATTGGTAAATTGACAACATGCAACCAGAAGTGCTGCAGCAGACCTTGCATTTGAGATAGAAATGAAGTAAGACACAGATTCTTACTTACAAGTGAAAAGGTCCCAGCTTAGTCTTCGTCATAACTCAGCTGACTCCAACTAGAGACTTTGACTGCAGCAAACACCCACCATAGGTTTCTTTTGCAGACTCTGAGAGCAGGTTATTTCCTGCTGGAATATGACTGCAAGTATTTTCTTGCTGCCTCTGACCACAAGCTTTCACCTAGTTTGACTGCAAGCACTCACTGCAGGGTCTAACTGCAGACCCAGACTGACCTCACAGCAGATTTCTCACAGAAGCAAGCCTCTCTCCCATTTGGGCAGTTTTCTCATCCTTTTGAAGTGCTCCTTCAGTACCTTCAGCTCTTTCTTTCTCAGGATTGTCTCCTGACTAGCCAACCCATCCTTTTATCAGGCTCACAAGAGAATGTAGCTTAATCAGCACTTCAGGAGAACAAAATGCACACTTAAGAGAACTCAAAGTTAATCAGTATTAATACCAAACATAAATTGATCTTAATAAAACTGGAATAGAGCATAAAACTGCTTAAAGTGAAGAACAGTTAAACTTGACTTTGTCAAAACCCAGTAACATTCAAACTTGACAGAAATTAAACCAAACAAAATTAATGTAATAGAATTTAATCCTCCTTAAATTAACAGAACTTAACTCAAATCTGACAGTATTGGAGCTTAGCTTAATCATAGCAACACTTTGTATTAAATGAAATTTAATTAAATTAAATTGTATTAAATGAAAACATAACACAGCTAAAAATTAGTATCACCTAAAACTGATTTTGACTCTATCATTACAATAAAGTTACTGAAAATTCAAACAATATAAATAATTAAAATGTAAATAATTAAATAATAAATTAAATTATAAAATAATTCATGATGGTTTGTAATTAATGTGAAATAAATCATGTTTGTGTAAGTAAAGAAATTAATAAGGAAACTTTAGAACATAAAGCTGCAGAGGGAGGAACACAGATTGCTTCAATGCATCACTGCAGCTGCCAAGAAAAGCTGAAGAACCTAAATTAGCAAGTTGACAGAAGTGGCCCTGGTGGAGATGGCCCTTTCAAAAACTGTCCAGGGAACACCCAAGTGATGAACACCCAGGTATCGATAATCAAGATAACCAGAGCTGTATGGGAAAACTACATCTCAATGCCTGGTTCCTGTAAGCCAAAATCTGCATTCACCAAAATTCATCACTTCCCAGACATGGTTTTGTCCAGCCCAATGCAGAGAAAGAAAGCTACATGAATATGTGGAACAACAAAAAGAAAGAAAGACCTCTGCTCCAGGCTAGGAAAAACTGTATAAAAACAGGACTGACCAAGACGGCATTTGTGAACCTTGGGGGATTTGAAGCAATAGAGTTCGGATCAGAGTGTGCTCACCTGGCACCGATCCTGGGCTCGGCACTGTCCTTTTTGATTGTGGCTATCAAGGACCATATTTCAGTCACAAAATAAAAATAGGGTTTTTTTTTATTACATTTAATTTGGCTTGGTCTTTTTATTGTTTGTAACATGGTGAACACCAACAACCTGACTTTTTTAGCTGTGCCAGCATTTTGCTTTCTGTCGGACTGCGGGCAGTCCTTCTCATTATAGTCTTATCTCTCATTACTCACTGCATCCCACAAAACCTTCCTGACCACCTCCCAGGTTTCTGTATGAAACGCGGTCTGAGCGACCTCAGGGAATCCTTTATGTCTGCACCAAATCAACAGTCTACGGAGAGTACTCGCATTGCATTTAATTCCTCTCTTAGACAGTATATATAGAAGAAGCCTCACTAGTGCTCCCTCCTCCTGAGAGACATTCTGGCCCATTTCCCTCCCCAGTCACTCACCTCATGGGTGCCTCGTTGCAATGTACGATCTCCTTAGTACCGCGAACCGTCCTCCAATTCACCTGGTCTCAGTAATCCATAACCTGGCCAGTGTACCTTCTTTGGGGCTCCTCCTCCACTCCCCAGCTGCAGAGTTTTACCTGCCAAGCGTATCTGGGCCACACAGCTCGTTAGCACACTGAGATCACTATTTGAGATGATAAAGAACTGGACACTGTTTCAATATGAATCAAGCAAATGCCACTTTATTGCTCTCTTCTAACCCTAATAAACAATTTCTCTGCCCCTACAAGTGATCACACAACTCATCGTTGGTCAAAGCCTTCTTGCACAAGGCAAACATGAGGGCTTTTCTATCTTTCATTGGCTTCAAAGCTTCTTGGCATTCACCTATCACATTCAGCTCTTCTTGTCTTTCCCCTTGTTTTCTTGTTAAGCAGCAGCTGTTTTTCTTCTTACCTCTCTTTCACGGCAACTTCAAGGGCAATGCAACAGGCCAAACTCAGGCCCATAAAAGCATTCATGTCCCTTTCCTGGCTCATTCACCACATGTCCATTTTCCTCTAAAAACATTCCCAGGAAGGATGGGTGTGCTTCAAAACAGAAATCTTGAAGGCACAGGAACAGACTGCCCCTATGTGGCAAAAGATGAGTCAACAAGACAAATGACCAGTCTGGATGGGCAAGGAGCTCTTGAAGGAGTTAAGAAAAAGAAGGTGTATCACCTCTGGAAGGAGGGTTAGGTATCTTAAGAAATGTTTAAGGGGATTGCTAGGGCACATATAAAAAACAAAACCAGAGGCAAAAGCCCAGTTAAAACCCAAACTGGCAACCTATGTGACAAACAATAAAAACATTTTTATAAATACATTAATAGCAAAAAGAACGGTAAAGGCACCCTCCGTTCTCTATTAGATGTGGGGGGGAAATCAGTAACTGAAGACGAGGAAAAGGCAGAGGTACTACACACCACCTTTGCCTCAGTTTTCAACAGAAAGAAAGGTTGTCCTCAGGACAATTGTCCTCCTGGATTAGTAGATAGTATCAGGGAGCAGAATAGCCCCCCTGCTATCCAGAAAGAAGCAGTCAGAGAAATGCTGAGCCACTTGAATGTTCACACGCCTATGGAACTGGAGGGATCCATCCCAGGCTGATGAGAGAGTGGCAAATGAGCTTGTGAAGCCTCTCTCCATCAATTACCAGCAGCCCTGGCTCACTGGGGAGGTCCCAGATTGGAAGATGGTTAATGAGATGCCCATCCACAAGAAGGGCAAGAAAGAGGATTTGGGAAACTACAGGCCAGTCAGTCTGGCCTCAGTACCTGGTAATATTATGGAACAGATCATTTTATGTGTCATGTCACTTACAGGATGGCCCGGGTATCAGCATGGGTTTAGGAGGCATAGATCATATTTGACTAACCTGATCTCCTTTTATGACCAGCTGACCTGCCTGGTGGATGCAGGAAAGGCTGTGGATGTTGTGTACCTGGACTTCAGAAAGGCCTTGGATACTGTCTCCCACAGCATTCCCTGGAAAAGCTGGCAGCCCCTGGCTTGGACAGGAGCACTCTGTGCTGGGTTAAGAACTGCCTGGATAGCTGGGCCCAGGGAGTGGTGGTGAAAGCTGCTGCATCCAGCTGGTGGCCAGTCACCAGTGGTGTCCCCCAGGGGTCTGTGCTGGGGCATCAATTTTTATTGATGACATGGATGAGGGCACTGAGTCTTCCATTAGTAAATTTGCAGATGACACTAAGCTGGGAGTGTGTGTCAATCTGTGTTGAAGCACAGGAGGACTCTGCAAAGCAACCCAGACAGGCTGGATAGATGGGCTGAGTCCAATAAGATGAAGTTTAACGAGTCCAAGTGAGTCCTGACTTAGGCCACAACAACCCCCTGCAATGTTACAGGCTGGGGACGGTGTGGCTGGACAGCCCAGGCACAAAGGGACCTGGGGGTGCTGGTCAGCAGCCGACTGAACATGAGGCAGCAGAGTGCCCTGGTGGCCAAGGAGGCCAATGGCCCCTGGCCTGTATCAGGAGCAGGGTGGCAGCAGCAGCAGGGAGCTCATTCTTCCCCTGTACTCAGCACTGGTGAGGCCCCATCTTGAGTGCTGTGTCCAGTTCTGGGCCCCTCAGTTTAGAGAAGATGTTGAGACACATCCAGAAGAGAGCAACAAGGCTGGTGAGGAGCTTGGAACACAAGTCCTATGAGTGTCAAATGATTGAGGAATGGCTGAGGGAGCTGGGGTTGCTTAGTCTGGAGAAAAGGAGACTCAGGGTGTCCTTAGCACTCTCAACAACTATCTTGAAGGTGGTTGTGGTCAGCGGGGAACAGTCTCTTCTCCAGGCAATCCCTGACAGAACGAGATGACACAGTCTTAAGCTGCACCAGGGGAAGTTTGGGTTAGATGTTAGAAAAATATTCTTCACTGAAAGACTGATTGCGTGCTGGAATCATTTGCCCAGGGAGGTGGTGGAGTCATCATCCCTGGATGTGTTTAAAAAAAGATGGGACATGGCACTCAGTAACATGGTTTGGTTGATAAGTAGGTATTAGATCATAGGTAAGACTAAATGATCTCAAAGGTCTTTTCCAACCTAATTAATTCTGTGATTCTGTCACTTGTCCCAGCCCCATTCGCTGCCCACTATGGTCTAGTCAAGAACTGCTTCAGGATTACTGCCAGGCTATGTGACAGACAGGGAGCTGCAGAATGTGCCACTCAGCTCTCTCAGGAAGGAAGGTGCCATCCAGAAGAAGAAGGGCAGGGCAAGGAAAGGTAGTCACTGCTCTCCCTACAAACCACGGCCGAGACCATCAGCGCTCCACCACTTGCCTCCCTGCTCTTGTTTGTCTCGGCAGACTTCAGAACAACACCTAAGCCTAAATCCTACTGGCATCAAGATTTTTTAGGGGTGTTGGAGGTTCCTGAGCAATAGCTTTTTTCCCCCTCTTTTGACAACTCAAATCACTCTTGCCTGTAGAAAAGAGGAACCTGAGGGAGTATTTGGAGTCTCCTGAGACGGCAAGCAGCATTCCCACAGTGCAGTCAGGGTAAAAATACCAGCAAACTGAAGACTGCAGAATGAATGCATTAGTGGGGTTACAGACCATATTCCCCTGTCATAATTGGATCATGAACATAAAGATGGAATGCAAATGGTTCCCTCACTCCTATTTCTTGGTATTTCTGGGCACCATAGAAATCCTGCTTGAGCCTGTGAGGTCTGAGCTTGGAAAGGAATAGTTCATTCATTCTTTTTCAAGCAGCACCCATTTTTAAAATCAGCTGTTCCTCTGTCCAGCCTTGTTTCTCTGATCATTGCAACACAATGGCAAGGACCATCTCAGAATGGCTTTAGCAAGTGTCAACTGCCCTGAGTGGCACTCACAGTAAAACATCGTAAAACATCAGTTGTGTTGGTAGATTGTCTTTCTTGTCACCTTGTGTATAAGCTATACATGCACTTCTGAATTGTCCATTGTTTCTTCAAGACAGAAAGTCCTGTTTCTGGGCTTTTAGGGATGGGTTTGGAATTGGGGGTCTCCTTCCTTCATCTGCTCTGCAGTGGCTTTGGAATAGGGCCCAGTGCCAGCTTTTGCCAAGCCATGATACTTCTAGATGAAGAAGAAAGGGCAATTGCATTTCCAGCAAAACCCAAAGAAGAGTGGAGTAGCCAAAACACCCTGTGCAGACACAGGCTTTCAGCTGTGACTGTAGAGAGTTTCAGTTCCCAGTGCAGATGGGGCAGAGACTTCAGTGACTGCCCCCAGTGAGCAGAGGACTGGTGAGTGACAGGAGGGTTGGATGCTACCTTGGATTCAGCAATAATAAAATGGTCATTTTTGATTCTCTGAAAAGTAAGGATGAGCAAATCTGCTGCCTGTGGCTGCCCCGCTCAATCTGGAGAGCGAGTCCCCACCTCTGTTTGGTGCACAATCTCTAGGAGCCCACGGCCTGTCACCCAAAACCTAAGATGGCACTGAGGCCAGCCAGGTGCCTCAGGCTGATGGGGCATTACTGCAAATAGGAGGTAACAGAGGCAGGTGGTTGTTTTGAAAGACAGCTTTTGCTGCTGTGTATCTCACTTGTTCAGCACAGACTCAGTCATATGCATCAGGTATGGGAAATGCTGCTACTCCCACTGAAGTCAGCAAGGATTTTGGTGGCCAGCTATCATGAGAGCAGAATTGGCTGCTTACAAAGTGGGTGCTCAGACTGCCCCGAGTCTTGGGGCCAGAGGGGTCCCTCAGTTGCGTGGGTGACAGGGAGCTGCTTCCTTGTTATTACTCTTTGTCATACAGAGATGTACCAGACAGAAGTGAGTCAATAGAACAAACAGGGAGCATGCAAGTCTCTTCTATCTGGATCCTCTAAGATTTTAGACTTTTGAATTTAAGGGGCACATAGACAGTGACTTTTGGTCACTTCGTGGATATCCATGTGAAGCAATGCTGCTGAATGTGTCTGTAGCACAGTAGCAGAGGAAAAGGCTTCTCAGTTCCTCAGACACACTGATCCTCAGTATTGTCTTTTTATGAAGGAGAGAAAAACTGATTTAAAAGTAATGGGAGTGGGAAAGATGCTTCTGAACTTTCTCCTTTCCTCCTGTCCATTACAGGTAGAATTGCCCTGGGAAACTCTCAAATGTCATCACAGGCGAAGATATTTCTTGGAAATATCATGCCACAGAAAGAGTAGATTTCTTGCTTGGCTTGTCCAGTTTTTTTTCATGAATCATTAATTTTGATGCCTAAAACTTGAGTGTCCCCATGACAAGTATAGAAGCTAGGGAGACATTAATCCCACATGTCTTTGCATAACAGTTGTATAATGCTTGTGTCAACACCTCAGGGACACATCCTCTGCACAGGGCAGTGCCCATGTCCTGTGCATGGCAGGGTGTGTCCTTGAAGCAGCCATCAGAATGTGGATTCATCCATAGATGTATCTGCCTATTCTCCCCACTTTGACCACTTTTCCTACATCCTCCCAACTCAGACCTTCTAAAAAAATAGTTCCCTGTACAGCATTGGACTCCTGGTGTCTTTACAAAAACAGATTCCCTTTGGCTTGTGGGAATCTTCAGCATCAGATCCCTCAGCAGACACTGCTTTTAAATCTGCGTCCCATCAATGAAGGATATGTTCTGGATGGCACTACATTTCCAAATTCTTTGCTGGACTCTAAACTCCACAGAAGGTGAGTAAATTTCTAAGCTAATTTCCATTTTTACAGTGGACATTTGCAAGGACCAAAATAGGGAAGTACTGCTGGTAGAAAGTGCAGCATTGTACGGAATTCTCCTCTGTTATTTGATTCTAGATGTCAAAATAAAGTGCTACTGAAAAGAGCAAACTGATGCCAGTGCTGCAGGCAGGGTGAGCAAGTCAGGCATGAGAGTTCAAACCCTAGACAGAGACAATCCTGTTTGTGTGTCTGGAAGCAGGGGAATTTTCAAGGAAGGTGAGTCCTTGGGATAGTGCAGGGTTGTCAAACAGCACAACAGATTGGTGTAACACAATAGTTCTGAAATTCTTCTCCTTAGTAACTTCGTACATAAGATGTACTTGGGTTGTGTTTTTATGTTAATGGTTTGTTCTGTTAATGGCTTGTTCTGTTGTCCCCTATGTTAATGGTTCAGCTCAAGTTGTACCTTCCTACCCTTGCAGAATGTTCCTTGCTCCTCCCACCCCTGTTGTCAATCCACCTCAATACCTTCCTTTGTTCCAGTAAATTCCCTATCAATCCTCCCTTGTGCCAACTCCCTTGGACATCCCCTTTGGAAATCCCTTAAACCTGGATGCCCCATTGGCCCCTGTGACCAATTCCCCTCCCTGTGCTTCCCTCATGGGTTACTGTGGTCCAGACCCCCCCTCTTGCTCCTCCCCAGGATATCCCCATTAGTTGAAGGCTAGTAACCTCCCCTTGAATTTCCCCCCTCATACATAAACTACTGCATCCGTATTTCTTTGCTTTTTGGTCCCTGGAGACTCCTTGGAAATAAACCTTCCGTGGAAGCCATACAAAAGGCCTCCTCAATCTTTGCCTCCACTTCATGCAGCAACCAAACCGTGCCATAGAGCACAACAGAGCGACCTTGGGTGGTCTTGCTCCCAGGGCGTGTCCCGCTCTCAGCGCAGAGCCGTCAGTGAGCTACCGGGAATCCGGCACCGCATCATACTTGGGCTATGACGAGCTTTCATTCCTGCAGTAAAAGGATATCAGAGGCCTTTCAGTGCGTAAATTCATCCATTTCTCTTCTGGCTTTCATGATTTAGCAGTGACAGTCTCCCAATTTCATACTCCCACGAAACCCCTGCACTCCTGCCCTCCCCCCTTCCAAATGGGTGGCATGAGCACCTGGATGTGTCTGCACATTGTGGAAGGGAACCCTCAGATGATCTGGAGAAAAATGTAGGTTGCTGCTGTTTGAATGCAGCTCCTCAGACCAGTCCCTGCATCCTGTGTCTGCTGCAGGAGCTGCTGGCTGTCGTGCACCAGCAAAGACCCACCACGAAGCCACTTTCCAGATAGTTAACAGTGCGTGAGCACCATGCTACACTGCAATCCCTAGGAGAGTACAACCCAACCCAATGTACACACCACATCAGCACTCTGAAAAATGTCAACTAGAAAAGGTTATAATTCTAGAGGCCTGTATTTCTAGACTTCTATGTCTATGGATATTTAAGTAATCTATTTCTATTTTAGAGGTATATGGTGCTCTTTCACCTCTTTCTCCCCTCTCCTGCCTCTGTCCCCTCTTGCCATGCTGGGGTCCAGGCTGCAGCCAGGCTGGGCTGAGCAGCACTTTCAGCCCCAGGTTGTAGCTGCCAGGGCTGGGGTTCAGCCCCAGGCTGCCACAGCAAGTCCCGTGCAGAAGGACTGCTCTGCCCAGGAGGAAGCAACTGAGGGCAGTCACAGGGACATGTGCCAGTTGGGCTCCATCTGTATCTTGTTCTCTCCATATCTGTATTCAGTTATACTCCTGTCCATATATAGTTATGTTTCTATATGTCAAGAGATGTATTTGAAATTGCATACCATCATTTAGTTACAGGTATACAAAGATTTAGATAGGAGTTTAGATACTTCTATTGAAGGAGATACTTTATTAAAGATAAACCTTTCGTATTTGCATATTTATGTGTATAGGTTCACCATGTATATTGTTACATTTACACAGATGTCAATATAGTTACATACCATAGATTATGTTTATATATGTATGGAGTTTTGTGTAAAGTTCTGTAGAGTTGTACAGTTTAATTACTGCTTTGTGGATATTTAGATATTCCAACTGATGTTTGTCTCTGTATATATACATGTATAGGCAACTACTTTGTAACCTGTGATACATTTGATTGCGTGAACTGAAAGTGATATTTGTATCTTTGTATATGGTCAGTGCAGTTGTACCAATCTACAGTAAGCTTTTAAACGAAATTGGTAATTGTATATAAGCAGCACGGTTGCAAGCCTTGTATAATCAATGAAAATTTTAAACTGAAAAGGTTGTTGAATTGAAATATTTGAAGCAATTAGCAGATGCCCACTGAGGATTTTGGCAATGGGTCATGATAGGTGTCGCAGCTGAGCTGGGCACGACACAACACTCCACAGTTCATGCAGCAACAGCAAATTTTATTGAGTGCATTTCCTTTCTACATGGTTTTCAAAAACCCACACCGCTGGTCCTGACTGGCTGCGTTTGGTTATCACCCAGTTCACTGGCCAGTGGCTGCCTGCACCCATGCTTGTCAGAGACTGGCTGGAACTGTTGGCATTTAAATCTCCCAGATACTCAGTGCCTTCCTCCTAGAGATGTTTACACCTTTTCCCTAATGACATAGACTGGTGGAATTATAATCAGGGTATGTATGACTGTGAGGCATCCAGGCCAGCTGTTAGCTGTTAAGGGCTAGGGGAAAATAGGCAGGCATGCACCACAGATCCCCCAGTTCCATAAAGGCAGGGAAAGAAACTGTAGGATTTGGATAAAAAGTGGAGCCACACATTCAGGGATAACTCACTGCAAGGGCCTGCTAAGGAAAGCTGCAGTTCCAAGTGTAACTTTGAGGAAGAGAAAGAAACTCCCAATCCAAGAGGACATCTTATTTCTTTCAGGACATTGCTACTTTCCTGCACAAGTAGACAAATATAAATCAACTCCACATACAGTGTAGCAGCTCTTCAGGTATATTTACACCTGTTATTACTTTGGAGTCAAGAGATCCATCGTACAGTCTACCATCTATTTATAGATCTGTGCATTCTCTGAGAAATTAATTTCAAAACGCAGCCCTCAGCACTTTTCAAACAGTTTCATACATGTAAGATAGAGATTTGCCTCAGCTTCTAAAACGCTTACAAGCTATCCATACTCCTACTCTTAGGGAAATTTTACTGCATTAGTTGGGTGTTAGAATGCTTTAAAAACCTCTAGTAATATTAGAGATCATGAGAAAAATTTCTTGTTATAGGTAAAAGCATCCAGTTTTAGTTCTGATTCACATAAACCAGCATGATATAGGATAACATAATCTGGTTCCATAAATGACTATGCTTGTAGAATGAATCAGCATTAGTCAAGGCAACAAAATTACATTATTTCACTCTGTCAATGATCTTGTTTCCTTTGTATTTCTTGCTCCAGTAAAAAAGTCCATAGCAGTATGACAATATTAGACCCTAAGAGAAAAGGAATATGCCATATTCACTCTAGTGAAGTATCTTCTAAAGTAAGCTATCCATAGAGCTAAGCAGTAAAAACAGAATCACAAACATCTAAGGTGCAGAATATTGTATACTATGTAGTTCAGTATGAGAAGATTCTGTGGCTGCCCAGATCCAGCCACAGTTCAGCCAGAACCCAAAGCCTGTGTCCATGGCTGTTGCAGTGGTATGGATCTTGTGAGGATAAACCCCTCTGAGACAGAAGATGGACAGTAAGTCAGCTGTGCCATGCACTAATACACCTATTTCGCTTCTGGAACAGAAGGAGAACAGACAGAGTGAGCTTCTATGAGCCTTCAAAAGAAGCATGTGCATGTACCCTTGCTGTGACGACATCTAAAGTCATAGACAGCTTCAAGGAATCCAAGCAGCTGTTACTACACTACAAAAATTAAATTAGAGCAATATGAAATTAAAAGGAGGTTGGTGCTGTCTCTTAGTAGAGGTGAACAGCAGAAATATCTCTCTAAGAGCATTGAAGAAAAAGAAAACCATAGGTGACACTTTTCGGAGTCCCAGCTAGATTAATGAATATTATGTGGCCTATACTAGAAGCCAAAGGTCTTGTTTTCTAGGTTGTGGCAGCTTAGATCCATTTTTATGGCTGCTGAAGCTCAGAGTTTTACTCAGGTTTGGGGTTTTTGGTTGGTTGGCTGGGGTTTTTTTTCTGACATGGTTGATAAAATGAGCGGTTTCTTTGCCACAAACTGCCCTCAGCCGGTCTAGTCTCAGCAGTATGAGGTATGTTTGCGAGAAAGGAGAAGTCGATTGGAAAAACAGCCTGAAAGCAGTATTTTTACTTACGTCTGAGAAGTAAAGTTCCTCCTGTTAGCTTCTTAATGACGTATTCAAAGGGAGGTTTACCTTTGGATGCTCAAAAAATATCCTGGCATGATGGAACTTATCTTCTCCTGAAGATTCTTTTCCTAATTCTCGCCCTGGTGATGACCCCTGCTCCGTCCCGGTGTTTTGTCAGCCACCCTGTCCCTGCGCTGCCACCGGCTCTGTCCCACCGACGCGCCCTGCCCTGTTTCCAGCAGCGCACCGCTGTTGCCATTTGCTCTATCCGGCCGTATCCCCTTTCTCGGCCGGAGCCTTTCCCCGTCCCATCCCTGAGGTGTTCCTGACCCATCCCCTCTCCCCTCAGGGGGTGTTACCGGGCTCCTTCCTTCCCTCTGCCGGCATCGTTCCCTCCCGCCTCAGGGGCGCGGTTCGCTGCGCAGGCGCACTCGCTCCTCAGTGACGCGCAGCGGCGGCGCGGCCCGCGCTGGGTAGGTCGTTGCCGCCAGGGGGCTTCGGGCGCCTCTCCAGCCTTGACAGACAGTTCCGAACACCAATAGAAGACGAGGAGCAGGAGGAGCGGGGCGGGCGCAGCGCGGGCACCGCCCTATCGGGGTGCGCCGCTTTGTGCGCGTCGCGTCACGTCGCGCTGCCGTCGTTACGGCCGTGCCGCTGGAGCAAAAGGAGGCGAGGGCAGCAGCGAGCAGCCGCAGAAGGAGGAAGAGGCGGAGGGGGACGCACTGTGGAGAACGTCGTCCGCCCCGCCGCCGCCTCATGCCGCGGCGCCGTCCTGCCGCCGGCCCGGGGACCTGCATGGCCGGGCATGGGGAGCGCTGCGCCCTCCCGCGCCCCCGGGGCTGAGTCGCCGCTCGCCGCTCTCCGGCGGCTGCTCGTCGCGCTGGGGCTGCTGCTGCTGCTGGGCGCAGGTACCGAGAGCGCGGGGTGGGAGGGACGGGGGCGCAGCCGGCTGCCCGCAGGCGCGGGGAGCTGGCGGGTCCCTTTCGATCAGCTGCAGCCTTTCGTGAGGAGCGATTCGCGAGATGGGCCTGTGTGCGCCGGAGAGGGGAAAGCTGAGGGGCTGTGTATAAATATCTTCATCCCAGCGCACAGTGCCACACTCTCATTGGTGCCCAGCGGCAGGAAGAGGAGCTGTGGCTGTAAACTAAAACACAAAAGTTTCACCTCAACATGAGGAAGAAGTTCTTTGCATTAAGCCTGGAACAGGCTGCCAGGGACTTTCCCTCTCTCGAGACAAACCCCACCTGGACCCGTTCCTGTGTCAGCTGCTCCAAGTGATCCTGCCCAGGCAGGGGGGTGGGACCAGATGATCCCAGGAGGTTCCTTCCAGCCCCCAAAATTCTGTGATTCTGTGATTTACTCGACTATTTGATAACTTGACAGATTTGCTCAGCTAGCCTCATTTTTTTTTTTTTTGTGATTAGTATTACAAATACAACTGAAGAGAAATAAAAGTTTTGATGTTTTGAAAGCCTGGCTCTAAACCCAGCATTCCCTCTGTCATTTTGTTTGGCATGGATCTTTTTTGTGCATCTGAAAGTGCAGAAGTTGATTGTTGTTAGGGGTTTTTCTTGTACTTTGCAGAGGTACATATGACTTGCACAAAGAAATTTTCGGATTGCTTACACGAGTCATGGTCATGCTTAGCTGTAGGTGGAGAGTTCCTCATTTTACTTCGTGTCGTCTTGGGATTTTGACAGATTTGTGTTAGCTATGCATCACTGGCAAAACATTGCCCTTAAAAATTCACAGTATGAATATTCAGATTAAGTCATGTGAGTACTGACTCAGGAAGGTCAGCTAAGGGGCAGGCAAAGAAATTGCTGATACCCTCTCATCACTGGGTGCATTGCAGAAAATAATTCTTTAAAAATGAAAAATGTTACTCAGCCTACTTTCCGCTTCTCTCAGCTCAGAAGTTTCTCATAGATATATTATGTTTTCCATTTTAACTCTTCCATGTGTCTTTGTAGGTATTTTTATGCTGTTCAAAACATGTTTTGTGACAGTGAGAAATTACAGAAATGTTCCCACAGATTAATTTTAGTAGGTAGTTTTGCAGGGTTGAACAGCAGTGGCATGAAGTTCTGCACATATTCTTTTTGAAGGTACATTTTCTTTGGGTGACTGGAAATGTAATTTATCCTAGATTGGGGTCCTCCTGGTTTTAACCTGTGTGAAAAGTGTGGCTCAATTTCCCTTATTATGTCTTGTTAATTTAATTTTTGCTCCAGATAAGTTCTTTGGTAAAAAGTTATCTTCAGAAAGCCGTTGTTAACTGCCATAATAATCTGGAAGAATTTCAGATCATACCTGTGAGAACTGTGGAGGAGAAACTGTAAAACTCCAATTTGTTTTGCAAGGATGTTAACTGTGCTTTTTTATGGAAATCAGGACGTCGGATAGAGTCTGACTGGTTTGCTGATGTAAACTGAACTGTGTAGCAGTTGTGTACATCTGATAAGTACTCCAGGCTTTTGTGGGGAGAGGGTGTGGGTGAGAGGTGTGTTAGCTGAAAACTTGCACTTTAGACAGCTGGGTTTTTTGGCACATTAATCTCCCCAAAAAAAACTTGAGCAGTGAATTGTTACCTATGGCAGTTCCAGGGAAATAAAGCAAACTGCTTGTCTGCTCACCTGCCATCGTCCCCCCACTGTGGTTTCTAGAAGAGAACTTCCTTTATTCAATCTAGTTTTTGCATAAACATATTTATACATGTCCAACATCTAAACAATGTCTAAACAACATTACTTTGTTGCCTTTACCACACTCTTCTGAGGGGCAGAATTCTATATAAAGATTCAGTGACTTGTGTAAAGCACTGAAAGATTAAATGGAGACTTCCTTATTGACTAAGTAATTAATTTAAACAAAGAATTACATCATCACCTTGGTGTCTGTAAAGAACTATTTGGCTTATACTTGACAGGACTGAGTGCTTTTAATTTTCATCTAGACAATATGAAGTAATGGATTAAGACATCATGAGTCCTGTCAGGCTCTGAGATACTCCCCATTGCTATCTTTCAACCTCCTTTTTTCTAAAATGCAGCATTTCCCTAATGGGTGAGCAACTTTCTTTCAAGTTGTTTTCTGTGGTTCTTGTGGGAGTGGAAAGGGGTATTGCCACCTAAGAGGTTTGCTTTATATCTTTCCGCTGTCTGTTTTGTGCTTAGGTGACTGTCAGCTGCACACATCTTGTGGAATCCAGAAGTGCACCACTGATTTCGTGTCCTTCACTTCCCATCTGAACGCGGCTCTTGAGGATTTTGACCGGGAGTTCTGCAAGGCCCTGCGGGCGTACTCCGTGTGCACCTATCGCAATTCCAAAGTGTGCCGTGGAAACCTGGTCTACCATGCTGCAGTGCTGGGGATCGGTGACCTCATGACCCAGAGGAACTGTACCAAAGACGGACCCACATCCTCCACCAACCCTGAAATGACCCATGATCCTTGCAATTACAGTGGCCACACAGAAGCCAGAGAGCATCACGGGGGAGAGAAAACTCCTCCTCCTACTTACCTGTTTTGTGGCTTGTTTGGGGATCCTCATCTGAGGACTTTTAAGGATCACTTCCAGACATGCAAAGTGGAAGGTGCTTGGCCCCTCATAGACAATAACTACTTATCAGTGCAGGTGACCAATGTGCCTGTGGTTCCAGGATTCAGCGCTACTGCTACAAACAAGGTATGTATCTTTTTGGTGCACTGTGCATGCATGGAGAAGTAAAAGGCCAAGGCAGTTAAGTGAGTCATTTAGCCCTTAACAGTGAAGAAATGTAGCTGCTTGAGAATCTTCTATGCAGTAATATTAAAAGGTAAAACTCTTAGCATATTCTTTAATGAATATCAAACAAAACAGGTTCTTCCCTCTGCTCCTGCTTATTACAAGAAAACCTTTGCATATCACCACACAAGCCTGTAAGGATACTGATGTAACACAGTTACTGATTATTGTACATCTGTGACTGTCTCTGCACTATATAGGAATTCAAAAAATCATACAATGCTTTCGGTTGGAAGGGAACTGAAAGATGGAAAGAATATATGTCTTTTTTTTTTAATTTTCTAAACTTCACAGCTATAATGGCAGAAAACAAATAATACTGAAAGCAGCACAAAAATCTAGTTACCAAAGCACTGGTGGTTTAGAGCAGAAACCAGCTCTGCAGAGGGGGAACTGCAGAGAACTGAGAGGAGGTGGCAGGCTAAATGCTTCTGACAAGGACTTAGTACCTTGGCTTTACTAAACAAGCCGTGGCCCTAAAATTGTGCCAAGAATATTAAACCCTTGCTGAGACAGGCAAGTTTGCATTCCTCTCAAATACTTGAGGAGTCCAGAGTAGGAATACATCCAATTGTATTTGATAAATGATGCCATTTTTTTAACTTAAGAAAAGTCCTTATCCCTTCCTGCTGAATGCAGGTAGCAAGTGTGTCCATCAATTATTGGAGTATGCATTTGAAGCTGATATTGTCACATACCTTTTTTGGAGTGAAAGGGCTTTCTTAACAATTGTGATAGTGTAGCTCCTGTATTGTCAAGCTAGAACCAGGCTGTATGTACACAGCTTCAAGACATTTGCACCAAAGAATTTTCACAGTGTTTTGCAAGCCTGGAAGTAGTTACTTGAGTCAGAAGCCAGAGTTGTCTCTCACAATAGGTAGAGCCTACACATTTCTATGGAGTTGGCTGAGCAGTAGTATTACTATAGGAAAATCAGTTTTACTATTAAGTTTGTGCTGGGTTCTGAAGTATTGACTAATGGCAGTGCTTGTGTGAGTGTACAGAGATTGGACTGAAGCTCAGAATTGCATTTCCTTAACTTGTGCCAGTTTCAAAAACAGTTTTCATTGTGAATGAGTTCTGAAGGTATATAAAATGAGGGATTGAGGCTAAATGTGAGTAAGCTTTGCAGAAGGGACTTAATGTCCCCCACAGTCTCCTTCAGTAGCTTTTTTCTAAAGATTCCTAAATAAGTGAAAGAAAAAGCTGTATTTCGTAATCTGCAGTAAGCTTTTATCTTCAGTTCTGCTAAACTCTTTTCTTTATTTCCTTGTTCCTTATAGAGGTAGAGGAAGAAGTTGAGACTCTTGTGTACAAATTGTGTGGATGGCTAGGGTGTGGTTGTAGTGAATAGATAATCTTAAGTTTACCCACATTCTGAAAAATGATTGACTGTGGTAGCACATTGTGCTGGTATATGTCTTTTTAAAGAGATAAAAGAAGAGAGCAATCAGTATGTACATACTGAGGGAAAGTATGGATGCCTTCTGTCTTTATTTCTTCTCAAGAGGGTTTTCTTTTGTCTTTTTCTTTGACTTGGGTAAAATGGTTTTTTCTTCTCTTCTAGTAGTCCCTGTTATTGCCCAAGTACAGCTAAGTGTGCAGAAGCAATTAAATGAAACAAGATCTATGGTTTATGATACTAGAAGTATTTCTAAGGCTGATATACCTTATGTGTTGCACAGTCCTTGAATTTTTTCAAGGTTTTTTTGCATAGAACAGAATCTAGCCCATCTGTTGTAGGCAATGAAGGTTGTTTGAATGTACAAGTGACTTGGAGGATAAGTTTTAGTATCTCTAATGCATGCCCTTAACTCTTTTATTTCTAGTAGGAGCAGGTTACTATAAATGAAATAAAAAGCTACTGGATGTATTTAACTGATTTTGGCTTCTAGCTTAAAGGACTTCTAAAGAGCTACACTTCAGTGACATTTATCTGCATAGTGTAATCCCTAGGTGAAAGCATGCCAATAGGTCTTCTACCATCATCATAAGAAAAGTTTTCAGACTGTTCCTTTTCTGATTATTCTGGGTATTTTTCATTGCTTGTATTTGAAATAGATGTTTAATGGAAATAAAAACAAAGGTATATGCTGAACTTAAATTGTACAGAAGCCAAAGCAAATGCTAACCTAATTATCCTCTCTAAAGCAGCCCTAATAAAAGGTAGGACAATAAGAGTAGAAGATTCAGTTTTTCCTGAATGCATTTTTAGGGGAAGTGGTTTAAGAAGTCATAGAAACAGAATGGTTAATCATCAGCCTGTTGTCCTTTTGAAAGGTGCAAACCATCACTTGCCCTTGTAGGGAGTTAGTACTTTTCACTTTTATCCTAGCTTTCTGCTGTACCAGTCTTTGAGGGAGTTGGTAATGAAGGCAGCCTTGTGTGCGAAGTTTTCTTCTCTCTCCAAAACCTAAGAGACTATGGGAACCACAGCAGTCTGAGGATTATGCAGTAAGTTCATAAAGCACAGGAGAATGCCAGGAGGACACTTCAAATAAGAATATGAGGAATGAATGCATATTGTTTCTCCCCTGCTTCTCATTCACTGCACATCTGGCATGAAAATGTGAAAAGCAGGAAAAATTTCCCTTGAATTCCTTAACTGGAAGAGCACATCTTGTGAGAGTTATGTACTTACTCACAAAAATGCTTTTGACATTTTGTTTGTAGGTGTTTTGCATATTTGTGTTACTCATAGTAGCATCCGTTTCTCACCATGGACAAAGCTATTTTGTGTTCTGTGGTCTAGCTGAGACTTTAAAACTCCAAGTTTTTGAGCTTGCCTGATGTACTTATGACCCTTGGCATAGGAGGTTAGGGCTTTTCAGATGGAAAAGGAAGATCATGAGCAAGTAACTGGAAAACTGAAATTAAGTTTAAGCTTTTCTTTTTTTTCTGACAGACTTCTTGTATGGGTTTTGTGTAAGTCACTGGCATTATTTATGTTTGATTTCTGCAGCCTTAGTAGATAAGTATGAAGAGCTTTCCCGTCTTGGAAGTGGTTTTGCAAGTCCCTGAGAATAAATGTCTCTTACTGGGAGCAGGTAGGGAGGATATTGTACAGTGTATTAAATAGAATATTGCTTTTATTTTTTTAATTGTTTTTAAAATTTCATTTATTGTGTGCTTTATTTGGAGTGATAGGAAGTTTTTGCAGCCTTTTGCTGCTGTGACAGGTGTTCTGGATATCACTAGAGTAATTGTTCCTGAATAGCAAATGAGGCAGAGATCCTTGGGCTTGCCAGTGGAAAGCTTTCCTTCTGGTTTGGAGGTGTCTTCTTGTTTGCATTAATTGGAAATTGAGGTTTTCCTGTCCAGGCATTTTATAGTAGATAGCTTGAGAGTGAGAGAGTGAATTTAAGGACACAGAGAAGGAAAAAATGACAGAAATTTTCACTGTAGCAATTTTTTTGGTTTAAACCTTGGAACCTAGGAATTGGTTCTGTCAGCAGGGTAAAGGAATTTGAGGGATAAATGTTCTTTTACCCTGAGTCAAAACACTTTAAATATCTCTTTTGTAGCATGGTTTCAGTTTTTAGAGGAAATCATTGCATAGTGAGCAGAATAATGAGTGAGTAGAAAAATAATTAAAAGGTAATTGGAAGATAAATGTTCTAATTGTTTTAAGAAGTAGAAGGATCGGGTAACTTGTTACATGTCATTATTCTTTTCATCTTTATGGGCATTTTGCTTAAGGTAGAGATGAATTTGTCTTATTATGCAGAAGAGGTTTAATACTGTGGTTTCATTGAAGGTTGCAATAGAATCATTTAAGTTGGAAAAGACCTTTAAGATCATTTCAGTCCAGTTGGAAACTGTTACTTGCACTACTAAATGTGATCCATAAGTGCTGTGTCTCCATGCCTTTAAAATATTTGTGGGAATGATGACTCACGAGGCTGAGAACCTGCTCCAGTGCTTGACACTCTTTCCGTGCAGAAATTTTATCTAATATTCAACCTAAATCTTCACAGCTTAAGGGCACTTCTTCTCATCCTTTCACTTGCTATTTGAGAGGAGAAATTGACTCCCAGAGGAGAAATTGACTCCTACCTTCAGAGACTTGTAGAGAGCAGTGAGGTCTCCCTTGAGCTTCCTTTTCTCCAGGCTGAGCACCCCCAGCTCCCTCCGCCTCCCTTCATCAGGCTTGTGCTTCATGCCCTTCCCTGGTCTCTTTCCCTCCTTTGGACTCACTCCAGCACCTCAGTTTTTCTGTGAGAGGCCCATAACTGAGCACAGGATCTGAGGTGTCACCTCAGTGCTGAGTACAGGGTGCAGTCACTGCCCTAGTCACCTCTGGCTACGCTTAAACTGACCCAAGCCAGGATGTTCTTGGTCTTCTTGGCCCCCTAGGCACACTCTGACTCATGTTCAGCTCACAACCAGCAGCCCTAGGTCCTTTTCCACTGGGCACTTTTTCACTCACTCCTCCCTTTTCTTGGCAGTGTTATAATAATGGTTGAAGTTAATGATGTTGCAGGTCTTAGTCTCTACCCGAACCATTCTAGAATCCTATTAAATGCATAGTAAAATAGCAACATATAGTGATACCTTCATCATTCTAATTGCATTGTGGCACTAGGGAGGACAAGTACAAGAGCTCAGAGTTGAAAGTGTTATTGTTTAAGGCTCACAAGCCAGGCACTTTCTGCAACTAGATTAGAAATGGCAGTTTTGCAGCTTAGTAACACCATCTTTGAAAGGTTTAGCATGTGAAATGGAATTTAAGAGAGCTTTGTGATCAGTATGCTCATCAGTACTCATCAGTAGGAGTGGAAGGATAAAGTCCAACGTGAAATGTGCAGGTTGTATGTGTGGGATTTGTTTTTGTTTAGTAATCTTACTATAGTTGATGTTTGTTTATTGTATCCTCAGATAAGATTCTGGAAACCTTTACTTTCATTTCTCAAGGTGCCTCACTGTAGAAGGGCTCTGTATATGGCCAAACAACAAGGCTGATACACTGATAGTTTCAAAAATCTTCCTTTATGTGAAAATTTTGTCATTTGGATTTTTCCATCATAGGTTTAAAAAGGGTAGCTAATCTCTAGTCCATAAACAGTTCTGCATAAGCAGCTTTGTGAAGTGTTCTTGTGACCCAGACTGGGTGTAAAAAGTAGGTACATAAACTGTAGGTACATAAACATATATAACATGTGTTAACTTTGTTAGAAATAATAATTTTCACTTTTTAATGCTCCGTGTTACTTGAGAATTTAAAGAGATAAAGCTCTGTGATGAAATTGCTTAATCTCCCTTTGCAGCAGGTTCTGGAGTATCAGTGAGTACCAGGTACTGAGATAGGATTGTGTGATAAGGCAAAGCCCATGCAGCACATGTTCCAGCTATATTCTGCTACAAAATGGAAAAGGATTGAGATAATGATTTCTTTCCCTAACTTTGTTGTTTTTTCACCCCCTCCCCCACAGATAACTGTTATCTTCAAATCGTACCAAGACTGTACAGATCAGAAAGTGTATCAAGCAATGACTGATGACTTGCCTGCAGCTTTTGTCGATGGTACAACAAGTGGGGGAGATGGGAACACCAGGAGCTTGCACATTGTGGAGAAGGTCAGTGGCAGGTACATAGAGATGCACGCCAGGTACATCGGGACCAGGGTGCTCGTCCGGCAGCTGGGGCGCTACCTGACGCTGGCCATCAGCATGCCCCAGGAGCTGGCCATGGCCGACGGGGAGGGCCAGGAGCTGCAGCTCTGCGTGCAGGGCTGCCCTGCCAGCGAGCGTATCGATCACAGGGGCCGCTTGCCCTTGCCTGTGCTGGGAAAGCTGCTGCCCTGGGGGGCTGCGTCCCGTCCCCCGCTGGGATACACCCTGGAAACAGCCACCGCCAAGTGCCAGGAGAAGATGCGCGTGAAGGACATCTACTTCCACTCGTGTGTGTTCGACCTGCTCACCACTGGCGATGCCAACTTCACAGCTGCTGCTCACAGTGCCTTGCAGGATGTGGAGGCGCTGCACCCCAGCAAGGAGCACTGGCACATCTTCCCCAGGAGTGGAGGTGGTGGTGTGGGCAGGGATAGCGAGTTCTTTGTCACGCTTGGATTTCCGTGCTTGATCCTTGTTGCGTATTTGTACGAGTATTTTTTTCTTTTTTAGACTGTAACAAAATTCTGAAATATATATTGTCATAATATATTGAGTAAAGATAAATATATATGTATATACCATGTATATGAAGGGATGTTTTTGTCTTAGGGCATCCACCAGATTGGATGTTAACTGTTTTCATGTGTGTCTGGTTCAGTATTCTATGTATCTATTTGTTTTACAGTTGTTGAAAAGTTTTGTAATGTCTCTGCATTGGGACCTGATAAAAAGCACTTTATTTTTTACATATTAAATATATAAGTATGTATCTGAGTAACTGTGTATTACACGTGAAATGCTCAGTGATTTCTCTGAGTAATACTTGGTTTAACACGTTGGTTTTTTTTACTGAATTAAGTTGTGGGTTTTCCCAAGAGACCTTTATTTGTCAAGCATGTATGTTTTAAAGCTAGTGAATGGTCTCTGGAGAGAGCTTAAACTTAGAGATAGCACCTTTTTTTTTTCTTTCTTTTTTTTTTTCTTTTTCTTTGGTTTTTTTTTCTTTCCTTCATTCACAGGCCCTCTAGTTATCTGTGTCATAGAAGGCTACATATTTATATTTTTTTCATGCTTTGAAACCCAACAATGTAGCAGTCTTTGCAAAATGTTTTAGATGTGGTTTATCATTATACCAGTAAGTATTTGTGTGTATGTAAAAGAGTGACTGTGCAGTATGTAAAAATTTTAAATTATTGTGATAGAAGAATAGTTGCCCCCCTCCCCCCTCCTGCTGAGGAATATCAGTAAGGTGGTATAAGTGACCCCTGGTAGGGCACACAGAAATTGGGGATGTAGACCACATATTCAGCAGGTACTGTATAAATAAATTCTCAGTTTGTCTCCTAGCCAAATAGGATGGGTAGGATATTGGTTAAGAATGTGCTGAATACAGTTGTTATACTTCTTGCAGATGCTTGTTTCCTTCTGCTATATAAGATGTGTAAATTTATAACCAGCAGCTGCAAACCAGGCCAGTTTATTGAAAAAGATGGGTTTATTGAGAGAGATGAGGAAACTAGGATAAGGAATCATTCCCTCAGGATGCCAGTTGTGCAGTTCCTTCCTTTGTTGTGTTTGCAAAGATAGTTACAAGAACTTTAACACAGAGATCTGTGTTACTGCTGCATCCCTCCTGAGAGGCATTATAAAAATCCTCAAGTTATTGGAGAACTCTCAGACCAGAAGAACCCTGGAACAGAAAATTACTTTCTGTAAAACTGAAGAAGAGGTGATGAAATCTGAATAAATGATCCAGAAGAGTCCACAAGATTACTGAACTTAGTGTAAGAAGATGATCTGCTAAATATACATGGAGTATTTCAGCTGCAAGGCTGATCACACAGTGTGAAAGTAAATTGAAAGTGCCAAAATTTAAGAGGTTATCTCAGATACATTCAAAGAAATGCACCTAATAAACCCAATCACAACTGTGAATGCTTCACTAAGCTTGTATTATGGCTAGAAGTTCAGGTGTGTGAGAAATAATCTTATCTGGAAGGTGTATCAGTGAAATGAGTTGTGGAAATTTCTGTAGATGCAAAAGGAGCTTTAAATCTATATATTTGTATATGTTTACTGTACACAGAAGGCAGCTGTCATACTTGTAGCAGCTTACTCACAGGTGCCAGTAACACCACAAGTAACAACAACAGCACAATGTGACCACTGGTATTTTAACACAACAGCCAGTCAGCCATTACTGATGCTCTCTGTTTGCTGGCTTTGTCTTAAGCTACCCTTGGATATTAGTGGCTTAGTCAAGAGGGTTTTCTAAGTGTCTTCTAGAGCACTCCTAACCATATGCTAACAGAGCTTCTAATGACAGATGATGGTTTCTTTGGTGGTTGTAGAATCTCACAACTTCCTTAGTAAGCATGTTACAGGACTACAGGGACTGTATGCCTAATCTTTTATTTTGTGTGTACAGAAGGCTCCTAAACAGGGATATTGGAAAAAGAAATAACAGGCTCAATTGCATGTCAAACCAAAATTTCTTTTTTTTTTTCTTCCTGGAAAACCTATCTGGAAGAAAAATCTGTATTGAGCATCTGTTTAAGTGCAGCACATTCAAAGAGTACAATTTTTTGTTCTTTTGGTCAAGTTACAGACCTTCAGTATTGCATTTCCTTTCAGACTGCTGCTGTGCTGCCAGAAACTTATTTCTGTTCTCCTACTTCAGCATGCTAACTACCATGTGTTTGTTTTATGAGTTTTGAGGCTGTGGAAGTGTCTGTTTACTTATATAGCTCCAAAGTGAAGCAAACATTTCTGCAAGCTTTGTACTGCCTAATGAGAGTTTCATTAGTGGACCTGTTTTGAAAAAAAGCCCTGGAGTCTCATGGCTTTCTTCTCTTCTGAGAAGAGACACACAGCACAGTTTAAAATCTTGCCTTTGTTTTCTTCTTTTTTTCGTCTTTTACACTGAAATGTTCATTCTGTTTAATGATACAAATCCTTTTCTGTCTTTGTTCCAGCTAGAAGACTGCTGTCTATACAATGTCCAAATAGGACTAGTAACAATTCCCTTTTTTTAGCAGGTGTTCTGTGTTTTTTACAAGATAAACATTCTCTGTATTGTGCTGCTGCTTTTTTTCAACTGTATTCAAGACAAACAGGGATTGTGGGGATCAATGTTGTCCATTAGATTTTCAGTTCTCATTAATTACTTTTTTATGGAGAGTAAAATAGCCACAGGTCAAGTACAAGTATACAAGTAAATTTGTGGTGCTGATGTAAAACAATTGCATCTGATTTGATTCAGAATTCTTTATGTTTGTAATTAAAGTTTGTTGACATTAAAAGCTGCTATTAGTAAATTAACTGTGAACTGTGAGATTTATCAGTCTTTTTGCAGGGGTATATACTAGAATTCCTTAACTAGATATAAAAATGTATGTCACGTGGGGTGTGCCAATAATTTATTTATAGGAATTATTTTATCCCAGTTTAAAAGCTTAATTTCCACTTCTCTCTACACTGTAACAATAGAAGAATATTCCTTTATGAACACAAAATAGGTACTTGATTTAGCATGTGCTGAGGAGTGGATCTACGTAAGTTTTGTATGGCTAGTTCATGTGTGAGGTATCTAAATCCAAAACTGAGGCACACAGTGCAGCCCTTTCAGCTTGAACCCAGATACTTCTCTGGGTTCTCTAATTCTCTTCTTAATGCAGTAAGCCCCCTTAAATTTTGGCTGCTGAGCAGAGAAGATGGAATCTGTCTTGAGGGTTGTGTCTGCACTGCAGCCAGAGTCACAGGTTTGTCATCTGCCTGGTTTCCTTGCAGGACCTTTGGGGTAGGTGCTTGACTTGCTCATTCATATTTGGCAGATGATGGTGGAGCTGTGTACAGTGTCGTGGGGGGGAGCATTCTGCTGGAGTTTGGGAGAGGCAAGTTGAAACTCCTCTTGGTCTTTAATATCTTGTGAGATTAAGAGCTGGGAGCTGTTACCAAATAAAAACTATTTTGTGGTGTTACAGGCAATGGATACCTTTATCCAGGCTTAGGTCCAAAGGTCTTAGATGCCTCAAAAGAGGCTGGATACTTGAGTGTTTGAGAGGTATTTCACCTAAATTCAGCAACCTAAACCTATAAGCTGCCTCTGTAGTTGGTGGGGTAAATGGCAGCTTGTTAGATTGGATTGCATTATCTTCTGGAAATGCCTATTGTTATTGTCCAGGAGAGGAGGAAACAGCTATTTTAAGTAGCTAGAGTCAGATGAAATTAGTCAGATGCCCTGGTGAGTGCATTTTAAATTCCAGCCTAGCTTCGTACCCAGGGACATGCACAGGAACAAGAGCTGCATTTTCTAATTCTAATCTAATTTTAGGCTGTTGTTGGATGTGTCCTTGCTGCCATTACCATGTAAGTGTTTTACAGAAAGCAAAGCAGTTTCAACAGCTGAGGTTGGCAAAACTCTTACATATCCTGCAGCCATATCATTAATGTGTTTGACTAGAAGGTAAGAGACTGGTATTTGTTTGAATCCCCACTCCAAACTGTGTAAAGGAGATGTGTAAACAAAGGTTTTGTGCCTACTTGGGTGACTGCAATAGTTACCCTACTGGGCTTACCATTTTTATATGGCAGTGATGAAAGAACAAGTTGCTGTCCTTTCTCAGGAAAAGTGTTCCGCTTGGAAGTGTGTGAGACCAGCCTTCAAAGAGATTATTGGAATTGAAGCCATTCCCACTTTCTGTAGGTGGGATATGTCAGAGGAGTAACTTTCTGTAACACTGTCTGTAGAGACATTGCAATGGTGGTAAACCCTTGTGGTCAGGTCAAGTTGAAAAGTCATGTACATCACCTCTAATCCCTTCTGATCTTTGTGGTGCCAGTGGCTGGGCATGACTTGCCTTCACCTCGTTCTTGTTCCTTCAGGTGCTGCCACATTTATCACTCCCTAGCTTGCTTAAAACCCTATGAACTAATTATTTGTAAAAATAAGTTGATCCTCAGCCATGAGAGAGAATTGTTACCAGAACAGGCTTTTTTTTGGAGGAAAAAAAAATTACAATGCTATAGCAATCCCATGAAAAGGCCCTAATCATTAAATTGTGCCTTGCACAGTGGTGTTTGGGATTGTTTGGAATGCTGCCATTTCATAATGATTATTTTTAAATGTGCATGTAATAAAGTCAAAGTCTCACCTTCTTGCAAATGAGATTAACTTTATGTATGTTAAAGAGATCAATAAATAGTCCCATTGGGAAAGCACAAAGAGATAACAATAATTGGTAAACAATAATTTCAGATGTGCCTGGCAGTCACAGCCTTCTGGCCTTTCTCTGCAACTAGTCGAAGTTTCTTGGCCAAAAAGCACAAAATCCTGCAGAGATGACCCTCTGTGCTTGAGTCCTTGAGAGCTTTCCACAACCAGACCTGTCCTTTGACATAAAATTAAAGCCAAAATAGAGCCATTTTCAAAATTGTGTTAGGATGTTGCCCCTGCATTGTCTGCTGAGAGCAAAGTGTGTAGGGAAATCTCTAGTTCTGCACATTTGAGAGTATTTTGCTCTGAGATTTTTCTACATTAGCTATGACAGAGCAAACAGCTGTCAGCAGCTGGAGCATGTTACATGATCTTCTGAACATTTTTCCCTATATAGTTCTACCAAGAAGGATCCATTTCATCCAGTCAGAGATATGAACCAAAAGCAGGGTAAGAGGGAGGATGAAATAAGGAGGTTCACTTCAAAAGTGAAAATCTTACCAGCTCTTTCAATATTAAGAAAAGGTCAGTTGTCTGGTAATTATAATGCAAACCTTTAAAATCAGTGTTCTGTGTAATATATCTGTGGGTAAAAAAATAACAATCAGAACCCTGCAATCTAAAAGCAGTTCATTAGTCCAATGACAGAAAACCCCTCCCAGTTTCAACTTTGTTCAGAGGATAATTATACTGGCTAGCTGAAGTGTCCGTAGTTAAATGGCAATAAATTGGCCTCTGGTGGAGGCCTTAAACCAAAGGCTGCTAACTACAGTGTAATTGTGGATATCATATCATATTATATCATATCATATTCTCAAGGTAACAATTTAAGCACTTTTTTTTACCACTGATTTCCCCTCAGTGGGTTTCTTTATTACATATGTATATGCACATAGAGAGTCTGCTTGATTTTTAGTTTCCAGATACAACTTTCTTACTTATCAGAGCATTCAGTGGTTTAGAGACCAAGACAATCAGGAATTTCTCCATCTTGCCTTTTCACCTCTGTTGCTTATCCATAGTCAGCATTCAGTATCCCACTCCTAAAGGGGGAATACAATTCTTCCATTCTTCACTTATTTCACCCTTACACATAACTTTTGAATAGGGATTATTGTGTATCACCTTTGGCTGAAGCTCTGCATCTTGAATCTCAGACAGTTTCTTTCCTCTGCATGTGACTTCAAAGCTTTGTTTCAAACTCGTAGCAGTCACTGATAGCTGCAGTTTTCTACAAAGGGACAAAGCAATGCTTGTCACTTCCTTACACTGATTGTCTTGTGCTACCAAGGAGCAGCTGAGTTGAAGTTACTATTTCATCTCTAAGTATCCAGCAGTGCCTTCCCACTCTGCACCCACAGATGTATTTTAGCAAGCAAATAAGCACCCTACAAGGAAAATTTCATGTGTGACGTTAACAGAGCCTTGTGTTCTCACTTTTCTTCTCATATTGATTTTCTATCTAGACAGGTTTTCATAATTATTATTGGAAAGTTCCTATTTCTCTACTTCCTTTCTCTGCTTCCTCAGTCATGAAAAAATGAGTTACCACTTTGGATCCAAACATCTAATCTCATTTTAATGTCACTTTAAGGTATGTCTAGAACCTAATTCCTTTCCTCAATTGTGGATCAAAGCAAAACTCATCTCGCCTTAAGGGATTGGAACATCTGGCCCTGTGGCTGGTTCTCGAGTTGGCCAAGCACTGGAGAAGCCTTATCAGCCTCTCCACAGTTCCCCTGTGATCTCCTTTATCCTGACCCAGGTCAGGTAGGGTGTTAGGAGATGTCCTCTGCCCCTCCACAGGGAGCTCCACTGTCACTTGCAACCTTCCCCAGCTGCTCCTGGGGGGACTCAGGAGCTGCCATGGGGGGATGTCCCAGCCCCTCATCTGCTGCTGGGGTACTACATCTCTTTTGTAGGTACAGATCTGCAGGTGGGGCACAATCCCCCAGTGTTTGCCCCCTTCATTTCCAACTCCTCTGTGCATGCCCAGGCTCTGCCTCAAGGGCAGCAGCGTTTCAGACACAGACAAGCTGACACATCCTCATTGCTGTCAGGAGAAAAGATTAGACAAGGTGAGGCACGGGTTAACAAGACTCACAAGACCAATCTGGGCTGTAATGAAGATCAGTAAATTGCTGAAAATACTTTGCTTTTTGTCTGCTTTGCCCTTGTTCATGCCCTTTAAGAGTTTGACAATTCTATCATGGTGTTATCAAAACACATCATAAAACTTCACTTTCTTTTTCTACTAGCTGTAACTTTAGTTCTAAAGGTCTTTTCTTAGATTGTATGATGCTTTATTCTTCTTGTCCCTCTTTCTGATGCTGTAAACTGTACCTGAAATATTAATTTCAATAATAAAGTACATCAGAAACAGCCATGTTTATACCTTTATATTTGTGCTGTAGTCATTATTTTAGAATCTGATTGTTCTTTCAGTGGGAAAACAAAACAGGGCTCACTTCAGTCTGGAAAGACCTGAAGCTAATTATACCAACCATCTAGTTCTCTAAGCTTTAGTTTTGGGATTCATTGCAAGAAGGTTTCTACTCTGGAGCTCAAAATACAGCTAACGTGCATATATTACATTTGAATTAGGTTTGAGACAAATACACAGACTGTAGGAAGCACAAAAATTTTACTATTCACAAAGCTGAAAATTAATACAAATTATGGTTAATTATTACATATTTAAAAGTTAAAACTTAACAGTGATCTGGGAAAAGAAGTCAAGCATATAAAAATATTTCAGGGTGCTGTATTCTTTGACATTACTGACAATTGCTAGCAAGTTTATAGAAATTAGTATTTTTTTACATAATACTGGTCATGTAGATATTTGAAAGTACATTGAACGATAAAAGCATTAAGCTTTCACAGTCATATAAAATTAAAGACAAAACCATGTGGAAAAATTCACAGTGATAGTCCAAGAAGGAGACACAGGAGTCCTGTAACTTTATTCAAATAAAGGGAGAAGCCATGGGGCATTTCCCCTGGAGTCCCTGAAAGTGTTGGGGAAAGCAGCCACCTTATTACCCTAAATTCCCAGCCATATCTTTACAAACTTTAATTATAATTGATTTAATATTTCCTTCCTGAGTCTTCTTTGGTTTTGCAATTATTCACAGTGACATAATTGTGTCCTTTAGCCATTTCTGGGTCAGAAGGCTTGACCACCACCTTGATTGCATGCTGAATGAACTGCACTAAGCAGGGTATCATGCATGGTAAAAAATTAGAGTTGCTATAGCACATAAAAGGAAAAATAGCATTTGTGTAACCCACAGTCCACCAGGTAACCATGAAACCACGTCCCATTACCCTACTTTCCATGTTTGGGCTGGTGCATGAGCTAATTGTATTATTTCCTTTTCTACCTGTTTTACACTTTTCTGTTGTCATACGTTTGCAAACTGCAGTTTCAGTCCTTATCTTTCCACTAACTCCCCCTTCTTCTGTTATTAGATTATGTTCCTCATCTGAGTGGATTGGTCAGCAAGAAGGTCAAGGGCTGTAGCTGTCTGCTTGGTTATTATTTCAAAGACAGTTTGTAACCTAATTATCTAGCTACAATTATAAATGGGTTCTCTGGCACCTGATATTGACTCATTAGGATTCCAAGTGGCTGGTCCATAGTGCTGTGGCCATTAATCCTTTGCCTGCTTTTGGGTGCACCTCCAGCCAGGGATGTGTCAATTGATTGCTTTTCTGTAGTTAAATCATAATATGCTATGATTCCTAACTGATTTCCCTGAATTTGTGGTAGCAAAAAATCCCCAGCAGTCTAATACAGGATATATGACATATCCCTGACCAGTTTGGAGTAACTTGGGATAATTACATTGGCCTCAAATCCAACAATGCCCTTTCAAGGCCCACATTCCATTGGCAAAAGGGCCTTCCCACCCTTTGCCAACAATTTGTGGGTCAAAATATAACTTGTTTCCAGGGCCCAGCAGTACTCCAACAATAGTTGTCATACTGCAAGAGCCACAGTATTTGCATTTCCAGGCTCCCAAGTGGGAGTTTCCATTTACAGCTACATCCCCAAGCTGTTTGGTTTGGTTTGGACCAGAACTCACTAAAATGGGTTTGAGTTCTGTTCTGACGTTGCCACTTCCATTGAAAATCATGGACAACATGCATTTTACTAGTAAAATTTTCTTGGGGGCAGCTTCAAAAGTGGTGTTCAGAAAACCTGTCCCTCTCTAATGCTTTACAGCCTTCAACATTCCTGCAAAAAGTGTGGTAGGATCATTTCACTTAGTTTCCATTAGTGAGCTTAACGTGCATTTGACTCCATCTGCCTCAATATTTAGAGCTATCACAAGGAAGGCAACTGGGGGCCCAGCTGTCATCGAAGGATATCCATTTATCCCAAAGATAAAGTCTATTCATTTTACAATGTATTCATTTAATTAAAACAAAATGAGGAAGGCTGCACTGTAAAAGATAACACATCAGATGAAGGCTCTGTTTTAAAAACTTACCCAGAACGTGCTGGAAGGTGATCTGTTATGGTAGCTCACCTCTCCAGTCACTGGCAGAGGCATTTGAAAGGAAGAATACAGTTTTAAAACACCAAACTAGAGTGCTGTGCTTCATGCTCTTTTCCTTTTCCTTTAAATCTCTCCTGTGCATGTTTCCCTCCAGCATTATGGTTAATGAATAATTCCAACCTTCAGATGTATTTATTTGGAATTTGACATTGCTTACTGAACACTTAGTGTCTTGGAAAGTAGTTCTCCAGCTCCGTTTACTTTCATGACATGAAAATAATGGAGTTAAATCTCACCCTTCCAGATTTTATAGTTTTGACAGAATTCTGTGAGGTAGAATTACAGTTTTGTATTCTAGATGTTTTGAAACTGACCTCCTGCTGCTTGTGTTCTGGATAGAGAATTCACCTGCAATTTCATTACAAGAAGAGTATCATCAACCTTCCCAAGTGAAATTTAGTTAAAATGTAAACTAGAAAGTTGTCTCTGATTTTAACAACTTCTTTGCAAGCAGTACCAAAAAGAGATGGAACAGTAAGTTCTGGACAAAAAGACTAAAGGGCATTTAAGGCTGTGCAGCTGTATCAGGCTTTATTATGGATACTCTGTGCCATGGTAAGAGTTTTATGAGCTGCTCAGTCATTGACTGCATTTCACACAAGACTGAAAGAGAATTATGATCATTGTGTGCTTACACAATGACAGTTTGAAGTTCACTGTGCTCCTCAGTGATTAAAGAGAATGTCAGTGTCATTTGGTCTGTACAACACAGGTAGCCACTTATCAATGCTAGAATTAGGGAAACCCACATCCAGTAGTTAATTTTAAGTGATGAGTGAGATTACTTTCCAAATGCTTCAGTTAATGTGGGGAAAAGACAGTATGCAGCAAATACTAGCTCTGTTGCAAATAAACCCTGTGGAGGTCTAATAGCACTGCAGTAATAAAAGATCTCATTATTTCCTCTCATGTGATCAGTGCCACTTGATTCTCTGCCATGATTTCTGAGTGTTTATTTTCAGAGAAGATAGACTTGTCTGATAAAAAACCTATGTAAAATAAGTAATATGTAATGTTCAGCTGTGTTACTCAGGCTTCAGCCTCAGCGCTTTAACTCAATATAGATCTAAAGTTTATATGTCAAAACGTCTCAGAAGTCTTGCAGCAGCAATTTCCAAAGTCTTCAAGAAACAAAAGGATGAAGTTGTGGGGTGGGAATTTAGGGATGTAAAACTAGGTGCACTCAGTACCAGGTGGGGTTTGGACACAAGTTTGAATAGCAAGCAGCAGAGGGACTTGCAGCACTCTGGGGCACCATTTCCTTCAGTCACCTATCTGGCATCCAGAAATACGCCCTCACCTGACTCTCAGCAAAGCTTTATTTTTATTTTTATTTTTTTTACTTTCATTGGGATCAACTGTGGTAATGCCTCAATCTCAACAGTAGTTTTTGAATAGGTTTATGAAGATAATTTGAAAAGCAGAATTATTTTGTTTTGCAAGGTTCAGAAATATTTTCTGATCAACAGGACAACATCAATTCTTACATCTGTATGCAATTTAACAATCACCAGTAAATTTCGTCTTTTATCCCAAAGCAATTTTTCACTTGCTTTAAAAATACAAAAAAATAAAATAATTACCAATAAATTGGTAGGGCTATGGGCCTGAAAAATACATGCTAGAAATATTGGTTTTGTATTGGCCATATCCAAATATACCATGGGAGTTTAAGGATAGGTGGACCAGAAGGTACTTACCATTTCTCAGGTGTTCTCCAATTATATCTTAAGATAGGTAAATGGAATACAGAGGAAAGTAACAAGCCTAAGAAATGAACAATTAATTCCATTAATCTTCCCTTCATTCTGCTCCTGTCAGCATCCCACAGAACTGTATTTCTTAGCTACTGCTTCCAGACTGTTTCACAATAAAAGACTCGGCATAATATTTTAAGAATAAAACTGAAATTTCAGGAGCAGCCACACTAGTTTGTCAGAAGAATGAAGACATAAAGTGACAACACTACATACCTGTCCCAACAGTTCAGTAAAACAAACCTTGTTTGGTACAAATGGATAACTCATACCAGGTATTACTGATTTTAACATCATTTACTACTCTCTCACAGAAACAATAAATTGTCTACATTGATTTCTGTGTAATTCCTAAGCAATGGTGGGGTAATTTCCTACCAAAAAGAGCTATTGTCACTCAGCACAACGCTAGGCTTAACACTGGAGATGGAAACAGATCCTTAAAACTGTTTTGCTACCAGAGTACTTCCCTGGGATTTTCTATTTTAAGTGGAGCCCTGCAGCTACACAATTAGGGCTGTAAAACTGACAAAATACATTTGTGGATACCAAACTATCACACAGGGTAAAACAAGCCAATCAAGCTTCAAAAAGGGCATCAAAGATATTTATCCTAGGGAGTTGGTGTCTCAGAGGGAGATCAGGGCACACTTGTGTCATGTTACCACCACAGGAACTGCCACCCTTCAGGGCTTGGTGCCCCAGTCTTTGGCAAGTCCTGTTGATTGTGGTGAAAGACTCTCAGAAACTGTCTGGATGCTGCTCAGACACCATCACATATGCATGGAAGATCAAAATAGGGGAAAACACAGAGTAACTGTGAGCAGGCAAATGATAACATCACCACCCTTAACAACTAAGAGCAACTAGATATGCATTTCTCTGTCCTTAAAACTTTCAGAGCAGCAATACAGTTTTTAATCAGCTTTTTCATACTTAACAACAGTCTGCTCTTTTTTGGGTAGTGCTGGGAATGGTAGACTAGAAGTATGGAACAGGATGAAGATGGGAGTATTAGACTTCCATGCAGGGTAGACAGAATGCCTAGGCCTTTATTAACAGCCATATGAGGACTTGTCTTGCAATGCTCAGAATTCTTACTTCCCAAAATCTTTAACAGGCAGGCAACATTAGTATATAATATTCAGAACTGGACACACTCCTTTAAGTCTTTTCATTACAAATAAGCAAAGGAAGGATCAAATCTACATTTAGATTGAATGATAAATGGCTTATTTGCAGAGGATATGGGTTTGAAAAGTAAGGTCCACCAGAACAGGCCTTACCAGCAATGAGGGTAATTTCCATCACCAAATTTCAAACACTTAAAACATAATGGAAATCAGAGGGAAAAAAAAATTTAAACTATTGCAAATGTGATGTGTGTGTCTGTAAATATGACTGAATAAGTTAGTTACAAAGCATAACTGGACTAATTCTCAAAGATCCACATCATCAAAGCCACCAAGGATATCAGAGACCTGAGGCAAAAATGTACAGATCAACCATGACACGTGAGGCCACAGTGGCCTCTCAGCCACACACAAGGAGAACCAGCTCCATGGGAATGCCCTGTCTGCCTCCAGGATGCAGCTGTGTGCTTCACAGCAAGGAAGGGGCTGGAGATGCTCCAAATTCTAGGTTTCCACCCTTGGAAGTGGAATGTGCAAGGTACACATGAACAACCTTATCAGACTGTGCTGCCTAAAAACTGTTCAACAATCAAGCTTGAAAGCAGAACCACTCAAACCCCTCAGATCCTGTGAAGATGAAAAGTCAAGAAACGGAGCAGTATTAATTAACCAACTCTCAGTCTATACTAAATGAGCTCAATACTTAATGTGCAGCAACTGTGCCCACAGTAAGATCCTCAGAGATACTCTGTGGACAGATTGTGGTTCTATGGTAATGCTTTAATACAATCCTGCTTACCTGCAAAAAATACTCCTCATTGCAGGAGCAGAGAAAAACTGGAGGAGCAGATGTAGCTCCTGCCACAAGTTGCCATGCTAAGTACCTTCTCTATTTATCACAGGGATTAAAATACAGATCTTTTAATGTTTTTATGGTAAACCTGGGGAAAAGTAACACTGCACAGAAAAACACAGCAGAAAACTACAAGACCCACATGTCCTTTTAGTTTAAATTTAATTTTTCAGATAGAAGTTATCTATGTACAATCAGTGTGCATTGTAACAATTCTGTCAATAAAGTCATAATTCAAATCTTCTAAAATATTAACTACCTGCATAGCACATTTGACATTATTGCCCATGTTGAAGAGGGAACATATGAATTTACAATTAATTTTGATTGATTTGGATACTGAAGTGTTCAGGTATTTTACACACTTCCTTTAAAACCAATGCACCTGAAAAGCTTTCCAGAGCACAGTTTAGCTAGATATTTCTTACCATTTCATTACAAACAATCACAACACCAACAGTTTAATATGGAAAAAAGACCCACCCAAAAAAACACACCCAAAACCCCCCAAACAAACAAACAAACCAACCAACCAGCAAAAGACCCAAAAAACCCCACCAAAAACCCCCCACACAAACTCTACCAACCCAACAATAAAAAAACCCATAAAACAAAACAAAACAAAAAAAAAAACCCCAAAACAAAACAAAAATCCCAACAAAACCACAAACTAAAACATGTATCTAAAGTATCCAAAAAAGGGAGCACTAAATATTGGAATAAAGTTCCCTTTCCCCATTTTTACATTCTGAACAGTGACTCCATCAAAATCTTTTATTGAAACATGTAAGTACACTGATTTTGTTTCATAATTGTGACAAGAAGTCCTGAGTTGTTGGGGAAAGGAACAGTCAAAAAAAGGCCTGAGGGGGCAAAAAGCTCATTTAATAAATTTACAACAATTTACAGCCATGTTTGTGTTTCGCTTTTTTTTATTATTATTTGTTTGTTTTGTAAAAAGGCATTGTAACTGATCACAAACAGGACAAATTCTGGCTATTTTACAGTTATAGGTACAGAATTTAAATATTCAAGCTTGTGATGAAAAGCGGCAAGGTGGTCGCAGTGTACAATGTAAACAAGTAGCTTTGGAAAGTGAACAAAGTCCTTGAGAGTTCTTTACTAAGAAAAAAAAAAAAAAATATTTTCCCCATTCCCTCCTGAAATATGAGCACAGGTCAGTGTTTAAAAGTTCGTTTACAAACATAACTTAAAACATTATCAGCCTCAAACCACTTTGACATGAAGAGTTTCATAGTAAGATCCAGTCTGAATTGGGCAGTGTTGAGGTCCCTGTAAAAGTAAACATCTTCCATTTCTTTAAAAAAAGTGCCACAGCATTTGCAGCACAGTGCAGCATAAACTTTAAATACAAAAATATTTTTCTTCTGTTGGGATAATAGACCTTGCATCCTGGAAAGAAGTAACAATACTGCTACCGATAGAATATCCCGTCTGTATCTTTCAAGTCATGTAAGGCAATTACTGTGTTAATTTACTGTATATGGCTAAAAGAAGGTCCAGAAAATATCAGTCTTTGTTATGTTTTCCGGCTACTCCACGTATGTTCAGGCGTACTTTTGTGATCTGATGAATGTTCAAATGGAGATCTGTGACCTAGGGGAGATCTTGAACCATAAGGAGACCTTTGATCCAGTGGTGACCTTGGGCCACTACCCGAAGCTCTGTGGTCCATTTGCCAGTCTGAGTGGTACCTGTAATCTCTGGGAGATTTATGATGGCTGTACTCAGAAGAGGAACGGTGATCCGAATGTATCCTGTGGTCTGAGTGGGAACGGTGATCCGAATGAACCCGGCTGTCTTTCAGACTCCCTTCCAGGCTTGACCTGTGGTCTCTGCTCCTGTAGTCGTCTAACTTTCTATGTTTACTATCACTGTAGTATCTAAAAAATAAGAACTCGTTTGTATTAGATTTACTGGTAACACATCAAGAGCCACAATTATGTAAAACTGTGACAGAACTGCATTAGATAAAGATCACTGCTGCAATTTTGTGTTAATCAGAAAAAATTGTTCGGTGCTTCCTAACAAGCATAACTAGAAAAACGCGAAGGGAATTCTGACGAGACATCAAAATTGCTCAAGAAACTCACCTGCTGTCTTGTTTGTAGTGATCCCAGTCTCTGTGATCTTTTCCATTGCTGAAGGCTGAATAGGGCCTTTTCCTGGAGTCGCTTTTCTTGTAAGCATCTCCCTGATGCCTGTCTTTGTGATGATCATGGTATTGTGACAGATGTCTTTCAGAGGAGTAGCTGTCCCTGCTACTGTCATCATGGTTTGTATTCTCCTTCAGCCTTTCCACATCTGTTTAATAAAGGAGAGGTGAAAAGGAAGTATGGTAACATCTTTACTTCACTTAATTCATACAACACTTCTACCTGTCAGCTGTAAACCAGTATGAAAGGGACATAATTTAAAAGAAACAATATCTAAATAGCTGAAAATCAAATGTACTAATGCCAGTGAACAGAAGAAAACCTCAGAATTAAGATGAAAGCAAGCTACAATATAGATGCGTAGAACTTGGAAACTGAACTTCTAAACCTCTCCCTCCATTCAGTCTATGAAGCTCAGTGTCCAAATGAGCAGGGAGTAGAGGACAGCTTCAGTAGAGCAATTTTATATAGACTGGCAGCAACTTCCTCTCTAAGAAGGAGAGGACTCAGTACGAGTAACAGTTTTAAAGATAAACCTCGTTAGCAAAAGAATTTCAGTGGTGATTGTTGAGTTTAAGTCCATGACAATATACTTGAAGGTTCAGTAACAGCAGATTAAAAAAAGCACTATAGATAAAAAGGCGAGTGTGGGAACATGTGGGGAAAAAACAAACAGCCAGTGTTATTGACAACAGTAAGAAAGCCCCTCTAACTAATGACAGACTGTGACTGACTAATAAACTGCTTTCTTACACCATAATAACGCTGCAACAGCTACAAAGTCACAGAATTTCTGAGTTTACAGGTTTTAAGTAGACCTCTTGCCTGTCCAGAATGTAACACAAAAATTGTTTCTTAATTTTTTGAAATGATGCTCAAATAACCTGGTAAGTACTCTGCACTCTGCTGGATTTCACCAGCAAATTAGTGAAGCTTTTCAAATTAGCCTGTCTCTGTGGTATTTAACTGTGTGGAAAACAGACCCAGGAGACATGTGAAATGCAATAAACATGAATTCTTAAGGTATTTAACACAAGAATATACTTAAAAGTTACTTACCTGGATTTCTAATTACATGTGTATTCACATTGCTGCTAATATTCTGATCGTTGTGTTGCTGAAAAAGACAAGTACATTGGTAAATGGACTTATTAGTAAATCCCAAAGTTCATTTGAATACATTGGAAAAATACCCTAACAAGTGAGACTACTGCAAACACAAATACTAGATTGAAGTGTATTTCCATGCTCTTTATCATCCTTTATATCTAGTAAAAGTTATAATAATTAAAATATGTATTTGTGTATTTTGAAAGGATGTGAAAATATTACCTGAGATTCTTGACGTTTTTTGATTGCATGTTTATACAATTTGTGCAGCTTTCTGGCATCAAATTCTGTAAACTTAGAGACAAAAATCCACAAATTTCTGAGGAAGAAGAAAAGAGAAGTTGTAATTACTCTTTAATTTTCTTTTCCTTGTAGAAGAACATGGATTTGACTCAAATTATTTGAACATTGCTCAGTAAATCTGAAATGCTACATAGTATTGCCTACTTGCACAACAATGTTATACAGCTGTAAATAAAACATTTATAAGATTGATTCTACTAGCAATTTTTCACTTATTAATATTTATCATAAGTACTTCAGAGTGTGAAGTGCTTGGACACATTAGTAGCACTAATAAGAATTATGTTAATTTTTTGTGAAATGCTTATTAAAACCATAGCTATCAGTTTATATTTATCTTCTAAATTTTTTTTTTTTTAATTCTGAGCATTTACCAGTCTGTAAATAAAAAACTTAAGTATGCCAAGGAAGTAAAAATTCTTTCAAACTTGAAATCTCTTACAGCATTAAGACACTTGACCAGCAAACCTTATTATATTAAACCATCAGCAAGAGACTTTGAAAGTCTGGTCAAGTCTTTTGAAACCAAGTAGGAACTGTGAAAGAGAATGGAAGTCTCAGGATAATAAATCTCTGCCTAAGCTGTGCTTGAAGGAACCAAAAAAGAACAAATTAAGCCTTTTGCTGTCAAGATGCCAAAATTCTGAAGAAAACTTTTCCTTCCATGATCACAGGTAAAGTTTTCTTAACAGATACTGATTTTTTTAAGTGAAATTTGTAGGTGGCATGCTTAGAAGAGTCTACAGAATAACACTGTACAAAAATATTTGAAGTGTGGAGGTTCAGGAAGCAAAAACATGCTCCTTCAATGTGATTATTCAAACATGGTAATTTCCGTCCAGAAGTTTGTGTAAGTAAGCAACCAGTCAATGGTGTGTCTAATGAGACCATTCTAACTTAATATAATCTACACTACTTCCTATCAAATATAGCTGAAATATCTGTTTTTTTTAATCTACACATGATATTATAGCATTATTATGAATAACAGCTCTATTACTTTGCTTAAAATAATAATAAATGTACCAAAATGGAAGATATGGATCTTGGTTTTGTATCTCCCTAGTATTTTCAAGTAAAGGAAGTAAAATCAGCAGAAGCCCATTACACTAACAGAATTCTCCAAGAAAATGCAACGTTTAAGAACTGGATATATATAATCACAGGATTTATTTTCAAGCATAAAGATATCAAGTGAACATCCTGAAAATGTTTGTCAAATTGCTTTAAGAACTTATCAAAGAAATATAAGACCAGTATTTTTTCTTAGTTCTTTTCATATTGTCACGTGGTGTAGATGCAAACTCTTCCCTCACTTTAAGTGCATCTGAGTACATGATGATAAATACTTTTATCAAGTTGTAGTTATTACATAATACGTAATGTAATTTTAGAGTACATTTAAAAAAGAATAAAGAATTCTACAACTTTGAATTATACATTCAACACAATTTTAGAACTGTGTATTTTCAACAGGAATTATTAAAAAACCTTAAACGACCTGAAGTTGAAAAACCAGATCTTTAAAGGTAAGAATGGTTTTGACTAAACACAGTGGTACACTGTGACCAGTACCCAGCATCTGCTGTCAGTGTTAAGCAGAGAGAAGTCTTCACCCTCTGGACAAAATACAGAACTCTGCATCAAGGTCTAAAGTCAATCCATTACAGGTCATAACAATGTATAATCACCTCTTTATAGAGCCCTATTTAAAACAGCAGAAAGATATAAGAAAGGGGGAACAATAAATAACTAGACCCCATTCTTCTCAATGGAACCAATTGCAGATTTCCCTTTTTCAAGTAAAACCTGAGAAAATAACTCACTTTCTCCACTGTTTAATTTGTTCAGGATTTGTGTACTCCTTTAGACATTCAGTAATATGATCCCCAATTTTGATAAGACACTGTCTAGTATGTTCCAGCTGTTCTCTTTCAGAAAGGCCCTTCTCTGGTCGATCCAGCTGTTTCAATGCTGCCTTGACAGGCCTCATTCTTTCCTTGCACTGTAAAATAGAAAAAAATGAATGTATCAATTCAAAAGAAAGATTTATTCTAAAGCATGACCCACCTTTTACTGTGATATATAACCACAGGTAAAGACAATATTGTCAGAAGTTAAATGAAATGCAAGACTTCCTCACAGATTTTAAAAAAGTTTTACATGTTTCTTTTGGAATATTATCAATCCAATCGAAAATTAATTTCTCTATGAAAGCATTAGATGGCATAAGATACATGTATCAAGGTGTAGAAGGTGCTAGTGTGTATGTCTCAAGCACCAGATAGCTGTGAGCTATAGGCCACTTTTCTTCTGTTCAAAACCCTCTGCTGTGGGCTTATATGGCAGGTCAGGGACTAACATACTGATTTTCATTCCAAGTGTGTAATTTACTAATAAAACTTCGTAAGCTTTTGCAGATCCTCTCACTTTTGTTGCTCCTTTCTCTCTCAAGCATCCAAGACTCTAGGGTGATGCTTTCCCCTTAAGGGTGGGATACCACAGTAGGATTTGAGAAAGCACTAGTTTAATATACAGGATTTCTGAGGAAAAGGACTTACCTCCCAGATCATTAAACCCAGCCTTTGACTGAACACCACCATTCCCATTAAGCTATATCAAGGCCCACGTCCAGTTGCTCTTTCAAACACTTCCAGGCACAGTGACTCTATCTCCTCCCTGAGCACGCTGTTCACTCTGAACCACTCTTTCACTGATGAAATTTTTCCTTTAATCCAACATAAACCTCCCCTGAAACAACCTGTCTCTCCTTGCACTATCAGTGGTTCCCTGGGAACAGACCTCATTCCCATCTGGTACAACCTGCTACCAGGCAGCTGTAGAGACTGATAGTCTCCCCTGACCCTCCTTTGGGCTCAAAAACCCCAGATTCCTCAGCCACTCCTCGTAACACTTGTGCTCCAGACCCTTCCCCAGCTCCATTCCCTTCTCTGGACTCACTCTGGCACCAAGATGTCATTTCAGAACTGAGTGGCCCAGAACTGAACACAGCACTTGAGATGTGGCTGCAGGAATGGCTAAATTAGCCACAGATAAAGAGTGGTGCACTCTTGAATTTTCATTATTTTGAATCCAGTGTTTTAATAATAAATCCAGATGCAGTTGGCCTGCTTTAAATTGCAGACTCTTGCTCACTCATACACTGAACTCCAATAGCATGGTAAACATGACATGCATTTCCTCCTTGTCTCCATGGGCATCAGTTAAGTCTGAACAGCATTCCTGTTTGAAAGTGCAGTTAAATATGTTTAATTAGACTGCACCTGACCATGGCATAATGATAAACACCAATCACCTCCTTCCCCCATTCTTCCCCACTACATGCTACCAAACCTAGGAAAACCAAACAAGTACCTGGAATGGAATGGAATGAAATGGAATATCACCATTACCAGGTATATCTAGGGACACTCAGAGGAGATCAGAAACATATAACTGCACATAGAAATCAAATGATTTTCTGTCATAGGCCACACAGACATATTCATTTGACTCACTCAAGGTCTATGCTAAAAACACATGTGAATTACTTGGATTGTTTAGAATAAATCCATGGACACTAACTGCCACATTCAAGAGAATCCTACTGGCATTGTCACAGCCAGCACCCACAGACTTGGCTGGCAAAAACACATCTGCTGAAATGTGAATGACAAAACAATCACAGCTGTTCAAAGTAACTCACACTTTTCCAGAGGCCTCAGCCAACCTGTAAAACTTCATATAAATTGTGCATATGCATTTTTTAAAAAATGTTAATTCCATTTTTGTAAGCAGTAGGGATTAAACAGAATTCATTTGGTGTCAGAGACATTACCTCAGCAAGATATTTCTAAGAGCATTAGCATTGTTTCTTCCTGTGTTCACTAACTAAAGTCTCCTATACTTCAGCAGGGAATTGCTGAAACTAAGTTTTTCTTGCTGCCTTACAAAGAAGAAAAGCATATATGATATGGTGAAGCCGAAAACTTCATCAATTCCAACTACATTCATTCACATCTGCTCTTTAAGATGCAGGATATGCACATGATTCTTGAGGATAAATCTTTATAGAGTTTATATTCTCAACCTATTAATCCTACAAACTACTGGGTAAGTTTTTCTATCATCCCGCATAAATACCGTAAATAGTCAAAATATAACTGCTAGAACAAAATCAAAAATTATTTCAGTGCACTGTCAATAACATTAACAGATCCGAGACTCTGCAAAAGATCACCTGTGTCACTGTGCCAAGTAACAGTATTCAATATTAAGATTATCAGCAATTGTCCTAATTTAGACTATTAAGTATAGACACTAATTTATCAAATGGAGACTTACCACACTAAAAGTTTTCTGATCTAGTTCTTCAGATTCTTCTGATATAGGAACTGGCTCACTAGATGCAGTAATATGAACTGGAGTATCCAGCAATGGAATTCTTTTAGTTTTTTCCTTATTTTCTGATTTTATTTCATTTACCTAAGAACAAGATACAAAAATATTTAAGTACATTTTATTTTGGATCTGCAGTTATAACATATGACAATCCCCATAACTACCTCAATGTATAAGAATAAAATCTATGCTGACATTCAATGACAGTGCATTTTACTTGCTCTGTGAAATGGAAAACAGAAAAATAATTTTTTGCACACATTCAGTCCAATTAAGAGATATATCACTGAAGATGTACTTCCCCATTTCAAAGGCCTGTCCTTTTGGTTTCAGGTAGTAAAACTAAAGCTTCAAATGGTATAAAAGACTTCAATGAAATGACAACTGATCAGATCCAAAACACTTTTTCATCTCAAAAATCATAAACCTGGTGGCCTTCTCTAGTACTATGTAAGATAAGTAAACCTAGTTACCTTCTCTTCCTTCACTTCTTTTTCTTTCTGTGTGGATTCTTTTACTTTGTTTTCTCTCTTTTCTTTAATATCCTTTTCTTTTAATTCTTTCTTATCCTCTTTTTCTTTTTTCTCCCTTTTCAAATCCCTCTTATTTTCCTTTTCTTTTGTCTCTCTTTTTTCTTCAGCTTCCTTCTTTATACCAGTATCTGGCTCAGGCTTTTCTTCATTTTCTTTTTCTGCTTTAAATTTTTTATGCGGATGTTTCATTGAAACAATCTCATCCTGCAATATGCAAGCATATATGTCACGTCAAACTGGGGTCCTACCTATAGGAGTTTTGCAACTATCAAATGAAAACACTTTTTTATCTGTGCATTTTGTATTTCTGGATGTAGATTTATCAAATCACCTTGCAAACAGAACTGAATGCAGATTGCAAAGAAATATGAGAGCTATGCACTCCCTTGATGTGACAAAGCAAGGTAGATTTGGTAGAGGCAGTAAGTATGAGAAATTGTTTCCATTCAACTTGGAATAAAGTTTGAATTTGGTCCATTTTAAAGGTTATTAGACTGAAGAACTGAAATCTGAAAGAAAGTATGGTCTTGTAACACTGACCTGATGGGTCAGAACAGTCAAGTGATGGGAGATGTTGGAAGACCTTTGATCTAATTAGCTGTGCCCCAACCCCATTTAACTGTTTGGAGGTGAACTCACTGCTCTTTATAATATTCACTGAGAAGGTCTGAGATGGAAATGAATATCCTTTCAGACACACACAAAAAAAAGTATTATTATACCACAGGTGGAAGAATCATTATCATGTTTGAATTTATTGGAACATACCAGAAAGGCACATACAGAAACTGCTTATCTGTTGCATAAAAACAGCTGAAATACTGTCAGCACTTGAACTAAACAAGTTACTTAGAAGAGGTAGGAAGTTTATCAGCCCAACCAGGGTTGTGTTTTAGTGTTTAGGTATCATGGAAAATTTCTAGCAAAAATCCCATTATTTAAAAACTTTCCTGATAATTCTAGCAGTAAAATAGTTAAGTTTTAAGTACTGCACAGAGTATGGAATCTACTTAAAGCCAGTTGTGTAAGACAGTTGTAGTTTACAGTCCAGTTTTCAGAAATGCAGTTGTTATTCAGTGCCCAAAAGTACTGAAGTGATGAGTACCTAGTATTAAAAGAGAGGACAGCATTCTAGGCAGTTTCCCAAAACCTAGTAAAGTCAATCAACTGGCAGCAGTGTATTCTCTTTTGAGTGGAGATGAAGATTAACACTCAATTTTGAAGTAGTCTGAACAATTAATTTGCTTAGTTAAGAGTTCTGTTGTCACCATTAATTTACTGGGAATTGCAGCAACGTTTACAGGTCTTAGTCTTACATTCCAAGCAAATTGTAGCTATAAACACAAGGCAGTCTATATTGCATTTCTTTTTTTTTGCTGGCTTTATATTTTATTCTTCATAGTACAATTTAAATACATACACTGAAAGAGTGGTTAAAGATTACTATTTTTTCATAGATTTATCATGGTTTTTCTTACGATAATTTTAATTATGTATTTCCATATTTTTTCTTTTAGAACAAGTAGACAATTACAATGGCTTGTAGCTGTTTGCTTTAAACCAAGCAGAGAGTATTTTATTGATACATATAGAATTCCAGTGACTTATTTCAACTGCTTTCAAATTAGCTGTGGCATGACCCTAAATTTTATCAAAATTTTTATGTCTAGTGATTTTGCTATGTGATAAACAACAAAAATAAAAAGGCAAAACAAAAGCATAATACTAAGATTAATGGCCAGAAGTAAAAAAACCAACAAAACCCAACAATTAAACATTTTTTTTCTGAAAAATAAGAGCCATGATGTATACACAAGCTTTCATATGCAAGCCTTGAAATGTAATTTTTTGTGCTCCTCATTCTAATCAAGTTTGGTAATATTTTTCTAGCCTCAATAAAACACCCTTTACCTTAAGAATCATCTATAGCTGTAAGAAATGAGTGAAAACCCAGTAGTTTTACAACTGTGATTTGCACTTCTAGCAAATACAGTGCTAATGCCTTTAAAAATGTTGAAACTGAGCAATATCACTAGTAATTAGACCATAATATTTTTGTAACAATTTGAAAAACTCATAATTCTTCATTTATTAATTTATCACTAAATTGAAATAGAGTTTTCTATGTGCATGTACTGATGCAACATCAATTGTAGTGGCCATGGCAAGGATGACTTTCAGGTGTTCTAATTTTATTACGCCGAGGGGAAGATAAAATACAAATTGATACTAACAGGAAGAACTGAATAAACATCTTTATGGTGTCAAACATACCTTGTTATTCTCATCATCATCTTCATCTGATTTTTCTGAGGGCTGTGGTGAAGAATCACTTTTTATTTCTTCTTTTAATTTTGCAGCCTTTAGCACCTTATTCTTCTTAGTTCTTGTTTTCCTCCTCTTTGAATTGCCCTGAATACAAATTAATCATGTCAACTGACAAGCATCCTTAGCACTATATTTACAAAATAAGATTTGTTTTTACATCAAGGAGAGGATTCCTTTTATTTTACTTATTGCCACTAATGATCACCACTTCACTCAGGACTGGAGACAGATCTTAGTGCAACAGTAAAGAATACACACAAATAATAAGGGAATAACACAACATGAATCTTGCAATTAATATCCTGAGTTTGTCTTACGTACTACGATTAGCAACAGAGTAATATTACACAAACAAAAAGTGCAGAACTAAAAAATGAAAAGGATCAGGTGACATGCCCATAAGCACAGTGTTTTTACCTTATTAATGAATGCCACATTTTACTTACAGCTCCAGCAAGCCTTTGTGCTTCCTTCCTCGCAAGGTCTTTATTCAGTAATTTGATGAGGTAGTCTGCACGGGTCTGTAACTGCTTTGCCTGGGGTTTCTTATCTGGGTCATCAGGCAAAATCTAAGGAGAAAATGGTAGCATCACAGTTTTGAGTATAGATTATCAACTTTAGATGTTAGCCTGGAGTGCACAGAACAGAAAAAGCTGTGCAAGAGGACACAGTAAATAATCCACTCCAACTATACCTAGTAAATATGTCAGAATGTTTAAAGCAAAGGAGAATTTCTCCAAAGTTTTCATTTCTCTCCAATGAAACCAATGCAAGCAACCAATGCAGAGTCTTGGTAATCTCCTTATAGCTTAAAACCAATTCAAGAAGCCAGCCTCAGATTTCTGTCTCCACTCTAATATTTCATCGAAGAAATTCCAGGCACCTGTACCAGTCAGTCACAGAACTCCTGACTCTGACTCATTCATCTTCTAAATGCAGCTGCCAAGAATACATATATGTGGTTTCAAAAGCCAGACAAATTAATGAAAGGCAGAAGTAGGAATCATTAAACAAATCTGGACACAAACCTGGCTGCTCAAATCCCAAAGCTACAGGTTGTTGGCACTGTCACAAAGTTTAGTTCACCCCAGGCTTTTCCTCAGTATCTGCTGCTCACTACTGCTAAGAAGCTATTGCACTAATTCTAGTACAGCTACTCTCAATGTAGTGGAAGACAGCTCCAACTGAAGAACCTGGGGATTAAGTGGGGATGGAGAAATTAAATTAAATCTCTAGAAAAACCTCCCTTCTCAAGAGATATCAAGAACACAAAGCTAACAAAACCAGAATATCAGAGATAAAGAAGGTAAAGACTGAAAAAAAAAATCAAATTACACAGTGCCAACCATGTGAGAACATCAAAACACAGCTGCAAGACCATGCTTCAAAATACTCAAGACCCCAAAATCTAGTAATACACCACAAGAAGGATATGAATAAAGTATGAAGTACAACTGACATTTCTGCTACTTCATTTATCATAAAGTAAGCTCTTTCAGTAACATTACCTAGCAGCATCAATACCTAAGCAAATAGTCCTTGATAGACTACTGTAGATTACATACCTTTTGTGTCAAACTGAGATCAGGATCCATTTTTATCATTTCCCAGCTGCCATAACCATATTCATAGATGCCTATTAACAAATTCGAATCATCTTCCTTACCCCAATCTATATCAAAATGAGCAGCCTTAGTGTGGCATGGGATAACATATCTACAAGAAATGTATTAGAAAAACAAATAAATTATTTTTACATCTGAAAGCTAGCAAGGAGGAAGGGAACATATTAAAGGTAATGTAACTGGATTTATTTTCTCTGCTAAGATGCTGGTAAATTTTAAAAAAATTAATCCAAATATTTATCACAATATTTTTCTTATTTCTATAAAACAGTTATTGAAATCAGCACTGGAATATGCTTTAAAGCTGATTAGGACCAAAATATGAAGAACAAGTATCTATCTGTACCATGAGCTATATGACAGAATTAGCCAGCCATGAATAAAACCAAAAATCATCATCCAAGTGCTCTAACTAAGAGGATCATTCAGAAACTGCAGTACACAAGGTGGCAAGTTTAGAGGGCAGGAACAACTACTGCTGCACTTTGATACTCCTCTCAAGCAGAGATGACACATTTAGCTCCTCAGCAAGCTTGAATTCTAGTCCTAAGTAACTGAACACAGTTCATAGCAAATACAAGTGGCAAGTTAAATTTGTTACTGGCTTCTGTGGCAAAGGAAATAAAAATAAAGAACAAGTGTGGAGCAGATTACCACTGCCAGTTCTTAAAGGGACTTAAAAGTACTTAGAGGCACAATGCTTTAAATAGTGTTGAGTCAAAGCTGCAGGAAAAAAAAAAACTAGTGAGACTTGAGAAGTTTTCTGCATTACTACTCCCTTTAAAATATGAAAATAACAGTACCTTTTTCTTTCTTCTGGATCTGAAGGAATGGATTTGTGCAATGGTGCCAACTCTTCTTCGTGAGAGATGACTAACTTTGCATTTACTTGCACTCCTGAGATTCGGAATGTTGGGCCTTTAACCTTCCCAAGTCTACCTCCTTAAAATAAATAACAAAGCTATTAAAATATTTACCTTTACAAATAACATCAGAAAAATGTAAAGAAAACAGCTTTATTACATCACCTTTTCTTGGCCAAATGCTTGAATTAAATGCTTCAAAATTGAACTACATAATAGGATTACTTCTAAATTTCACAGCAAATCAAAATACTACTGCATTTTTCAGAAAGAGGAAAAGGTCACACCACTGTAACACTGGGTTTTCAAATCATCCAGTACACACACCAACATTTTTGTGTTTCTCAACAAAACTGTTTTCTGTTATGATCAGAGTGCAAGAGTAACTCATTCTTCTTGACATTTTTCACTGTCCTCTCAAGCCCCTTGAATACAGTACCTGCTCTTTCTTGTCCAGCTGAATTGTCCTTTAAGGCTTTAATGCACCCATTATGTACAAGCTCTCCCAAACGTCTGAGATCTGTCTCTGATTTATCAACCAGCTCAGCATCTCTAGCTACAGCATCTAACCTGTAATAATAAAAAAAAAACAAAACTTGTTTTTGTAACTCTGAAAATTTGGCAGTTATGAATGATTCTTTCAGACTCCAAAATAAAAGAAATTATCACATAATTTTCCAGTCATCTGTTGTTTCTACTTGGTGCACAATTTTGATCCAAGAAAAAAACCACCCAAATTATTCAGGTCTGAGGACAATGAAACAAGAACTGTAAAGAACCCTAACCACCCTAGTGTTAAGTTACTGCACATTTCTTTAGAAAATAAAATGAATCATTAAATCATACAGACATATATGTATCATATGATCATATGCACTATAAATATTTGTAAGTATTAATACTTCTAAGAATGGGAAGTTTTTCTTAAAATAGGAAAAAGTGAAAGAAGCCTAAAAATGACAACTGACAATATGTAAAATGCAAAACTAAGTTTGATAGTCAGAGTCAATAAATTGATGGGCTTTCAACAGGCTTATCAAACATGAAAAGTGAATGATTATCACCAATGAAGATTAAACAAGTCAGCAGACAACTATAAAGGAAACATTCCTCCAAATGGCAAGATCTGTTGTGTGGCTATCTGCACACACACCACACATGAAGAAATGGAAGGTACTACACTAAAGTCACACTATATTCATGATGTATTTCCCCTACTGACTAAAGTTTCATGATGCATTCTAATTTTTATAAAAAAAGAGATTTCAAGTTTCCACACAAGCAATAATCAAACAACTTTACCTCTCCAGAGGGCCACCAAATTTCTTGTAACTCTTGATAAACCTAGTAACAGAAAATAATTTTGTCATTTAAATATATGCTTAACAAACAACATTTGTTTTAAAGTTGCACTGACATAATTGTTAAACTTAGTATAATGCTACGTGGACAACAGGGAGAAAAAAACAGGTAGAGAGTAGAGCAGCTTCATAGATTCAGATAGCCCAAATAAAATCAGTTTTATGGGTTTAAGAACGGTTATAAATAAAACAATAGAAGATATAATTTATTTCAGAAATTATTTTATTAATTTCACAAGACTGAGGATTCCGCAGCTGTAGGTATCTAAAAATGAAAACTGAATATGGATTTACAGTAAATGAAGATTTCAGACATCATGTTATGTGTAGTTACACAGTTATTAAAAAGAGCAATCTCCAAAAGAAGAATCTGGAAGATTTTGGAAAATAACATTAAAGATACTCTCTGTTGAACTATCTAAGCAATGGAAAGAAACCGGAGATACTTGGAAGAGAAAGGGAATTAAATACAAATCTAAAAGTAAATAAATAAATTTCAAAAAAGAAGACAGAAAACTTCCTCAACAACAAAACTGCTTGTGCAAGTACAAGAATAGCCTTGAAAAAAGTACCAATTTGCCTCACTGTTAGATGAGACAGAAAGCCAAAAATGATCTTTGAAGTTATTCCTCTAAAAAAATGCTCAGAAAACTTTACAACATTTTAGAGAAACATGCATACTTAAATTTCAGAAGCAAAATAGTTTCTGAATTTCACAAGCCCTAAAATACAAACCGAAATAATTCCTCCTCCTACCAAAACAATACTTCAGCAAATATTTAGCATATACAGAAGGGCCCAATAACAGTACAAGTTTCAAAGCGAATTTTGTATCTTCTTAGTTTTAAAAAAGCAGGATATAACAATTCAATTCTAGTGCCAAGAAGTTTAAAAAAGAAAACAAAATCCAATGAATTTTTTTCATTTGTCACCAAATAGATGTAACATTCAGCATTGCAGGTTTTAGATAGATTGGTGGAAAGCAGATTTACTTTGCTTGTTTCTTTTTAAAGGAAAGTTCAACCCTTATAAAATCACTGTCAGTAAACATCCAGTGAAATTACTGTCTTCATAGGCTGCAGGAACTAAAAATTTAAACCAATCATGAATGTTTTTCAAACCTAATTTTACACCCCAATAAAATGGGTTCAAATTCTTATTGTAATAGGTCACTATGTCAGCACCACAAGGTAAAAACATTAAATGCCCAGAATAAAAATATTTCAGACAACTTCAGGAAAAACAGATTACCAGCTGTAGTTTCAAAATGAATAATAATATTATTAATAAAAATAATCGTAATTTCTTGTCTCCCTTTAAACATGCATATCTTACCGCCTTATCTCTGCATCACTAAATCCTTTAATATTTTCTCGAGGAATAGTCCGTGGTCTTCCACGTTTTTTTGGCCTTTTTCTTTCTGAGATGGAGTCACTATCAGATCCAGAGTATCTTCTGCTCCTACTGCGCCTCCCTTCGCTGCCATTGAAGCTAATCTGGAATTCCAGAACAAGCAAGCAATGTAAGTAACAAATATAAGCAAGTTTTACCTGCTCTGTTTTAAAAATGTGTTCAGTAAAGGAAAAAAAACAAAAAAACCAAACCCCAAAGGCAACAAACTTCACCAAAAGCAACACAGAACTACAGTTCAGTCAGAACCAAGAGACACCTGTTTTGCACAGTTCCTCATCCTTGGAAGCATGTATATTTCTTCAAGTTCTTTTTGTCTTTCCTCCTCTTCTATTCTTCGCCTCTGGACCTCCGGAATGATTTCTTCCCAATTTCTTGAATTTCTTTCTGGTTCCAACTCAATATCATCTTCATCCATATTGGAGAAGTTGGCCACCTTGTACATCAAAACATATATATTTTTATCAAGTCAATACATCACACAATTTTTGAAAGACTAATAAACTACTGTTTTAAGAAAGCAAAGTTACAGATGCCATATTTTATGCATTTATACATATAATATTTACATATTTAATGTATTCATATATATGCTATTGTCATATTGTATATAAGATATATATATATAAAATTTATAAATACAAAATGTTTCATGAAACAGTCTCTACTGAAAGTACTTTTATTCATTTAGGAAAGACAGACCCCTTTTGCCTGGACTAAGACAAGATACTATGAGAATCATGCCCCTCATAGCTGTATGATTGTTGTTTAAGTTCCTTCAAAATAGGGCTAACAACATTTAAGCAACTGATTTAATGTGAAACTATAATAATATAAAACTAACCAAACATTAATACCATGCAGATATCAAAATATGTTGTGAATGAGTGATTAGCAGGAGAGCTATTTAATAACTTCCTGAACTAAACAAATTTATTATGGTCTGCCTTTTTTTTTGGGCACACATAATACATTTAACTGATAACATTTAAAAATACCTGGCATTCCAAGTTTACTTTGGGGCTAAAAGCAACTTGGAGAAATGATCAGCTAAGAAACACAAAGAATATATTGCATTTAATGACACTATAGCTGCTTAAGAACAAAGACAGTAAATTACACACAGAATTAAAATTCTAATAATTAGCACATCCATAAATACATCTCTCTTTATTATGAAAATACATAATGTATTTTTATTTGTCTATACTGATGGTAAGATTTCCTGTATAGGCAGAAAAACATTTTTCCTAGGAAGTGATATAGAGTTGACTTAGTGATGCATGTATTTGAGAAGAATGAAGAGACAGATCCATAGAAGAGACATAGTACTGTTTAAAAAGGGAAGTATAATTATGGCAGGAAGGAGGGAACAGAGCCATACCTTGAACTGTGAAAGCAGCTCATCTCCAACAGTTAATGGGCCTGGCTCATTTTCCCGAGTTTCAGCCCTCTTCAGTATTTCATCTATATCCATTTCCTGAGGATAAAAAAAAGAAGTTTCTCTTTACAATTAAATAATACATACATATTTTTGGCTGTTTTAGCTACCTAGTCCAGAAACTCTACTTACTTGAGGCTCCTGCTCTTCCCCTTCTGGCTCTTTAAAAAGTTCCTCAGCACCAAACTTCAAAATTGCAGACAACTCCTCCTTATTAAAGGGTGTTGAGCTGAAATAAATGTTGTTCCAGGAAAAATACTTTAACTTACTAACTTGGAAAAAGTCTCTATAATCATGAGACAATTAAGCTCTTTACTCTTAAATATCAATTTTTTATATATGTGAGATACATATTTAATATGCAAATAAAAATCTACAAAGACTTTGTATCTTATGTTTTGCCTTTTATTTACAAGTGAAATATTCTTAAGGTAAGTTGGTATAGAAACAAACACAAAGGTACCTTGAAGGAGTAGAGCCTGTATGTAACACAGTTTTCCCTGTAGTGTCCATTCTCTGAATTACTAAATGATCTAACACCATCTTTTTCTTGGCTCGTTCAAGAATATCTTCTTCTACCGACCCTTTTGTGACTAGTCGATAAATATTAACCTATGTGTATTTAAAAAATAAAAAGTTTAAAAGTAGAAACTCAGTCTTCATTACATAACTTATGAATTTTTTCATGGGTTTCAAATATGAAATAATAGTTTAATCACATTACCAGTCTTTACAGAAGTGTTTTTAAAAACCCAAATAAACAGTCCTACACTTTTTAAAATAAACTTCAATGACTTGGCACACACATGGCCAGACTGTATGCCTTCTGTATGAAGGAAACAAACCTGTTGAGAACTAGCATATTTAAGTGTCAGGGATATGCCTGATGCAGCAATTATTTTGTAGAACGACATCATACGAATGTAAGACAGACAAGTCCACAACTCTTCTCCCTCTCCCACCCAAATACCACAGCTGCCATATTATTTCTTCCTGTATGGAGACTTAGAAAAAAAGAAATGAGCATTACTAATGTTTCTGGACATATACACAAAGTATTAGTTATTCTCAAAAATACACGAGGACTGAATGGTGCAGGCAGAGAGTGGACAGCTGATGTACATAACTGTCCTTTAGGTCTGGAGTTTAAACTGAGTGTGTTTACCTGTTTCTTCTGTCCAATCCTGTGTGCTCTAGCCTGTGCTTGCAGATCATTCTGTGGATTCCAGTCAGAATCAAATATAACCACAGTATCAGCAGATGCCAAGTTGATACCTAATCCTCCAGCTCTGGTAGACAGTAAAAAGCAGAAGTCCTGAAATCATAAAGTAGGAAATAGTTTTATATACAACTCTTGTAATATTCCTAAAGGAACCAACATACTTTATGCAGTGTGTGGTGTGGACTATAAAATCATATACTACCAAAACTGTAATTGCTCTGTGCTTAAAGCTTCTTTAAATATAAAGCAAACATTGACTACCAATTTCTTTCTTCACACTACTTATTTATCAATAGTTTAAAGGAAGCAGTATACTACATGAAGATCACTGAGCAAGACATCCTAACAAAATCAGACTGGCCAAAAAATACCAAATCTTACTGTCAAAGCCTTTAATGTAAGAAAAACCCTCTCCCACCGTCCCTGTCCCAAGCCCTGGAAGACTAACAGAGCAGGGAAAGCACTTGAGCCTACACATAACTGATGAAGAGACAGAGGCAAAAACCTTCTGCCAAGTTTAATGCTGCTCTTCATATTCATAAACAATATGAAAATGGGTAAGCAGCAAGGAGAAAAAGCCCTGTAGGCAATAATAAATTATTGAACCAGTCTTTTATAACTATGAAAGACTGTAGAAGAATAGTGAGACATGCAAAAAACTGACATGAAATCTAAGCTAAAATAAAGCAATTAAAAAGCCCAAAACAAACCAAAATTTCAGTAAAGTTACCAGAAACAGTAACTTATCACAATAAGGAGAGTCCCGAAAATTGTGTTAAAGATTTCCAGGTAGCCCTTAATTTAGTAATACAGAAACTCTACGAAATCCCCTCTGAAATATTATGAAATTTTAGGAAATTAAAAAAACAAACTGAGAGCATTGTTTTTCTTGCTGCACAAATGCAGGGTTTACCTCAATTTTAGAAATGATTGGTTTAAATTATTTTTCATTTTTAAAAATGCACTGCTAAGTGTAACTGCTAAGACTTCAGAAAATGTCAACAATGTCTATGAAAGAAATTTGAAAGAGAGTTAGCTTTTGTATTAAACATGGAGTTTGGTCCTTCTACCTCCACAAAGCAGAAACAAGCTCAGTAGCAACTAACAAATGTTATCTTCAAATACCAATTAAACCCAACAAAGTGAACTCCAAAATCAATGACCAACCAACCACCCTTCCCCCATATCTGACAGTGCACGATAAAATATTTAAACCAATCCAAAGGTATGAAATTACTTGCATAATAGCAGTGCTAAATAAGGTACAAATATTCCAGTTCTGAATCTAAAGAATTGTAACAGATGCCTACATATCCACAGGCTGCTCACAAAGAATTAGTGACTAGAACTAGAAATCCTTACTTGACTATTTCTTCCACGGCACGTAACGGGGCAACAAATGAAGATAACAGGAATGGTATTTGAAGCAACTAAAATATGATTGTTCATGCAAGGATATATGAAGTTAGTTCTGCCTACTGCCAAAGGATTTTTGGATGTTAACTGCTGAAGTTCAGCACTCTTGTAAACATTATTAAACTTTATACAGTAACAAAGCTGTTAAGGTGTTAAAATTCTGCAGCATTTATAGAGCAATCAGCTACCATTTTCCTAATGTATGTGTTTTCTACTTAACCTCTTCTTAAAAAAAATTATATTATATAAACCTTATACTCTAGGCAGTAGCAATGAATCTCCAACCTTATTGATATATTCCTCACTTTTTCCAGTCCTCCTTTTTTGTGCTATATCTTTTTGTAAAGACGTTGAAAACATAAAACGTGTTCCTCAGGAAAAAAAACACTATACCTCTGATCCTTCTGCATTAAAATGATCCAGTGCTTGTTTCCTCAATTCCCCTTTTATTGATCCATCAAGTCTCTAGAGAGATCGAGAACTACAGTTAAAAAGTAGTTTTTATACTGTATTGAATATCAAAGCGACTTCAATTGTCATTTGCCAAGACTGTTATGTGAAGGGAAAAAAGTAAATAAACAGCTCACATAATTTTTAATCATCTGTTTCACTTCAAAATAACATCCATCAAAGAGCCAGTCCCTTTCTAGAAAAAGAAGACATTTTCTTCCATGCTTATTTAATCACAGTGGTAAAGGTCAACACACAAAGCTGAAAGGTACTGCTGAGGGTCATCTTGTTTAAATCCCTACTCAGGCAGAGAGCTAAAGCATGCTGCCCAAGGTCATGTCCAAGTAGCTTTTTGACCTCGACAAGAGACAGAAATTTCATAACCTCTGGACAATCTGTTCCAGTGCTTTGACACCCTCACAGTAAAGAAAAAGATTTTTAAAATATTCAAGATCAAAGCTTCTAAGCTGCTATTACCAGCAAGTTTCTTACCTGAAATGGGAACTGACGGTATTTCAGATATTCTGCCAGGATGTCCAGCATCCTTACCATCTGTGAGAAAATCAGGACTCTGTTGCCACGTTCTCGCAGACGAATCAGTAGTTTGTCAAGAAGGATTAGTTTCCCACTGCTACGTATTAAATGCTACAAAAACCAAGGAACATACATTGCAGAACAAATTAATCTCAACACTAATACACACTGGGGTATGCTGAACATTGTTCTGAGGTTTAATTTTGTTTCTGTTACTGTGGACAAATTCTGGCAAATAATGTGGGCAAATATAAGGCAAATTCTGACATTCCTGAAGAATATTACAGTTTAAAACATCCATACAATAAAATGTAATTAATACTGGGCGTATTTATTTACTCAATTCTCTGTCAATTATTCAGTTCCAATTAAGAATCAAAAAGTACTTCACTGTAAAAACTCAAGATGCACATTTTGTGGAAATTCTCTTTTCCCTTAATACACCTCAAGAAGAACAAATGAATGGCCAAGGCACCATAAAATTCTCTGAAAACTACAGACGTAAAACCTCTCTTTTCATTTTTTTTTAATTAAAAAGTGACATTACCTGTAAGGCCTCCTGTTTATTATAGAATTCATTATCATCTGGTGGTTTAATGAGGTAGCAATGGTTGCAACACTTCTTGAGTTCCATCATGATGTTCAAAAAGCCTGAGGTACTGCCTTTTGAACCTTTGCTAAGGGCTTTATAATTCCTGGTTAAAATCCATCTGTGAAATAAGATTTACAGTATTAGTAATTTCTAATCATATGTGGAAGTAAAACTGATGTAAGCTGCCAAAATATGAACTAAAGAAAAAAAGCATCTCCCAAAAGAGTATATATCAATATGCCAAAAAAAAGAAACTACATGAATATATATTAGACCAATGTAATTCCTCAGCCCTTGCTTCACAGAATTTTATTGCTGTGAAACCCTATAGAAGCCTCAATGTCTATTGTATAAAAACATTGTAATTCAGTAAATTGAACATAGACATCTCATTTAAACATCAGAATATACAAAGAGTTGGTACATACTTGTAATATTGCTTCTGCAATGCACTCATTTCCATCCTCAGAATTTGCTCAACTTTAGCAGGTAAAGACTTCTCTACATCTTTTTTAACTCTTCTCAGCAGAAATGGTTCGAGTTCTTTGTGAAGACTTGCATAACCATACTCTCTCCCTTTGCCATGCTCCTCTTCAAAATCTTCCCATGAGGAAAACCTTCAACATAATAAAAGGATAAGCACAAAATAGTTACATACTGTGAACGCCCTGATGAAGCAAAGTTCAGGAAGAAAGGTAACACAGAGAATATGCATACATATACCACAAAAACACACATACATTCAGATTTCTTCCCCACTCCCTTCTGTTTTATCCAATTTCTGAATTCTCATCTCCCAAGAAATCCCAGATATTGTGCCTGTAAATAGAAGAATGGAATTTTCCAAAAATGTCTACAGAATGAAAACCTCTGATTCCACAAGGGAAATGCAATGTTTTTCTTCTTATGCAAGGACTTGTCTAGATGGTTGAAGAAAATTCCATTATTATATTTTATCAAGATGGCATAAAAAGCCTAGACAGCCATCTCTTGCCTTGTCTAGAGGGTGTGCAAGAGAACAAAAATATACTTTAAATGTGCCTCACAGCTTGTATGGTCTAGATGATGTGTAGCTATTATATGTAGACCTGAAGGATGGAGTTTATGATCAAACAAATGAATAATGGCTACCCAACCTCACTGGCTTTGCTTGTAATGTTCTGAGGAAGTCAGTAGAGTCCATTGCTCAAAATGAACAGAGCTATGGTGTTTGGGATTTACAAGATGTCAGACAGGAACATGTGCTTTCACACATGAGCTCTAGTTTACCTTAGGTTTAAACCTAGGTTTAAATCAGGTCAACTCAATAAGCTTACCATATGCAAAACATATGGGAAAACCAACTATCTGATTGAATTACAGGATATTTGGCATCCTGACACAGATTTGTTTTTATTAATAGTACTAACATAAACATTTAATTCTTCTTCTCACATAGCAAATCTCCATGGTTTTCTCCCAGGTTAAGACAAAGCCTTTTTTCCAGGTTCTACCCATACATCAATCCATCACTTTCACACACTGCTAAAATAGGAAAAGGTGACATTTGCTACCAGCATTACTTACCTAAAGCAGCATGAAAAGACATACACATGTACTTTATGTAGGATATTTAAGCTGTCTTTCAGTACAATTCCCCACTTCTACTGATTCTCACATCACTATGCTACTACGCTATAAGAGACTTGACAAAAAAAAATCTTTCTTACTTTTCTGGCATGATGAAGTGCAGTAAAGACCAAAGCTCTTTGAGAGAGTTTTGCAGAGGGGTTCCAGTAATGAGAAGACGATGGTTAGACTTAAAGTCTATTAATGTTTTGTACAGAAGAGAGTCGTCGTTTTTCAAACGATGAGCTTCATCAACTCCTATGAACGCCCAATTGAGACCACCAAGGAATGACTTGGAAAAGAAATGGAGAAGGGGGAAAATATTACTCAAATTAATAGATTTCATGATTTCCCACATTATATAATCCCAATAACTTCCAATTACTTCTTGCAAAAGAAGTAATATACCAAATAATGATAAAGCAAATCACTTCTTGGTTATTTTAATAAAATAAACAGCTATTTGTTTTTAGTACCAATTATGGCTTTTACATTTGCCAGGTTAAATGAAAAGCTGTGTAGTCATCCTTAGAAAATAAACTAAATTTAAAAACGCCCAGAAGTCTGACCCACCTTTTTTTTAATATGGCAGGAAAAAAAAAACAATTATTGACTTCTTCCCATACAAACAAATGAAATAAACAAAGGCAAGTGCTTCTTGAGTATCTGTATCAATTCCCACATACTGTTTAGGAGGATTAACAATATCTCTGTGTGCTATCATCACCGAGCCAATATTAATACATGCACACATACTACTGTATGCAACATCATAGAAAAACTATATGGGACTTCCTAGCTTTGCATCATATCTGGGACGAAGGACTGGGTTCATGTTTTAGTTCCTTGATGATGGTCTGTAAATAAGTACTGCATTAATATGGGAGGAGAACATTACAGTAACGATACTCTCAAACAAACTGAAGAAAACAAAGTGTTACCCACCTCAAACAATGGGAAAAGGCTGAAAGCCTTACCACACATACATAAAATCAGGAAGTGCTTAAATTAAGAAAATCACCCCCAGGAAACAAAAACCAAAACCCCAAACCACACACTGTTGTACTTTCAAAAGCAAAAACTTTCAGACTCTCCATAAATTTGTTGGGCCATAAACCAAATACATGCAAGTCTAAAGATAATTCTATATTCGGGAAATTATTTTTGTCTCCCAACAGAGGGACAATTACCTTATCTTTTAGCAAAATTTCATATGTTGTTAAGAGTATGTTAAATTTCAATCGCTTGGTCTGTGGATGCATCCATTCATGAGTTCTTATCTACAAAAAGAAACAAGCAAACTATAAGCTGCAGAAAAAAGGTCCTGCTGAGTGGAATCAATCTAAATACTGCAACATGTAGATATTTAATAGCACAAAGCAATATGATAATGAAACGGACAACATACATGTATATATAAATGTACATTAAAATGTATGCATAGTCATATTAATATATATATTTTATACATAAATATGTACAGATACATATACATACATACTGTATATATACACATACACACATACATAACATACAAGAACTTTTTACTTTAATGGGTAAGATTACTAATATTAACAAACCAAAAACCTTTCAGGAAATAAAATAAGATCATGACTGGCTTTCTGACACAGTTTTACTATATCCACCTAAATAATCACATAGCAGAAGATAGCTGGTTTTCAAATGCAAGACCACATTTTTATTTCTGTGCACTATTATGCAGAAAGGAAAATTCTCACATACATCTATACAAGATCAAAATCCAAGCTTTCAATTCACATTTTAAAGACATAGGGCTTCAGCAAATATTTGCTCAGTCCCAACCAAAATATTTAACATAAGCAGATGATAATAATATGAAGAATGTCTTGTTTATGTACAAGATTTTCTGATGACAAGGAGAAATACTCACCATATTTCTACTAGTTATGTCTCCTAAGTAAACTACAGCATTCATCTGAGGAGCCCAGGTTTGAATCTCTCTTTGCCAAGATGTCAAGGTAGAAAGTGGCACAACCAACAAGAAAGGCCCATACAGTTGGTGCTCGTGAAACAGATAATTCAGAAAAGAAATCGTTTGTATTGTTTTACCCAGACCCATTTCATCTGCGAGAATACAGCTATTCCCTCTAAAAACACAAAAAAAAAAAAGAAACAAAGGGGAGGTATGGAGATGGGAAAGGTGTGGATAAAAAGAAATTATTATATTTTGAGCATAAAACCCACTCATAAAAGCTTCCAAGATTTTATTACTATACATGTTGAAGAAATTTATTTACATTGTTTTTCCATAAAAAGATTTCCAATCCCCCCTAAACCCTTAAATTAACAAAAAGGTTGCAAGTAGTCCTTCTGAGTCTAATTTTAAAAATTTAACACTCATGTCGAAATTCTAGAAATGTTCGGGTTTTCTCATTTTACTGTTTTAGGTTTGTTGGTTGTTTTAAAAATATGACTTATTCCATTGAAACTAAAAGCAAAGTAATGACCCATCTTAGCTGTTTTTTTGTTGATAAAGGCCATAGATGGTAATTTTGGTAGTACTAAATACTACTAGAGCAAAACCACTCCCTTCAGACCTCTACTTTGAGCTTATGTATAAAAGTCTCCAACTTAAAAAAATAAAACACCCAACAGAACAAAAAAAAAATCAATACTTTGCAAACACTTGTAATTTACAAACAAATTTGAGACTTTTGAGACTACTTACTTGCACCATGAGTGAGCAAGCCAATTCAACCCATTTAACTGATAATCTCTTAACTCTAAACTTTCATGTCCTCCAATGTAAGACGGTTGCTTCTTTAGTGCGACAAACCGTGGCCTTTGTTTTAGAACCTGTGAAAATCAAATTGATCATCAGTCAGATCACTGTCAGATTGAACTGTATCTGATTGAAAATACCAAGAGATCTTCCTAGAGAAAAGTAACAGGAGGTATTTAGGTCATCAACTCTAGATTTTATCCATCAATGTAAGCAAGGCCATATAAAAACACCAAGTAATTTGGAAGCTGAAACAAGTTTGACTGCTAACCTAAACGTCACAACAGGAGTGACATTAACTCACTCCAACTTTTCTTTTAAAATAAACTACTATACTAAATTTCTGAATACTAGCATTTCTGAATGCTAGTAAAAATGCAGGGCATTAGCATCTACAAAACCTACTCTCAGTAGTGCTATTGTCCATACTTCCTACTATCCATCATAATTGCTATGCTGAAAAAACTTCCAAAAAATCCATAATATGTATTTGATCTGTGGATTAAAAAAAAAAAAAAAAGTACATTTTTACTATTGCAACTGGTGTGGCAGCCTGAACTGGCCAGGAGCCAAACTAACAGCCAACTGCTTATTTCCTATTCTAGAGGGACAAGAGAGAGAAATGAGAAGCCAGAAGTGAGAAAAAAAAACGTAGGTCAAAATAGTAAGTCTACTGGGTGAAGACCCACCCAATCAAAACAAAAAAACACATAGGAAAAAAACCCCACGAGTGACAGAATGTGAGTCACACATCAATTTACCACCAAACAGATGACCAAGAAATCTCTAGGCAACAGGCAGCCCCTGCTCAGCCCACTCAATTTTATTGTTGAGTAAGACATTATATGGCATCAAGCACCTTTATGGTCAGCTGGGGTTCAGCTATTGCTGGTTTGCTCCCTCCCAGCCTACTCATGGTGGGGATAACACAAGAGGACACAGAGAAGACACTTGTGCAAGTGCTGCTCAGCAAGAGCCAATGTGTGTTATCAAAACCATTTAGGTCACAAATCTAAACCACACACTGTAGAGGCTGCTATGAAGAAAATTAACACTATCCCAGTCAGACCCAGTACACTGATTATAAACCCATTGCAAACTACCTACTCACCTTGCAGTCTTTAAAGGGAGTGGTCTTGGATTGATTTCTGCTGAAGTACTCATCAATGCGTGCCTGAAACTTTTTGGCAATGAGAGCTCCATCTTCCCAGCTACATTCAGAATAAGGCAGACCCTGCCACTTACAGTAGTAGTCTGGATAACCAGCAGCTGATTTCTGATTTGAATGAGCTGCAAAAGTCCACCAGAAATCTGATCAGCATTTTACTTTTGTGCTGTAGGAAAACACTGATTTTAGGTAATAATACAACATTAGCTAGACCCACACAGACAGCCTGAAAGCTCTTCTCTTTACCCGAAGTTTTGTTTTGGATTAAAAAGTTTGTGGTATCAAAATTTTGGATTTCTTTAACTACAAACACAAGAGCATTGATAATATAGAGAGCCCCTGACATTGATTTCTGCCCACAAGTTTGTAACGTACCAATTATTCTTTCCACTATCTGGTATTGTTTATGTAGATCATCTGTAAGCTCCTGCTGGCAGTTGTAATATTCCACATCTTCTGGGGAAGCGTTTTTCAGCCTAAAGTGGGAATTCATTTACGACACTTATTACACCATACAGTTCTAAAATTTAGAAAATTCAGCAACTCTATAGCTCTGAATGTAATCATCCCATAAATCTTGCCTGGAAAGCTTTTTTGAAGGAACAACCTAAAAATCCCTATTACAAAATGGCTGCGTCTGGCCCAAGTACCATTAATGACTGAAAATAACTAATGCTGAAAATAAACATTCTCCATTAACTGCTTGACTAGTAAAACTGGTAGCTGTAGTAGCTGTTTATTTGGATAAGCAGTCCACTTTACAGGTTATTTTAATGGAATAGTAGTCAGGGTGGCTCACTCTGTAAGAATCCTTCTAATGATTAGCTGCTAATAATCAATTCACTGATTAGATTAAACATACTAATAAAACTGGACACCAAAGAGGTGACTTTAAAATGTATATATTTCTTAATGTTTTTATTCTCAAGCTTCAACCTCAGGATTCAGCAAAGAAAACAGAATCCTTCAAAGTAACTTGAAATGGCTGAAGCACCAACACTGATCCTTGCAGCAATTCCTGAAGAACTCCAAAGTATAATGGAAAATTTACTAAAAGCTACAATTTATTATTAATTTTTAAACAGTACTTATCTTGTTAAAACTCCATTTATACCATGCACACATACACACACCAGATTCAAAGCATACTCAAATATATTATAGGGGCTTTGACTTTCAAAGTGACTTTCAGACACTCAAAGTTATGTTCTCAAAACCAGGTAACAGGTCTCAGGAAAACAACAAAATGCCTACAGTGCTCCAAAATAATTATCATAAAAAGATTCACCATCGCTTTGTTTCCTGATCCTTTTTCTTGTAATTGTCCAGTTTCTTCATTCCTTTAACATTTTGTTGCTTCAGTGTTTCCTCAGTTTCCCAAGTGTTATGGATGTGTGACCAACCTTTCCATTTAATAAGATACTGTATTTCTGCTGGCTCCTTTGATTTTTCAAACCCAGCATTTGGGTCACCATCTGCCTCAACTGCATATATTGTAGTTGCAGCACCTGTGGCTGAGAAAGAAACCACATCATATGCCTTGAGTAAGTGTGCATTGTCTTAAGTTACCCAGTTAGAAATGTAGAACAGTAATTGGTAGTAATTTTACAGGAGCATATACTTGACTAGTGTCTACTGCACTCATGTTATTACTATTATTTTAAATAGTATGAAATAGTATTTGAAATTATGATGGAGATATAATAACACATGCACAAGTAGTCAAGAGAATCAAAAAGGCAACAAAAACTTCTACACCTAACCTGTATCTTTCCTCATGAGAATTTTATTTGTATTCTTGGTTTTTAAAGCAGTCACTAGGTAATGCTCCACACTAACACTGCTTGTCATCTTCTGTTACACTACTCTTATCTCTGAGCATAAAAAAGATATCTGATTTTATGTCTGATCAGCCTCAAGACATGAAAAACCTACTAACAGGGACACTATAAATTTCCTTATTCCTATACAAGTCTGTTGCTTGTGCTGTCCTTTACTTTTAGGAGGTAAAAATTATGAAGTACAGATTAAGTTCGGACTATATTGTAGCTGCAGCACACTAGTAGCAGGAAGCAGGCTCATTTTGATGAGAACTGGTTACAGAAGAACAGAACATTCTGAGCTGGGAGGGACCCACAAGGATCATGGAGTCCAACTCTTAAGCCTGTATGGGGATCAGACCCATAACTCTGGCTTTATCAGCATCCAGCTCTAACAAAGTGAGCTAATCTCAGTGGTGCTGGTAAGAAAATGAGACCAGTGCTGCTGGTGCAGATAAAGTCACAAGAGAGGCAATGCCAAAAAGCAGCGATGTCATCTGGGCAGGAAGAATGAAAGAAGTTTAGCTCTTAAGACTTTGACCACAGCAGTAACACCATACACTGGAGCAGGGTACAGGATAGCATGGGCAAAACAATTTGAGAGAAAGAAGAGTACAAGCTCTAAGAGGGATCAATAAAGTTAGATACTAGGTGTAACTAATGGAGAAACGTGTCCCTGAAGTGCAAGGGGTTCAGCATTTGGGTGGGGTTTTTACATGTGTTTGTTTTTTTAATTAAGAGTCCTAGGATGGGAGAACTGGTTGCTTGGGACAAGGAACAGTCTGAGGTACTCAACACCTGCTTTGCCTCAGTCTTCACCAGCAAGTGACTCAGCCACACCAGAGGAGGCAAAGCCAGGAAGGGAATGGGAGCAGGAAGAATCACCCAGTCCAGGAGAAGGTGAGGTTTGAGATCAATTAAGGAAACTGAAAGTGCACAAGTCCATGAGACCTGATGAGATAAATCTACAGGTCCTGAGGGAACCAGTGGAGGAAAGAGGTAAGCCCCTGCCATAGTTTTTGAAGTTGTGGTGGTCTAGTGAAGTTCAAACTAACTGGAAAAGAAGAAATATAAACCTCATTTTTGAAAAAGGGAAAAAAGAAAGACCCCAAACTCTGGGGCCCCTACCATAAGAAGGCTGTGGGCTTGCTGGAGCACATCCAGAGAAGGCCACCAAGATGGTAAGAGGGCTGGAACATTTATGGTATGAAAACAGGGTGAGAGTTGGGGGTGTTACAGCAAGAGATGAGAAGGCTCTGGGGAGACCTTACAGCACACCTTCTAGCACTCAAAGGCTGTAAGAAGGCTGAAGAGGGACTTTAAAGAAGAGCACATAGTAGTAGGATAAGGGGTATTGACTTGAAACTGAAGGACAGTAGGTTTAGATTAGGTATTGGGAAGAATTCTTTGCTATGAGAGGGGTGAGGCACCATAACTGGTTGCCCAGTTACACTCAGAGAAGCTGCTGATTTGCCATGCCTGGAAGAAAGTATTCAAAGGGCCAGGTTGGATGGGGCTTCAACCAAACTGGTGTAGTGGAATCTACACCTGCAAATGGCAGAGGAGCTGGAATTCGTTAGTCTTTAAGGTCCCTTCCAACCAAAACCATTCTATCAGTCTATGATTTTAATTTGTAGACTCAAATACAAAGCAGCACTCTTCACACCACTGCAATTCTAGATGCATTTTTGATAGTCACACCACACATTCTTCTGTATTTGTACTTCAGTAACTGAATAAGAAACTGAAGAAAACATAATTTCAGGGTTCAGCCATGCCAATACTGTCTTTCAGTGTTCAGACTACTAGTCTCCCATGTACTCTCTCTACTGCATTGTACCTAATTTGTACTGATCAAGTACCACTGAACTTTACAATGTCATACTAATAAGGTGTGCATTTATGCAATACAGAGCTATCTGCCATCCAATTTCTATTTTCCACCTAGGTATGCAATTTTTCCTTATTTTATTCTGCAATACTTAGATGGGAATAGCAGTATTCTTATGAATATGAAAGGTGAAACAGTATGACTTCTTTGTAACTTTAAAACTGTTCTTTAATTTATAGCTGAGAACACACACTGAAGTTGCACCATAATCTTAACAAGGATCTTAAAAACACTTAAAAAAAATACCTCCTTTACGGCCAACTCTACTATCCATAAATTTCTCTATTGTTTCAAATTCATCTTCTTCAGGTTGTGGAACATCTTCTCCACAAACTTCTAGCAAATCATCAGAATCAGTCTTGGTTTCTTCAGCTTCTTTGTAACTAATATTGACAGTTGCCTGGCGACGAGATCCCCTCTTATCATAATCATCATCATCCTCATCATCATCATCATCATCATCATCATCCTCTGATGAATCAAGTTGCCTCTTTTTTGGTCCTGCACTCTTTTTCCCACTTTTTGGCTTAATTCTTGAAGACAATAATGTATGACAGAACAGTGATGGTTCAACAGGGACAACAATAAATCTTCTATATTGTTTTCTGAATACATGTATTTAATGAATGTTCAACTACTCTGCTTTCACTTAAAGCAGACAGAAAAAGCATTCACTAGAAAGCATTAATGTATTATCATATTTTGCTTATCTTTTTTAAAAAGTACTTTTTTTTTCCTTAGTAAGTATTACTGTTTTCATTTGCATGTATAGGAGTAATAAATACTCAAATGCTTTTGAGAAACAGTACCAGAGAATTCAAATGCCCAATTTCTTACCTGGTTGGAGGTTTCCGGCTTTTGACCTTGTTTTTTGGCTCATAGTCAGATTCACTCTCTTCACAGCTGCTTTTCTCCCTGTCTTCCTCCGATTCAGAATCTGAACCAGTTCCTGATACTGACCCTGATCCTGACATTTGCCAGTCTTCACTGTATAGGATGAAAGACAAAACAGTAATTTCAGGTTGTTGCATTTCTTAGAACAGTTATCCATGAGGGATCTGCTGTAATTTCAAGTCTATTCACAGAAATAAAAATCTTGTAACAGTTATTTATATATATAGTTGATGAAACAGAAAGCTGTCTTCAGTGAATACCAGTGAATAATTAAGAAAATTCCCAATGGCACCAAAGGGATTTGGACTAAGTTTTCTGTTCTACAGTGGTAGATTCAAAATCTAAAATAACAAAAATCTGTATTTCTATATAAATTTCAGCACGAAGAAATGAGTTAACATGACATTAAAACAAAGTACTTAATAAGGCTACCTGGAAAGATACATTTTCATCAGAAGTTAGGTATGCTGAAATTAGAAAGTCCTGTTATATTGACTTCTGGAGAGCCCCATACTGTCTAATGCCTACGGTCGCAGTGGCCTATGTGAAGAAACACCAACTTTGGCACAAGAATTGAAAAATAACAGAAGTAGATTTGAAAAACACAGAAAAACCTGAACTGCAGCAACTGGTGAGTGGCACTGGCTCCCAAAAGCTCACACTAACTCTCACATCACTGCTTCACAGCCAGGTAAGGTACTATGAGTATTACGAGTACTTGTGACTGAGTAGCAGGATTCTCTGGTTTCTGCTTAACTGAAATTTTTTACTTCATGGCAGGAAAGATGATGTACAGTACCTTGATTCAACTCTGACCCTATACAGGAAAATTCCATCTTAATAGCTCAATTAACAATTTAATAAAGTTATTAAATATCAAAACTACAATAACTTTTCAACAAGAAATGGAAAGGAAAAAAGGAAACAAAAGCAATCCCACAAAAATCCAAAAGAAAAGCCATCTAGCATCCCTTACTAAGAGACTGTAACTTTAATTTGCTTTGAGACAATCTATTTAAGTAGTTTCCCACCTCCACAAGAATTTTTATGTACAGCCTCATACTCAAAAGTAAACTGCAACAAAGTATTCTAGAAATAAAGGCACTGATAAATGTTTTCAAACAATATTGCACACTCTTTTGCTGAGAAACTAGTGTGATAGAAATGTTCATCTGAGTATTTTATTTTAAAATTACAAAATTGAAAATGAAAGATCAGGACAAATTAAAAAGAGAACTTATGCATTTCAAGAGTAAGGAAATCAAGCTTAGTTATAAGCATCTGTCTCTATGATAAAAAAATGTGTGCTACTACTTAGGAAAGTATCTTACTCTTTATGTTTTTTCTTCTTGGTTTCACTAGATGAGTCATCTGCTGAATCTTCACTACTTGAGGAATCCTGCATGGGAAAGAAATAAACCAAAGTCAACTCATTTTTACAAAAACAATTAAGTACTTCTAACAAGTAGATTTTGAAAAGATGTATCAGTTGCCACTTTCAAATTGGAGGCATATTATTCATATTTTACTCTCTTCATGTCTTGCAATTTAGCTGTTAGGATACTGCTATTGTTTTTTTATTTATCCATCTATGAACACACTGTGCCAACACCACTCTGGAGAACACTACATAAAATCCTCATCTTAAAAAATCAACATTGTGCCTACATAAAAACAGTCATGGTATAAGCTGCTCCACATTAATCAAGATGATGTCTCTGTAAAAATCCCAGTGAAATCTCCTACCCTCAAAAACTTTTTCACCTTCCATATTTGTTCACATTAAAACACCAGTTTAAGAAAATTTTGAGAATACCATGTCCCTTCTTTCTTTACAATAGAAGAAAAAACAAGAACCCTCTTTTTCTTAAGGCCAGTATCATTGTCTTAAACTTAGGTTAGGATAACTTTTATCCTGAAAAGTATCTTTCTGAAAGAGAGTGCTTAACAGACGTAAATTAACATTTTAATGATATGTGATTAAATTTTCTGTTTAAAAAATTAGCGGCTTAATCAGACAAAAACAGAAATCCAACCAAATTAGTGTGACTACGTGGCAAAGTCTTTGCAATACAGGACAAAAAGACTGCTTTTCAAATAACTTACATTTAATAGTTGCGATTAGTGTTCTTAAAAGATGTTTCTACTACAAAAAGTCAACATTTCATTAGCCTATTATTCAGGTTTTGCAATACCTGGAATACAGGCCTCATTCTTAAAATACAAGAATTGTTTTGTTGTAATTATTACAACATTTGTAAAAAATTAGTCTACTATTTCGTATGGAATTTCTGAAAACTACAGCAGATACCTTTTACAAAAACACATTGAAAAAAATATTTTAGCACTTTTGTCTTTATGAAACTCAAGAACCAAGAAATACAATGTAAGTCAGTACTGTGTGGCTTGAAAATTTTGTCCAGACAACACAGAATAGCTACCTAAAAGCAGCACAGACACAAGACTGCTGTAATTTTGGGACAACTCACTTAAAAACAAGTAACCAGAGATATCTTTACTTCTGTATAAAAATGTCAGTTATTTGCATGTTGATTTTATACACTAAAGCCAAGCTTCTATGCACACTCAGAATATAAATTTGCTCCATTTAATTTTATTGGAATGAGTAAGACAATAAGACAGGCATGTGAACATTTCAAAAATTACATCACCTCTTCTGAAACACTATCTGATGAGGCTGCCTTTTGTTGTTGCTGCTGCTTCTTGAGCACTGCTGATCTTTGCACAGCAAGTATACTTGGACTAGACTTCCAATACTGAGGAATAGAGATGCAAGAGTCAGTCAAACATACTGAAAGTGTCTAGTTTACAACCTATTTATTTTTCCTAAGTAGCATCCTAATTTTATCAGTTAAAAAATTTAACTGCAAAACACTGCATTAACTAACAATATCAGACAGCTTTTTAAAGTCATAAGAGTCCTGCAAAACAGAATGTTATATGCTAATCACCAGGATAATTACTGCAACACGTCTAACCATAGCTGTGTAGATAATTTTTAAAGCAAAACTTTATAAAGTACATTTTTAAATTCATACACATAAATTCTTTCAGATTGCTTAACTGCTATGATTTTGGTTCGTATAGTAATAGTTAAATACATGGGGAAAAAAATAACAGAATCCTTAACAGTCTTCAGTTCTTGGTGTGACTGATCTATCCTCATAAATATGGTACACCACTCCATAAATATGGAAGAGTGCAGGTAATTCTGGCCCACTGGATTAAAGGGATTTCTCAACACCATTTTTTCCTGCATTTAGCTGACTTAGTGATAAAGACAGTTAACTGCATGTAAGCTTGAAATTTTAAGACAATTATTTATTGATACAATGAAACCGAGCATTAGAGAAACAATGTAAAAACAGAATTCAGGAATAACATTATGTGTATCTTTCTCTTCCATAAATTCTAGTTCATTAGAGAATTCCTCTGTGTGATGAAATTTAGGTAGGCTTTTAAATCAAAATACTTTAAAATGTGAGAATTTGAAAAGCACATATTTAAGTACTTATATGAGAAACGTGCCCAATGTTTAAGGCAGCAAAGTACCTTCTTTCACTAATCAAGTCAAAATCTAATTAGGAACACTTCGTTACCTCTTTTTACTTTTTAAATGACCATTCACTGCTCTTGAAAATAACTTTAAAAGACTTTTTTAGTATTTCCTTGTCACCTCCACCAAAGGATTCATTTATGTATCTTGTTTACCTCAGATCCGTCAACTTTCGGTGGTTTAGATTGAATTTGTTTCTTCTCTCTGGATGTGTCAGACTCTGATTCTGACTGAGTGCCTGACTCTGAACCAGAGTCAGAGTCACTGCTGCCTGACTGGCTGCTGCTTCCATCACTGCTGCTTCCAGAGCTTGAACCAGATCCAGAAGCTGATGCTGACCCAGAATCGTCATCTGATCGGCTGCAATGACAAGTTAGTAGATATTACACAACTGCCAAAGTAACAGCATTAAAAGAAAAAAAAAGTCACCTTAACTTTACCTATAACTCAACTGTTAAGTCAGACCAGACAAATGGGTAGCACACAAATGGAGGCAGTCAACTAAATGTGTTGAATAAAGCTAAAAATAAACAGGGAATAAGAATTCAAAAGTGTAATTAAATACTCTGTGTGAAGCCAAAAGAAAGATAAAACAAACCATCCAAATTAATAGAGCAGTGTCACACCGGAATTAAAAGCAGAAGAAATGCTTTGTAGTCACACTAACTGTTGAGCTTCACCCCCTTCAAAATCCCTGCTTAGCTTCATTAAATGCCATATTACCTAACAGTTTAGTCTACTTCACTAAACGCTATCCAACATTGTTTTCAATCTTCATAAATCAGTGGTAGTCCTTAAAACAAAACTAAAAGCTACACAGACTGTGCTTTTCTGTTAGCAGCACACAATTTTCCCATGCAGACAACTCTGAATTTGTCAGAGGTGGTAGGATTTGTGCTAAAGCAGTTTCATTGGCATACACATGAGATGTCTAAATTATTTCATCAACATATTCATTTTACACCACATAATTAGCACACAAATTAAGTAAAGATACTTATTTTATAACCATTCAAAAATTTTACCAAAAAAGCATTTTTGTCTAGAACAACTGCACAGACGAGTTTGAAACTTTAGTAAATTCCTCACTAGATTAACACTATATTTCAAAGATATCATGAGAAAGAACATCACATAGCAAAACTATTTCAAATTATGTACACACTGACACAAAAAAAGCAGAGTAAACATGAAGCCAGAACTGAAAATGTTAAAGCCATAACTGTATCAAAGTCCAGCTGATCTCTGCCAGCACAATTCATCTGGCTGACAGTCAGCTGGAGGTGAGGTGGGGTAAGAGAGAAAATTCATCATCTGCCCTTGTACATACTTAACTATTTCAGAACTGCAAAACAAAGCAAAATCACACCTCTGCTTTTCCAGCGACCAACAAAACTGCGCCAGCAAAGAAGAAATGAAGCTATTAATTAACAGACCCCTGGAGAGTGCAACTCTATCATCCATCTGCACCCAGCAACCATGAAATAAAGAGGGGCAAAGTGAACGTGGTGAAGCTTCCTTGCTCTGAAGGGCAAGATGTGGAGAAACTTGTTGCTGCTGGGCTCTTTGCACTTGCTGAGAGGAAAACTGAGAAACAACAAGGCTGCTTTGAAATTTCCAATTTCTTTCATCGAAGTCTTGCTTCTGGCATCATGCTATAACACTAATCTCACTTGCCCAAAAAGCAAATTACAGAATATGATGCTACAATATATGACCAGAGGATAAATAATACTAGAAATTAATGGCACTCTACAATTGTCTTCTTAAGAGATTTTCATTGTAATAATTTTTGCGTACAAAAATTACCTTCCCTTAAATACTGGGTGAATCACACCTTTATAAAACAACCATATTTCTCAGCAAAGCAAAGTGTCATTAAGTACATGTCAGGGTGACTACAGAAGGCAGCATTAACTGTAAATGAAAATATATAGAAGAAAGCATGGAGAGACACAAGTAAATACCAGCCAAAGTTCCAGTCATAAAAAGTTACCAAAAATATGTAAATCCTACAGAACCTTGAAGGAGGGGAATGAAATACCTTCATGCAGGACAAGGCTTGCTCAAAGAAGACAACAATAACTGGATTACCAAATCAAAAATTTATGCAAAACACTAAGCCATATGGATGGTAATGAAGCTAACTTTCCATACAGACATAAAAATAGTTCACACATACTAATACAGTGCTAACCATGAGTCCAATTGCATACAGAGACAGAGGCAACCAAAACAAAGTGCCTGTTTCCTAAGGCAGCATGGGGAAACTAACACTGGAATAAGACATTTTGGTCAACTTGCTAATATTATAAGAAACATCTAAACCAGAAGAGAATGGTGGAGAGAGAACAGAAAAGATGAAAAAAAAATAGTTTACTTAGACAAGTAAGCAAGAATTGCACTGATTACATAGAATCACAGAATCATCAAGACTGCAAGAGACCCTCAAAATTATCCAGTGAACCCAGCACTACCAGTGTAACTCCTAAACCACATCACCCAACACCTGACAAAATGCCTCTTGGGACATAGCCAGGGACAAACAATTGATAGGAAAGTTGTTTGATGTTCTTCACAGGAATTGGCTGTAAGTTCAAAACCAAAGGGAGTAAAATAGGGAAAATAAAAGTGTAGTAGATAACGCTATTTGCTGTAGAGTCGGATGCAAAACAAACCCAGCTAATGCCAAATCTTATTATTTACTAAGAGATCAGCTATCATCTAAGGTCTCTGTTAAAAAATAGCACATGACAACATGTGGATATTGATGTAGATCATACAGCATTCAAAGAAAAACACAGGCTCCTTATCTTGCCAGCTAGCTCTCATCAGAGTCCGGTAATGAATTCCCATCAGGCTTATGAGAAGGACTGGCAAAAGAAGAGCTATTCCACAGTCCCTGTTTCTCAAAATAAATTGGCCTAATTTGGAGAAAAGCAGCCTAATACAACTCAACTGCATCCCAACTAACAGTAACATTTGAAAATGAGTAAAAAACTCAGCCACAATACTAATGAAAACAAGACCACAAAACAAACCTGCACATAGAAGTAAGAAGAATGGTGAGAGAAATTAGTGAAATTACAGGAGGAAAAAACAAATAATAAAATTTACCACAATCAATTTAGACCTGCCCTAATGATACCATGCCTGAAGAACAATGTAGGATCCCTACCAGATATTAACATATGGTACAAAGAACAGAAAAAAAATTGTCATATGAAATTCAAAGACTATAGCATCAATAATACAAATCTTTCTTATCCCACACTGTTGAATCGGAACAAGGAAACAGGAAAAGACAAACTGAGTAACCCAAAGTAATTTTTAAACTAGGGTAACAGCAACAACTTGCTGAAACATTTATCAAAGCTCAGTAATCTATGTCAGTTAACATACATGCATGCATAAACCGTTTGAAATTAATTCATAAAAAGCATTACAAACACACAAGGCTAGTTTATGTTGGGAAGAGCTTACTTCAACTATAATTATCCAAATTAATGCAGTTGCATGAAACTTGTGTGAACTACGAGTTCTGCCTGTGCACCACATACTCCCAGGTATCTTCACAGAGCTACAGTTCATATTAAAGAGGTAAGAATAACAAACAGGCCTTCATTTCTACTGAATAGCAAAAATTTTCCCTGTTGACTTGCCACAGGACAAGTAACTGACAGGCTCTGAGGGTTATCAAAGCAATGCTTCTTTTATCATGTACTTTCATACACTGTTTCAACATGAACCTTGGAGGCAGGAACTCTACAATGACAGCACTATAAATCAGAAACCTAAAGCTCTTGTTTGCAAAGGAGGTACAAAATCAAATAATAAATAAGCTCTGCATAAAGACAAATTGCAGATTTTTAAGACAGCACAGATAAGCAGAACTGTGTGAGATATATCACCTACAAATCCCCAGCAGCTGCAACAGTCCATACATCAAAGGACTTTTTTTCCTCCAGAGATATAAGAAGGACTTGAACCAACAGTAGTAGTGATGGGGCACAAAAGGCAAAAAACACACCTATAGAAAGAACTACAGGTTTAGGGCTCAGTTTTCAGTGTGTAAAGTATTTTCAATATTAGAAAAAAAAATAATTTTTTCTTCTATCTTATAAGTCAAAGATCCAAAAGAGAGAATGTTTATGTCAAGATGAAAATATTACACACTTCCGGACTCATACTGTCCCTTTGTTTTCCTGTACTTAAAAAAATAACCATATATATTTGTCCAGCACTTTCAATGACAATATTTTGTATAACACAGCAGTTTAAAGAAAAGATTTTTGTATCAACACAACAAGCAAAAAACCTCTATTGTCTAATAGGACTAGCTATCTATTCAAACAGAAATTGAATAGACTTTTTCAGCCTAAGAATTAGTTCTTAATTAGCTCTAAAGCTCTGTATCTACAGACAGACAAAAAGAATAGAATTTATTATCAACTGGGTTTTTTTTGTTTGTTTTGTTTTTTCACATATTTCACACAAAGCAGTTTTAGCACCTTACTTGTTTTTTACAAAACAACTGTAAGAAAGCAGCAGCAATGAAATAAAAGCACAGACCTATGTAACTTTTTCTAAAAATGAAGAAGTCCACCAAAATACGCAAACATAGTTGGGAAAAAGGGAGAACAGCTATGAAAAGAGGAGAATAAAGAATTAAGTTTCCTCTAACAACAAATGGAAAAGTGAAATGCTCTTAAGCAATGTCTGTAATGAAAAAAATAGGGCAGCAAAAATGAAGTCCCACTGAAAACCCAATGCAGCAGCAGTTTTCTTTTGCCTTTCAACTTCTCAACTTCTATTCAGCAAAGATAGTAGCAGTTTACTATATCATATCAATTTAACACACAGAGACCTACAATTTCTAGCACTTTGCCTCTGAACATGTAACATTGCTGGGACATTATCTGTACTTTTTATTTCTGTTCCACATGCAGTGCTGACCTAAACAAAACTTAACAATGAGTTGCTGCTTCGCATTATCACATGAGCCAGTGACCCTGACTCGGGACTAACTGAGAAACTCTCCCTCAAAGAAAGCCTTCCTAGTGATAAAGACAATCCATACCTCAAACTGATGCAGGGAATGCCAGGATTTACCTAAAGGGTTTATCATGCTCTAAGGAGCCAGCCTTTTAGCTGCAGAATTTGCCCTAAGGTGTTCTTTGAAAGATAAACAGCTTCCCCCTCTCCCAGAATCACCACACTTCTCTGATGGGACAAAATTGGCACATGAAGACAAGGTGTACAAGACAACTTGTGGGAGTACATTAAAAAATATATTGGAGCTGATATTTAGATTTGTTTTTATTTAAAACAAACAAACAAAACCAAAAAACCCCACCCAGACCCAAAACAAAGTAACAACGCATAAAATAGGGAGGAAGAAATCCGGGGGGAAAGGAAGCAGGGAAATAAAACCCCAAGCCACTAATTAAACTCTACAAACATTCAAGTATTTAAGACATCGTTTGACACTTGCAAGCTCCCTCAGCCCCTATGTCTGGTGGCCCGATGTCACACAAGGCAGGGGGAAGCATGTGCTCCACAACCCAGACGGGTCCAGTGCTGAGATCATTCCTTCTGTGTGCAGTGAGACAGAACACAGTCTGTCTCTGCCTGATTACGTGGATTCATGGATAGTATTATTTAAGTTTTAACCAAACTAATCCTTATAGAATGGGCAAGTAGTTTTAAAAGAATCTTGTAAGGAAACAATGGACTGAAGGTACTGTGAGTACATGTGGAAAGAAAATGGCAGCACTTCTACTACACTACAAGCTCTTCATAAGCCACACTCCAAGGCAACAGAAAATGACAATTTAATGACACCTGACAAGAAGCTGGATTAAAGAAAATTTCAGTTATCAAGACTATTAAAAAACATTACTTACCAATGTTAACAATTACTCTTACCCCAAATGTGTATCATACCTTGAGATATTAGCCCATGGTAGCATGAAACCATCAAAATTAGCAAGACATCTGAAAACTAACCATCCAGAACACAAAGATAACCCTTCATTTTTTCCAGCAATGTTTCAAATAATGCAATAAATGTCCCTTAATTTAATAATAAATGGTTAGCAGCCTGCTCTGAGGTTATCTTACCTAAGATCAAGGGGGAAAACAAGCCATCAGAGAACTGAGTTTTTGTTGCTTAAAAATAGCTAAAATAAGGCATGGAAAACTACAGTGACAAACAGAAGCACATTTCTTAGTCAGCGAACAGTGCTGAAAAACACATAGAAAACATTTCTGAACATTTGACAAAACAAGTATTAGAACAAATTATCCATTTCAGAAGGTTTATCCCATGGTTGGATGAAAGTACAGATGCTTCCAACATGTCCCAAATTTGAGACTTTCACCAATGAGGTACACAAAAAGTTACTCTTCCTAACTTACTAAAGGAAAAGTATTAGTAAAGTCATTTTATCAACAGTAAACTATTTCTTTAATTAAAAAAGGAAAAAAAAAAAGTTTTATAAAAAAAACAATGCAATTGTAACTAGGTGGTTGCTTTGACTGGAATAAAAACCAGTCTAGTAGGGGCAGTAAGAGACTGAAGTACAAAATAAAATCATCCACTCCATCAACAATATCAAGCTATTGCAGCAGAGAATCTGGAGCAAGAAGAATGCAGGAAGTTACTGATGATCTTAATTTTATGAAAACAAGTCCATTAAATAGTAAAATATTTACAATACTTTGCAACAAGACAGGAAATGAACATAAAAAAATATTTATGGCATAAGAGGTTGAACTGCTAAGAAGCACTGTTGAGCAGGAATATCAGTTTTTGGTGAGCTCTGAGGGTGTTGATTGTTTCCTCAGAAGTGTCAGTATAATTGAAGCACTCTTCATTTTAAAACAATCTATTACCAGTAGCAGGCTACCTAGCAAGTATTTTAAAAAAAGACCAACAGACTTTATGTATCCCTTCCAAGTGAAGGTGACATTTTAAATGTGAAAAAGCAGCTGCTTTTCTAAAGAAACTCATGCCATAGAGACAGCATTTTGACAGCATATATTTGGAAAGGCTTCCATCATTATGTCATCTTATCACTAAAACAAATGTATGTCACCCAAAAAAAAGCTATTGTATCTATACACATTAAAAGCTGGGAGATAATTTCCAGCCTTTTAAAAAAATATTTTAAAAAGTTTCACTGGGTTTTGAACTCACTTGTTAAAAACATGAAAACTGCAATCCCTTCAGATTAATATGCATAAAATGATTGACAGGGTAGTTGGAAATTTACTGGACAAAATTTAAGAAAAACCTTTGCATAATTAGCAGATGAGATTGAAAAAATAATACTATGACTTAGTAAGTGCAGTAAACAATGCACTCCTTCCATCTGAAGCCATGTATCTTTGCTAGGTATCTTCTTCAGAAGTGCTAGTCAATAAAATAAGGTACCAAAATAAACTTAATGAAGAACTGTAACTTCAAACCACTGTGTCACAAAATGTTGAATCAAGATATTACTACACAAGTATATTCTTAATATTTCTTTAGTAAATGCTAAAAGGGTTCTTTTACCAATAAAATCCTATATTTTCAAATACTAAATATTTATCTCATACTTTTAAATTTTCTATCTCTTGTATATACCTTACAAGGCAGATTCTGGGAGGAGTATTATTACAGGCATAGACTTCACAAATGAACTAGATGTACATTGAGATGCACGCTGAAATATCGACAGGAGTGCACAAACAACAATTTTGAAGACCACTGCACTAAGGGATTAAAAAAAAGGTAATGGAGAGATGTCCTCTTTTCTCCTTAACCCAGACATATTCAGCAAGCCTTGCTTATCAAAAATGAACATCAATCTGTCATCCCTTTTGCAGAATTAACTATGACCTCTTCCACAGGAGAAGTAATTCAGATTAAATCCCAGTATTCTAAATGCTAAACTTAAGAGTAAAAATTGAATTACTTAAGAAAAGGTATATACATTTACACACATGTATTCAAGGAGAGAATTTACATCTGTCATTTCATAGTAAAAGGGGAACGCAGAAACAAGAAACACAGAAATGCAAAATTTCTCTTTAACTGCTCCTACCTTTGCTCTGAGTTACAGAAATATTTACACAATTCATACTGGGAACAGTATGCACTATCACACTTTGAAAACACATTCAGTCCTCACCAATACATTCACCTATTGGTGAGATTATATAAAAATAACTTTTTCTGACATTGATATTGCTGCCCTCTCCAATATCCCCTATGGTGTCAGCACCATCCACAGAGAGAAAACAGAGTTTTTCAAAACAGTCTTACAAACATTCTTAAGCACCGATGAAGATGTGGAAAAAACAAGCAGAAATGACCAGGCAGCATTTATTGAGACTGCTGTCCTGAAATTGAAGCATAAATCACATAGAATCTAGGAGAAAACCCTAAACTAAACCGATTTCAAATGAAAAAAAGGTGTCTTTGGTATTATTTAATTTAGCACAACGACTACGTGGTATAATGCTTTCTCTCCTTCTCCCTGGCACATGGCACTGTGAATGTGACTAATAAAACAGACAATAGCACAGAGAACTCATAGCACACGGCAGTGTCTACCAGCACCACTGCAAATCTAAAGCCCATTTATCAGTTTTTGAAATGCAATTGTTTGGAGTTTTTGAAGGTCACAAAAAAATATATACAGAAGTTTCAGACGGTTCTTAGTAGCTCAGCTGACATTTTCTTCATCTGCTGAAATGGGACACCCCACAGACAGCTATAACAAGGCAAAAAATACTTATAATCAGCTGGACAGAGATTTAAAAGCTTTTCAGAGCATGAAGACAAGTAATCTCTTATTTTAACATTTCAAACCAAATGATAAGTAACAATATTTCATACTGTGCTAAAATTTGACTTTCAAAATGATTGCTACAATAAGGGCAAAAATCCTGTCTGATAGAAAGGCAATTTACTTGCACCACAGAAACAGAACCTAAGATCTGGAATAAATGTATTAAAACACAGGGAGATGACAGCAGTGACGTAGTCATAATATCTGGTTGCCTTCTTTTCCATGTTCGCCTATGGGACTCTTTTAACTTCGCTTGCATTTTTCGAGGCACAGTCTATAAGCAATTTATTTTCTAGCCAAAGAACTTTAAGTGTCAGCTGATATAGTTTAGTCACTAATCTGACCAACTTTCCTTGCAACAAGTAATGGCCATATAGTGCAAAGTAGCACCACTGTCTTTTACAAAATTAATCACCTGAATTGGCATCACAAATTACTGAGATTCTGGTATCATATCTCTAGGGGGATGATGCAAGGAACATTATATATTTCCTCAAACACTGACTGGAATACCTGCACAATTAGCTGTCTGCTGCTGCCTAATGCTATCACACGAATGGTGCGTCAGGAACAAGGCTTCTGGTTCCCTCTCGTAAGGACTCCTCTTACAGAAAAAGATTTGCCAATTGTGTTATTTCTTGACAATTCTTCTTCCTACACAATCTAGGGTCTTTGCTTAAGTTGCTGTATTGAAAACAGTTCAGAAGTTGACGCCTTACCCACTGTAACTACTTAAGGTGGATAGGACAGATGCCCTACATACAACTTTTCTTTTGTCTGTGCATCTCAATCTATTTTTTTTCTTTCTTCCAAAAAAAAGCCTGATTAAAACTGATAACTAAAAGAAAACTCCACTATTTTTAGGCAGCACAAACTAGGATCTACTTCTGTCTCTCCCTCAACCTTTCCAAATTCAGTCAAGATGGTCTCTCTACAAGACAGTGAAGAGATGGAACCTACATTTTTCATTGAAGTCTCCTGGCAGAACAGTCACTTTACCTAACATAATCAGAGCAACTATCAGAGCAATAGACTTCATTCTCAGTTAACTGAGAATATTTATTGTGAATCTGTGTTTGTCAAATTCACCCTACTTTACCATGTCACATTATGTCCACCCCTTCCTTGTTCTGGTCTTGTACTGTTGACCTCTCCTAACCAATTTTACTTTAATATCCAACTTGTCTTATTCCCAGATGACTGGGAATCCAAGAAGTCAAATGACTGCAGAAATTATAAACACTATCAAGACCAGAACAGGAAGTGCAGATGCAAACAGGGCAAAGCAAGTTAAGCTATATAATAGAGGTACTAATATAATAGATACAGTAATACACTAATAATGTTTGCTAAGATTAACCACTGAAGACCATTTATGCTTTTAGGCACTTAACTCCATCAATCAAAACAAAATATAAGTCCATCTTATGTGACATAAGTCTTCTTCCCTCATCCACCTCCAAGCAAATTACATGTATTACCTACTTTCTAAAAGTTAATATGAAAATGTCATTATGAGTTTTATGAATAAGAAAACTTATATTACATTCACTTCGCTCAACTGAAATAGAAGAAACAAACACTCAAAACCCCAACTCTCCCTCTCCAAACTAAACTAAGACAGGAGTATAAAAGGCTGTGCAGAATAGTGGACCCTCATAAGGATATGGAAAATACAAACAAGCATGATGGATAAAAGCACTAATGATGATCTCCTTGGTACTGCTGAAGTGAGACTATTTCCTTACTGCACAAACAAACCCAAGTACCAATGAAAAATTCAGCAGTCAGCAGTAACTTCCAGTAGCAGGACAATAGTACACAGTGAAAATTAACAGCAGGTCTCAGGATGGAAATTCTGCAACAAAGATTAGTTTCATGTATGTTGACAAACTGTGGTGTAAGTCCAGAAAGAGCATTTTGCAGGATAGGCACTTAAGAAACCTCCTACCTCTCGCCCTTGATAGTTCCATCTGTAAAGTAGCACATGTCAAATCTGATTTGGTATGGAACTCAGACACACTGAAGGAATTTGAGGGTTTTTTTATGAACACTGTCTCTGGGTACCCCCTACAGGTTCACAAATCTATGCCTGAATGCAGTATTTATTTGTGATCTCTTCAAAAGAAAAGCAACATAGGTTAGAGAAGGTTACGAAGCAGGTAACAGATTGAAACAAATGTAACTTTTTCAGCTCCCCAAATAAATACGTATGTAATGAAAGTGGGGAATGCTTTGCAGAAATGATGGGCTTAAAGAAAGTATCCTGCCACAGTGGCATTGCTCTAGTTGTCACAGCCTTAAGTTCAGCTTCACTAGCTTATTCTTTAAAACAAGGTGCTCCTGAGAGGATCATACAATGAGAAACTAGAAATACAAATACTAAAATGGGAAGCTAAACAGGCCACATTGTGCAAGAACTGACAGAAAATGTAGACTCCTGTCTAGGATAATAACTGATCCAAGAACAGCTAATTTAACACAACTGATTTCAAGTGCATTCATGAGATGACACTACCTTACTGATCTTCTGTTTCAAGGCTAGCAAGACAGAGAGTCACATTTTAAGCAAACACACTAAAAAAAGAAAGAGATTACTATCCGCAGAATCTTTGAAACATATCTGATATGACAATGGACTGTCTCCTTTGCTGCTTGGTTGTTGGTCTTTTTAAACAAGCTGAAGGAAGAAATGCATTAGAATATGAAGAGCCCATTCAAAATGTGCAGAAGTAATAGATACTAAATGCCAAACTTGTAAAATAGCAAGTAAGTTTCTACAGGCAAATGCTATGCAAATAGTAATCTTTTCTAGTTTTATTTCTGCAAGAAATATTAGTTATTTAACTTAATTATAATGCATAAAGCAGACTCATTTATCACTGCCAGCAAAGCAGAGGGCACAAAGGGTATAATGTTCAATCTGTCAAATGTTACTTCCTGTCCTCAGTTATTACAGACTATGAACTCAATTGAGTTTTCCTGGTATGGGCTAACACATTGTATTTCCTGTCCTGCAGACTAATTATCTGTTGCTACGACTGTAAACAAAGCAACGTTTTCAAAATTAAACTGATTACCTACCAACTTTCATGAACCTATGAAGTACATTGCAAGTCTTTATCTGAAAGATGCAAGTCACACATCTTAAGACTACAGAGAAGTTACAGGAACCTGTCACAGGCAGGAGGTATCAGTGACTACCCAGGGCTCTACTACTTTGTTGTGTAATGTGGGCAACCTTAAGCACACAGCTGGATCTAGCAGCAACACAATGATGTCTGTAACAGAAGCTCCTTAGAGACCACCAGCAAAAAAATAATAAATTAAATTTAAAAAAAGCAAAAACAGCTGAAGCCAGCTGAGGGACCACATCTGGACAGGCCTGATGTATACACTGCCAATATCACAAAACTTCACTTCGTCTTGAGGAACATGAAAAGCTTGCATAGCCTCAAATCTTGAAATTCTCAAAACAGAGGAATTTAATTTAAAATACGTGATACAGGTATGTGGTACCCAGTTGGGTTAGACAAAAAATGGCGATAAACAGCAGGAGTTGCAAAAACAAACTGAATATCATATGCAGATTAAGAGCCAGACCATAAATTTTTAATTTTTCCTTTTGGTTGGAAAGGTTTCTAAGAAAAAAATACTTGGGTTGGGATACATGCCCTATGTGAGCTCTTCCAAAAAGAAGTAAAAAGATGCTTTAAAACTGAATTTGGACAGATGATCATGATTTAGTATGCTTAATTCTGTATGAGATTATACCTGATAAAATAGTAATGTGTCAATTAAAGAGAAAAATACTGCAAAAAGCTTGCTTTATCCACTAGCTGTTTACAGTAGATGTTGCCAATAGTTTTCTTTACCATTCAGGTACTTCTGTTGATCTGCGAATTCAATTCCTCTGCATTAAGTAGGTATTTAAATATATACGGTTTTATGTATATGCTCTCTTGCTGTATACACACATTTTTACTAATATTATCTATTAAACTCCTACTAAAAAGAAGCCAGTGCATGCAAGTAATTCTGCAAATATGCTTGTTCAATTTCTATTTTAACTCCCACTTAGATTTCAGGAAAGCTAGAACCTAAAGTCACGGCTTTCAATGAGTCATTTTTACTTTCTATGGAAGGTTGCATTTATATAGTAAATTGAAGCCTGTTGACCAAGTTGTTACTCTTTACTTAATTATGTGGCCCACAGACTATGCAATCCACAAAACAAATTAAACCCACTGAAATGACTATCATAACATCAACTTTCAAGTGTGTAAAGACTTGTAAAAGTCTTTGGTGTAAGCAGCTGCTTCCTACTTTACCACAAAAATGGCCAGCTACCTTCCACTCAAGCTTTTTACCTAGGAAAGGAAGGTATGCTCAAGTCCTCTATACCTTGTTTTGCAGAAACACATAAGAGCAAAGAGATGGGAAATCAGATGGCTATTCAAACAGTGCCAACATTTAGTTGCTGTAGTCCCTGCTCCACCTGGCACCTGTCTCGCAGTTCAAGTACGACTGCCCTTCCCTGCTGAATAAGCTTTCTTATTACTATGTAACTTTAATGTATATATTCATGTTGAAGTTTGCACACTGAACTGAATGCTGTCAAGAACACTATACAAAGATGCACTGCTTGAGTAAGCTTGTTAGCATACTGCTAATAAGTCTTTGTGTCTACATTCACTTTCTGTCCAGATGAACAGTATCTGTGATATTTTACCTTGAGCTATTTAAAAATATTATGGAATAGTTATATCAAATAAACAACAAGATGGAAAGTAGATGCCACTGTGATTACTGGACAGAAGTTGGAACACCAACCAACAAGACTAGTTAACAACTAGTTAACTAGTTTACAACAATTTCCATCATGCTCAGTTCCAGTACCGATTTAGTGCTTCAGAGCTGGCTGAAATAAGAAAGCAAAGTACAAATGGTGTGTCCAAGCACACTGTTCTGTAGAAAAACAGAACTTCAGGACCAACACTTGCAACCATGTGAAGTTTTTTAGTGATTTAGCAGACAGATGAACACTGGAAATGTATGACGCAGTGTGGCAAACTGCTCATTCTCACTCTAGGAAAAAAAAAAAATCACCTTGACAGCTATACACAGTGAATAAAGGACAGCTACAATCCCTTACCACAGTGTATCAAGTCAAAGACTACGATCGGTCCCTTCTCCAGCACTCCTACTGCTGAGACTACTACAAGCTTTCCACAACTTTTTCAAGCCATGGTATTTCCATAAAACAGCATGTGCTGGTGTATTTTTGTAAATCTGGCCATGACCCATTGCTTAATTTTCTGAAGTAATGACAGTGGCTCCGCTACATCAGGCTGTATTTATTACCCCTCCAGAATGACAGCACAATGGAAGCTGACACCATACACTAAAGCCAAGTGAACTGCTTTACTACACTTGTAAAGTATCAAATTTGCAAACTGACACAAATTTTGAGACTTCTAGTTAACACCAATGCTGCTGCTTAGATTGTAACTTTCTTAGATTATCTCTTCTTTTTTCCTACTAATATTTGCATTTGATCTTCTTTGCAATTTACTCCCAGCAGCAGTTCTCAATTGCTTTTTAAACTTATTTCATTTTCACTCCTAGCATTCTGAACAGAATGGGATCACTATAAGCTTAGTAAATATATTGTGTTGCTGATTTCTACCTCCATTCTCTAAAATTCGCATTTCCAGATTTGAAGGATAATTACAGTAACATTTCCCAAGTTACAGTTAATTATCTGTCTACAGCTGCAGCTTACTAAGGTACCTCAATTCAGAGCGAAAATCACCTAGAATACTGGAAAGCTACAAATTACAGTAAAAAACCACTCAGCTATAATGCAAGAATAGGTAATATAAAAATACTCTGCATTGTTTTAATAATGGAAGTAGGTTACACAGAACAGGGTTCCATCATTCAAAATGGCAAGTTTTCTCGCTTCACTTACATGAACAGCCTTCTGATAAGGAACATGAAAAGAAACTTTCCAAGCCTGCCTGTGAATTAGACTATGGGTTTATCAACACTTACTTGGATTTTAAATTTTTTGGGAGTTTTAAGATCTACTCAGCAGGACATTTAAGACGAAGAACAAAGTCCCACTTTACAGGCAAATATGAAGTTTTGAATACTATGCATCCTTCTGATACTTATTTTTCATTAAATTCATGGGAACTTTATGACATAGAATTGTTTTAGTCTTATGACATAGAATTGTTTTAGTCTTATGAACTGCTACAGCTTTAAAGTAAAGTTGAAATACAGATATTTAAGGGCAATCACAGTTCAATACAAAATAGTTTCTCCAAAGACCTTTAGCCAGGTGGCCTCTTTCAAGTAGTAAGAAAATTCACACACTAACTTGTCCCAGATAGGTTCATGTCTGTTGGAAGCTTTTGTTTTGCCTCTTTTTTTTTTTTTTTTTAAGTAACAAGCAATATTTTGTCCCAGAATAGACTTCAAACTTTTTTGTTATCTGTAACAGTGTCAACTTTATAGGAAGTAGAAATCTCCAAAAATTACCATGTGTTAGAGCTTACAAATTACTCACAAAATTGAAAATCTACAGTCTTTCTAGGACACTTCTGTATATAATAGTATGCTTGACATAAAAATACACAAGAATTATAAAAGTCTCTTTAGTTTCACTGTTCATAAATTTCCTTGTGATTTGCACCCAGGATCACCTAAACAATTCTCTCTTCCTATCTTCCCAGTCCATCATACACTGTAGAAATTCGACAGCTAGCACACACTGGCTGATTAGCTGGCAATTATATGTTCTTCTTGCATTTCTTCTCTTGAGGCAATAATTCAGATCTCTCTCCACCCAACTGGAAGTTTCATAGTCTGCAGAATACAGTTTACTTCATGGCTCTCTGACTGACAGAATTAGTTAACCAGTTCAACAGGCTGTAATCTGACAGGATGAGGGGCAGAAAAACAGCACAGTCACAAACCACTTAGAGGAGAAGTCTAATGCTCACTTTTTACTGTAAAGTTGATTTTTAAACCTCTAGGTTTATATTTCCAGTTTAAGAAATTCAAACTTTGTAGCGCACGAGGGGCTTTTTGAACTTGGAACTGTTCTAGTAAATGAACATAATTCCACCCCTACAAGCTGGCTGTCACTCTGCATGGAGACAAGGACATTCTAATCAGGCTCTTCCAAACATGTGAACACTCGGCACTTGACAATTTGACATTAGAGAACTGATTTTAAGTTTGTTTTTTTTTAGTTAAGAAAATGGCTGGAAAACAATGCTTTCAGTTCCAAAACCAAATACAAAGTTAACACTTTCAGCTCTACTAGTCTAGAATGACAGAAATACAAAGTATTTAATATCAAAACACTGCCCCTTTAAAGACAGCCTAATTAGGATTTTATACAACATACATTATGCACGTGTGCCTTTATAGAGAATAGCTTTAACATTTTAATTCAATGTTTTTGATACTTCAGGCCTCTTTTTCCTCAAGAGAGGTATTATTCTGCTGGATGCCTACATGGCTTTAATATTACTTCCTCCTTAGTATGTAGGACACATACATGATCACTCCCCCTTCTTAGCTGAAATGATGAGAATGTAAAAAGCAGATTAAGCACCTGCAAGAAAGCAAAGCCAGTCTTCCTAACTATGATCTGCCTGCTAACCACCATATTTCAGCATTCAGTTCAAATATAAGACAGTTTTAGTAAAAAAACTAAGAAAATACATAGCCAAGAATAACAAATAAGCAAGTGCTTACCTTGACTCTCCACTACTGTTTCTTGCACTTTCTTCATCACTGTGCCCATTCATTGTAAATATTAAAAAGTTTGAAAAAAATAAATAAAAGTCCACTCAAGTTACAAGGTGGATGTCAGGAATCCACTTCTTGCTACTCTGTATGTTTTCCAGACGCTGTGTTTGCGTGAGTGCTCTCAGTGGGTATTCAAGTTTTCTCCCAAAATACCTAAAATAGGAAAGGAAAACATTAACACTATTTTAAAGAACGCCTCCAACTAAAGACATACCAAAAATAAACTGCTTTTTTTTCCACTAAGCATGAAAGGGGGCATGTTTGATGTCATGTCTGTAACTCAAATATAGCACTTTTTGTGTGTTACCTGTTCATGGCTGATCATTTTATCACCATTTCCTTTTCTGAGGGAGAAAAAAAAAAAAAAAGAATTTCCGTGCTGCCTGTGAAAACAACAAAAAAATAATGTCCAGAGAACACCAGGTCTTCATACTGGAAGATCTAAATAAAGTACACAAAATGCAGGGAAAACCTGTCTTGCTTTTTGTTTGACTGCAGCGGGGTCCCAGCACACAGTTTTTGTCATTATGTTTCTTTATGCAACTTTTCATGGGCAGTGCTATAAAGATGGCAATTTCTGCTGAACTACTAGCTGAAGAACAGGAAAAATTACAGAAATTATATTTTCTTCAGTACTGCAAGGTGAGAAAAGTTTATTGCATAGTAATAGATAGTGCCTCTCTGCATTGCTTCTTAACTTTGAGCATGGTATTGAATTCAGGAATTACACAGATCTAAATACTAAAGAAAAAATGCCTACTTGAAGGCGTAGGTAAATAATAATGTTCTGCTAAGATCTGCTTAGTAAAATCTATTTCATGCACAAAACATAGGTGAAGCATTTCCAGGAACACACGTAATGCTATCCACTTACAGCTGTGGGCAGAAGCAGGAAGATAAAAGACTGTACTGTTTAACACGAGCTCCCACTAAATCAAACCAGCAAGATCCCAGAGATGGGATGATCATTATTGCATATACATCAGCCTCCTAGGCCAGTATTCAACGCAGCCAGAGAAAGTTTAGGCTCACGGTAAACGGGCCGGAACTACAAGCTCAGTGATAATCAGATCAACTTGCGCCCTCACAGACTTAGCGGTGCGAAGGCGATTAGGGTCTTGCCCGCCCCGGGGTGCTCCCCAGGAACAAGCCACAGCCCAACCTCGAGCCCATCAAGAAGCTGTCGAGGGAAGTCTCGCTCTGGGGCGGGCACTGCCCTGCGCTCCGGCCCGCGAACAATGGCGATGAGGGACGGCAGCGCGACCAGGAGCCCCGCAGCCAGAGCGCGGCCGGGAACCCCGCGGGGGAGGAGGGGCGCGCCGCGCCATCCCGCGCCGGCACGAACCGCCGCACCTCCGGCACCCGGAAAACACCGCGGGCGACTGCAAAAGTTTCTCTCCGGCCCCTCTGCTCTGGGCCGACCCGATCCCGACTCTCGTCCTCTCCCGCCCGCGCCATTCTGCTGCTACTCGTCCACAAGGGAGCGCGGGCAGGGCCGCCCGCCCGCTCCACTAACGGCGCGGCCTGCGCGGGCGCCGCTCTCTGGCAGCGCTTCCAAGGCCACCGCCGCCGCCCTCCACGATCGCTTCCCCCGGCGCCCCCCACGGCCCGGAGTGGAGCCGCGGCCGCTCTCGGGCCGCCCGGGCGGCTCCGCACTGGCTCCCCCCGCAGGAGCGAACGGGAGCAGCTCGACCGCACTGCCCACCTCGGCCCCGGAGAATCCCTCCCTCTCTGCGCGGAGAACAGGGAGCGGGCCCGAGGAGCCAGCCCGGCTCCGGGCATCCACCCGCCTCGCCACCGGCAGCGGGGCCGCATTTCCTCCGCGCCGCTCGGCCCCCCCTCTGGCTTTTATCTCCGGCAGCTGCATGGCGGCCTCTGCCTACCTGCGGTGCGTGGGGCCCGGCCGGCCCAGCCCTGCCCGGGCCCCCCCACGGCCAGAGGCCTCGCTGCGCTCCGCGGGACGTGCTGCTGCTCGTACCGCAGCCCCGGGTCGCGGGCGGCTCCCGCGGCCAGAGCGGGGCCTGGGCGGCCGCCGCTGCTCTCGCCGGCTCCGCGCTGCCCGCGCCGCGGGCTCGCTCGCTCTGCCGCCCGAACAATGGGGTCCGGACCACGCTGGGAGGGGCGCAGGGAGCACCGGGGTGTGCGCCGCTCCGCTCCGCCGCCGACTCCTAAGTGCTGCCGACCGCCGCCATCACGCCGCCGCTCCGCGCAGCCTCCCCCTCCCGCGGTCGGATGGAAACCCCGGGCGTGATGTCAGCCCTGCGCCCTGGGACCGACCGGCAGCGGGAGGAGGAGCCTCGGGCGGGGGCGGCGAGCGGCGGCGCCGCCGGGCCTCGCACAGGGCGGCGGGGCCGGGAGCCGGCGGCCCGGCCCCAGCTCCCATCCGCCCTTACCTCCTTTCTGTCCAGCGCTGGCTGGGCTCCCGTGCCGCTGTGCGGGCGCAGGGCGCTGCCCGAGGGGCGCCATAACCTGCGCGCCGCGGCGCAGGGGTTTTGTTTGCGGTTTTCGGTGTAAAATCACGGCCCGATGACAAACGTAGCCGCGTTTCTCACTCCACGCAGTCCCAAGCGGTGCTGGGGCGTGCTTAGGGAAGTTTGGACTCTTCCCCTGGCAGGGAAATGACCTCCCTCCTTGAGAGCAAATGTCTACGCCCGGTTTTATGCCCGCTCCTTGCTAGTGATCAGCGTGGTTTAACGAGATACACGGTCATTATTGAAAAAATCGAACAACCCAACCCAGAGAAAAACAACACACACGCAAAAAATGTAATTTAAGCTGTGCGTCCGAATGCTTCCGGAGTGGCAAAGGAAAGTAGCAGCTGAGTGAGAGAGTGCTGTAAACAACACAACACCTTGGAACGTGGAAGGAGCTTGCGTGCCTTCCTCCCGGTGACAGCGCGGGGAAAGGCCGCGCCACTCGGCCAGAGGGTTGTGGGGACATTACCGACTGGCCTCTGAAACCAGACCTTTGAGCACCTTGCAAGGGTGAAAGACGTCAGGTCAGGAGGAAAACAATTAAGGTGAATTTAAAAGAAAAACAACCTAACCCCCTTCCCACGGGAGGTAGTTGTTCAGCCGTCCCTAGGGGTGCAGCGCCCTATCACATGTCCCACCATCCTTCTTTTCCCCTCAGTTTTATATACTGAGCATGATGCCATATGGTCTGAGACATCCCTGTGGTCATTTGGGCTCAACTATTCTGGCTGTGTCCCCCTCCACTCCTTGTGCACGTCCAGCCTCCTCCCTGTTGGGGTGGGATGTGGAGCAGGAAAAGCACTGACTCTGCGTAAGCCCTGATCAACAGTGAGACTTGTTTTATCAACTTGTTTTATCAACTTGTTTAATCACACTTGTTTTATCAACATTGTTTCCAACACAAATCCAAAACTTAGCCCCATTCCATCTATTGTGAAGAAAACTACTTTTATCCCAGCCGAAACAAGCACACCTACATGTTTAGTTGTATTTTTACTTAATAATCTTCTTGGCTTCTTCAGTTTTCTTTACCTAGATATGTTTAGTAGAGCTCCTCAGCTCTCAGCCTTGGAAATCCCTTTTGAAGGTATGTTTTCACAATAGTTTCAATAACTGTAGTTAGAACTGCTGTGATAGCAACTTCATCAGCTATGAGAGATAAAACTAGCCATTTAACTGCCTGAACTTTGTCACCACGCAGCTGCACATGCAGTGATCCCTGAGCAGTGTCACAGTAGCAGCACTTGTACTTAGAGTACTTAAAAATTGCCTAAACGTTGTCTGGAGATCTTTTTCCACACCCATAGGAGAGAAGGACTTTCCTTCCATGTCAGAACTTCTTTGTATTTCATCTTAAATCAAGTCCTTCTTTCCCACATGTCATAGTAAAGTATGAATGACATTCCTATCTTAGCAGCATTTCACACCATAAGTAAAACTAGCTTCTGGTATGCACAGCTTTCAGTATTTTCTGGTATTTCACAGCATCAAGAGAAAAATAACACATAATGCATGACATTTTAAGGACAGATGGATAAAGCTTCTTGTCATTACAGAAAGCTACCACCCATGGAAAAAAATTATAATCTAATATAAAATAAAGAATTTTTTTCCATGGGTGGTAGCTTTTTTTCCATGGGTGGTAGCTTTATATTAGATTATAATCTAATATAAAATAAAGAATTTTTTTCTTTTTTTTTCTTTTTTTTTCTTTTTTTTTTTTTTTTTTTTTTTTTTTCTGAAGCTGTATTGCAACTTTCTGGCACCTCACCAGGGTGTGGGTGCTAATATTTATTGTGCCTGAGGTGTCACTAATTTACCCCCTCTCTGCTTGTACAACAGTTTGTGAGTTGGATATGTGCTTATAGACAAGAGATAATCAATATGCTGTGATAGATAGCTGTGCTGTTATGCAATGAGCACAATGTCTTTCAATGTCTGTGTTTTCTGATTACTTGTCGTTCTATGGTAGGGGTCCATATTCATCACAGTAATTTGTGTTTAAGAAAAGACATATCACTCTTCTTAACATTTAGAAGTTCTGGACAAAGAAACTTTGGTCAAAGATAAGATTTAGAGGAAAACAACAGTGGCAAAAAAATCTACAATTCTTTTATAGAATTAGTTGAAAGAAAAACAAATTCATTCAGTGCTTTCAGGTCTAGGAGGAAAAAGCTTGTCTGAATTTTTTATCAGTTTAGTCTGTGGGCCACTTTCAGAGTACTCTTGTTAGAAATCAGTTTAGTTTAGATCTGCAACTTGCTTAGGTCTTCACAAACTGTTCATCAGAAGTGATTATTCCAAAAGAATTTTGTGTAAGATGCAAAGTCTTGTTAGGTTTAAATTATCTGCCAATACTTGAAGATTTGTAAACTGTAGTGCACAGAAACTGGAATTATGGAAGTGAAAAGAATTAGTGAGTAGTTTAGATACATTGGTTAAGTTTGACCAACTAAGTATAGGGGTTTTTTTTCATTATTTAATTATAAATTTCTGACATTATTTATTCAATTCCTAAAAAAAACCCCCATGTCAACACATAATTTAAATTATTTTCAAGTTAAAAATAACATCTTTGGCTAGTACAAATGTATGCATAAAATATCTTAACTACATGAATTTAATTAAAAAGAACAACAAACTGGTTGCTGGACAAGCATGACTAAGGCTTCGCCTAAAACTACACATGACAATCAGCTGAAATTTTAACAGATTGCTACCTTGTCTGAGCAGAGTATCTGTACACAATTGGACCTCTACAGAGAAACATTGCATCTCTGCACTGGCTAACTATCTTGCTGAAAAGCTCAAAGAAGTAATATAAATACGGGCATTTAAGTGGTTGTAATGAGCCCTTGAAGTTTATATGTGTCAGGACACCTGAGATAAGCTCACACTTTTCTTTAAAGTACTGTTTTGTTTGGTCTAAGTTACCACAAATTTGTTGGAAGCATTAATTCTCTCCAAAAGCACCTGCAGGGTGTAGACCTAAGGTGCCAAATAAACCTTGTGTCTATTAGTGTTTTCTTCTTAATGCTTAGCTAACCAAAAGTGTAAATTGAGTGAATACTTTTTTCCCTCTTCTTAGATACTAACCTGAACACTCAAAATATGTCAGGTTCTACATGTAGGTTTAAAATGCCATAACTCTCCTTTAGAGAACTATTTTACCATTTCTAGGGCAGAATCCCTTTTTTTTCAGGGTTTGCAACTGTTATATCATCCAAGCCTTGTTCACCTGGCACCTTTTTGCTTTTCTTGTTTGCTTGGTGCTGTATCATAAGCTTCTAGAGGTCTCATTCATTATCTGTCTTCCCAAATTCAGGTGACTGGCCAGCAGGCCAGGCATTGGCCAGGTACACTTGGCAGGTAGAATGTCACAGCAAAAGGCATTATCTTGGGCAGGTCTGATGGAATATGCACCCTTGCTTAATGAACTCCCAGGCCCTCCTCTGTGACCATGTCTTAGCAGGAACCTGTTCTTCATTTGACAAGCATTGTTATGTAGCTTTATGCATAAAATGCCAATTCTTTGTAACATGTCACTGTAACCTTTATTTTTCTAATTTACTAATTTAAGAAGCATAAAGTGGCATAATTATATGGTACAATATATAGCCCTACATTTACACCTGGAAATTTTATTTGCACACCTATTTCAGTCACAAGCTTCCCCTGCTCGTATTCCAACCTGACAGAGCTTACACTACAATCATTTACAAACACAGATGTTCAAACTTCCTCTCTGCTACAAGAACACCACTCTTAGGCATCAGTTCTATCAAGCCAATGTATTTTATGCTAGTGTACTGGTTACACTTGGCCAAAACCTTGAAAATTATGCCTTGTATACCAGTGTAATGCAATTCTCTAATTGGACCAACTGAAATAATGTATTGCATTAGACTTGGTGCAACTGGTATAAGACTATTTTTATCCCTCTGAGTTGCAGCAGTACAATAGGTAAGTCATGCTAGAAATTATACTAATGAGTAGTCTTTTGGTATTTCAGTACTTCTAGGTATAAGTAAGTTTATAAAGAGCAACAGTTTTCAGTGTCTGAGTTTCTCTTTGAAAAGAGCTTTTAAGAATGTGCAGAATTCAGCTCAAAACTAAGGTTTGTTGCTTAATCTTATTGCTGTTAGAAAAAATAGACTAAAGAATTTGAAGGAATCATATGTGAACTGTTTATTCCTATTATTAAATAGAGGATAAGCAGGAGCAGTATCTGAAAGAGAAATCATGCTTCTGTACTGTACTTGAGAGATTTGTTGCTTGAGGCAGAAGAGAGCTAAGTCAACCCTAAAACTTAAAGAAATGTAAGAGAAATACTTCTGCTGTCAGACTACCATTTAAGACTATTGTCCAGTCATATGAGGCAAGCAAATATAGGAAAGGGTTTACATCATGTGCTAGAAAATATGAAGCTGTATGTGAGGGCAGAAGCAAAAAGGATAAACTTCTGTGAGTTCTTGGCAGTTAGAATGTGTAAAGTTAGAATGTGTCATAGACTTTCTTAGAAGGTGTCATGAGTAACAAAAAATTCTAATGTGGATTTTAACATTTTCTTTTTTGTTTCTGCTACAGTCTGTAATTTTAAGTGACCAAGTTATTTTTGTCCTTTTAATTTGTCAATGAAATGGAATTATTTTATCTGACTTTTCTGTTTCTTCTTTGTTCCAAATTTCACTACATATGGTGGGTTGACCTTGGCTGCTTGCTAAATACCCACAGAGCTGCTTTCTCATTCCTCAACATCAGCCGGATAGGGAAAAATTTAGATCAAATTCATGGGTCAAGATAAAGACAGAGAGAAAACCTACTAAGTAACATCACAGGGGAAACAGATTGGACATGGGGAAAATTAATTTAATTAATAAAATTTAAAAATGCCAATTAAATGCCAATTAAAATAGAGCTGGATGGAGAGGAAAAAAATACGTAATATCTATACTGGCTTCCCTTCATCCTCTTCTTTTTTTAGGCTCAATTTCAGTCCATAAATCCTGACTCCTCTCCCTCAATGGTTCCAGGATATGGGAAATGGCTGCTGGGACTAACCCATAACAGCTCCTCTCTGCCACTTTTTCCTTATTATGCTCTTCCAGTACTCCCGGGTGGGTCCTTTCCCAGGGATACAGTCCTTCATAAACTGCTCCAACATGGGTTGTACACGGACCATAGTTCCACCAAGATAAACCTGCTCCAGCATCTCCTGGGAATCACTTGTCCAGTTCCCAGAGCACCTCATCTCCCCATTCTTTGATCCTGGTTTCACATAATTCTCACTCCTCCCTCTCAACTGTTGTGCAGATTTTTAACCATTTCTTAAATAAGTTTTCTGAGCCACCACTTTGTCTGCAGGGCTCAGCTGTGTCCTGTGCCCCTTGGAGCTGGCTAGAACTACATGGGGTAGGCACATGCTGCTCCTCTCTGAGCAGTCCTTGCAGTCCTCCACAGTGATCATAATGCTTCCTTCCAGACACAATGCAGTAAGATATCAAGTCACTTTCATCATAATGAGATCTCCGGAGTCTCCAAATGGTTTTAAATTTTACCTCCACTTGAGCTGCTCAGTTTTCTTGAGAACTGGTGCTCCATAACTCTGAGAGTAGGGTTTTTTTGGTGGCTGACATTAGCTGGATATGCATCCTGACATTCCTGAGCCTCATAGGAATTGTGCAGTATTTGTGCTGGAACTGAATAGTCCTCCCAAGCACAGGTTGGGAGACAGAACTCAGGATTGGTCTTTGTCCCATGGAGGGTTATGAACTATGCTTTCACAAAGATGTGAGTATGCAGAAGAGATTTAGCAATTTTATCTTCTTTTTTATGACTCTGACAAAGTAATTTGCCTTTTGATCACTGACAAAGTAATTTGCTGAGATGCTTCTCTGTTTCCTGAGGAAGTCCTTCCAAATTGCTACCTGTGTGGAAAGATTGAGAGATATGATGACTGTAAGAACACTGTATTGCATTGCAGAAGTTATGTTCTTATATCCTTTCATTTATGAGTGTAAAATGCAAAAGGTCTTGTAGCAGCAGAAAGCAAGAGTTATGGAGTTGACTGCAAATACAAGCTGTGCCTCTCCTACAGTTCCATCACAGGGAGCTGGGAACAGCCAGCCTCTCCATATAGATAATAGAACTTCCTGTCCTTCTGAGGAGCACACAAGGCATACAAGATCAGAAGGGAGCTGGCAAAAATGTTCTACCTGTTTCAGAACTGAAAAACACTCAGTGTCTGAAATTTCAATCAATCTTCCTAAAGGAGCCACCAGTATTGCTTTATATTATACCTATATATATATATATATATATATATATATATATATATATATATATATGTATGGGTGGACATATGCTTGCTTTTAAGACAACAACATAAGTAAACTTATGTGTTGGGATACTGGCATATTGGATCCTGGACTTTTTGAATTAAACATGCAGAATAGCAAGACCTCTTGTTGAACTTTCAATGGTATGGTCCTTTAGGTGGAGATTGGAAGTAAAAGTGCTGCTGTAACTCAGAGAGATTTCATCGACTTTGTAAATTATTATGAAACAGGACGATGCAATAATACTGCTTGTTAAAGAAAAGCATCACAGGAAATTAATACTTGGTAAGACTGTGTTTGGCCATTCTGTGTTTATAAATTGAGAACATTCAATGATACAGATACCAAACATTCCTCTGCATACCGAGTAAAGCAGCAGTATCGTATTATTTCAATGTGGGACTGTCTTTAAGGGGCTCTTAGTCATTTAAAGAAATCAACAACTTTAAATTCAGAAAGTGTCCAATTGAGTATATCTGGAGAGTCTTAATTTAATCTTTTAGCTTGAAAGAGATCTACAGATACATAAATTAGAAATCCTACTGCAAAAATACACGTGTTTTTTGGAATATCCATTTAAAAAATAAAAAACTCCCAGCCCCCAAAACTTTACTATTGGTATAAGTGTTGGGTTTGGGCTTTTTTCATTGAAGGTATGGGGAATAGAAAAATGTGACTAAATTAATGAACCATACCAGGTGTCTTCATTTAAAACACATCTCTAGTAGTCATTTAGTTAGTTCTCCTTATCAGACCATGAAATCATGACAATTGTCACTACTATTGCAAATGTAATAAAAGTGTTCATATTAAATGACCCACCTCAATTTAGCTGGCCACACAAAATGCTGCTTTAATTTTTTGTTGATGTTGATTGAAGATATTTTCATATGCCAGAAGTCCTACCACATCTTTCTATAAACACACTCTTAAAATTCAGAGACTCTGCTCTTCCCTCCCTCTTTTTCAATGTCAAAGCTTAAAGTAAAACTAAATTCAATTATTCAGTTTGGAATAGAGAAAGTTCTGAGTTCTAACTGAAGAAAGAAAAAGTCCTAGGTCAGGATAAGATGACAATTTCTGTTTTAAGCGTCCTAGAAATATAAGTCAATAGTGTTTTTAACTTTAACTTTGCTAGGAGTACCAGTCAGGAAAATATTTTCACAACTTCAAATATTATGGGAGTGTAAAATAGGAATGAAGGGAATCTTTTTTTATTTCATGTTGTTTACCAAATAGTTTGATAAACCATTTAAAATCTGTGCTGACATTACTTACTTAGGCTGTATAATACTAACTTTTATTACTGAGCTCCTAAAATAAGAGAAAGACTAATGAGAAAGAGTGCTGCAAGATATGGAATGCCTTTTATGCAGAGTGCTTTGGTGCATGCTTGTGCTATGAAAAAATGCCAGAGCTGCATTTATGAAAGTGGGAAGATGAATAGTGATTGTGAATGGCTTGAGATCATACAGCTGTGTGAGACAGTTCTGGCAATTAAGCAAAATTTTCCTAGATGCAGGAATGGATTATGCTTGATAAGTGAACAATAGATATACCTTCCAAATCATATGGTTGAGGATTTCTTGTGCTGATTTTTAAAACAATGTCAATTTTAAAACTTTTTCTTTACTGTCACAATCATGAGGTAAGTCAGACCTGAAAAAAATTGCTTACAACTCACTATTCCAAGACGTGATCTCTTCTGTTGGAAAATAAGGACATGGGTTTGTAACAAGGAAACAAAAAAATTGAATCAGCTTGTCCCTAAATAATTATGTCTTATAGTCATTCTTCTGCTAGCTAATAAATATTAGATGTTGCAGTGCTGTGGTTTTGAGGGTTTTATTTGGTTGTTACTTTGTATTTTAAATAGTTTTGAAAATCAGCCCTTCAAAAAGAACCTTAGAGGCCATGTACAGCTTGTAAATGAGAGTGGCAATATATATATATCTTTATCTTTGGTAGTGAAGCCAGGATTATAATATGAATATGTGTTGCTTCCTTCAATACACAGTGATTATTTAATATCTTCAAGTGATCTACGATTCAGAGGTAATTGTATTATCCAAAAGGGAGCATTGTGGAAAGCTGCTTGCAAATGATGATTTTAATAGTGGCTCTCCTTTGTATTTACAAAGCATATCTCTACCAAAAATGAAAGAGCATATTATGTAGTTTCTTCCTTACAAGAATATAACATTGGAAATCAGTCAGCAGAGGAGCAAAGGATAGTTAAGGATGGAAGAGGTAAGAGTAAGCAGCAAAGCAGTAGCAAATCCATTGTTTGTATCCTCCACTGACACTTAAAACATCAGTTTCATTATTTTGTCTCTTGTTCTGAAGTAGGATTTGCACATGTATTTTTCTTGTGTGGAAACCTAGTAATTAAACTTTTGGATCTAAGTTCTGGTAGATTTTTCTTGTAAGATTTAATCTGTTTCATTCTGAAATCAGATTTTAACTTCATTTTGGAATAAAGAAGGAAATCCCAAAAAGCTAATTTTTTTTCTTCCAACAAAATTCAATGAGTCAGAGTCAGAACACAGAAAGAAAACAAAACAGCTAGTGAATACTGCAGCCTGTGGTTAAAGTATTGAGGATGTTTGGTATAAAAGAAAGAGCAAACTGAGACGTACAAGACTTCAGCTTTCAGTTGGGGTGTATATTTGTGTAAGAAACAAAGATGATCACCTTAATGTCATTGAAGATCACCTTAAAGGATTGAATAATCATTCTGAGACATTGAGAAAAGCAGTGCTATAATTTCAAAATCCCAGGAGCTGCCTATTTTATGCTTATGTATGAGTGCTAAGTAACTGAGATCATGACTTCTTGAAGTTTCATTTCTAAGTTACTTTGTCTCCATCTGGATGGACCCGTTGCTGTATCATGTCTTTTTTGTACTATAAATTATATTTAGTTCTAAGGTTTGTACTATCCTGTTGGCCATTCTTAAGAAAATGGAATTATTATGGTGGCAGATGTTACCCAAAATTAAGAAAATAAAAAAGAAATATGCTGTGCAGCTGTTCCACTTTGGGAAGCTGTTGGTAAATTGAAAATAGTAGTTCTTCAATTACAGATTCTGAGTTATTGTGTGGCTATTGTGCAAAAGTCTGTATTCAGTACATTCTAGTACTGAATAGTATGTGCCTGAAATCTGGGATATAGTTGGTATGAATTCCTTGCTTAAATAAAAATTACTTATTTTTGAAATTAAAACTTCTTTAGTACAGTACATATTCTTTCATTTGTAGATGTCCCCTTTGCTTCTTGAAGTAACCTGTTCTTTCACCAAAAATTGGTACAAAATTTCATGTAAGTAGTTTGTGGTTTAAAACAATTTTTCCCAAGTAACTACAGCCATTCACAGTTTACAATTGGTAGTAGTAGTTTTAGTAGTATTAGTAGTTTTAATTTGTCTGAAATAGTAGCTTTTCATACCACACTAAACTTCAGGGGGAAATTCCCCTACATTATTAACAATTTTTTTATGAAACAAACTCTAGAAAACCCTAAGTGGAACAATCAGCATTTGTAAACAGCAGCATTGTGGATGTTCTCCAATGACTGTGTAACTTTGTTGTAACTTTTCTGGTTTTTTTTTCCCTTTTTTCTCTGTGGAATTTTCCCCATGGTGATGCTAAGAAAACTTGTTGGCTGCATCCTGGCACAGGTAGCTAGAAACAAAGTGGGGGGAGAAGGAACACCTGGAGACTGGTGTTAATTTTCATAGCTGCTGTTGTTTTTGTTTATCTGCTTAGATATATTAGTAAAGAGCTGTTATTCCCATATCTTTGCCTGAGAGTCTCTTAATTTCAAAATTGTAATAAATTGGAGGGAGGGGGATTTGCACTCTCCATCTCAGAGAGGGGATCCTGCTTTTCTTGGCAAATAGCTGTCTTTCAAATCAGGACAAACTTTTATTCATTATGAAATTGATTTAGTTCTGTGATGTTGGAACACCACAGGTACTATAAAGTATCTGTCCTATTTTAGTTTATAATTCTTAATATTAATGGGGATAGTTTTTGTAATAATTTTACATCTGTGTTTTAACATTGATGAGTTACATTGATGAGCACTTGAACTTTAATTCAAACTGAATGTAAAAAAATAATGATCTAACATGTTCTTATGTTTGTATTCTGAAACTTTGTGAAATTTTGTACAATTTGCCAGTGTACAATAGAAGGAGCATCAGCGAGAATTCCAGCTAAACCAAACAGAATTATTTATTTGAATCTTCAGTAGAGTTCTAAAGTGTCCGTTTGTTTTACATATTTTTATATTACTTTAATCAGAACTGATAGTCCTGAAGTAGTTACAGCTGAATCGTAATAACCCACATGATGATATTTTGCAGAAGGTGTTTATTAAACTACTATGTAGATCCACCAGTTCTAAGGCACTATTGTTGACTTGCCTTTAGATTTTACTGGTTTTGTTATTTTGTGGTTGTTTTTTACCTAGATTGTTAAGGGTAACTTACATTAACTCAAAAACTGGAAGATCTTCCCTTCTAGAAGGATGAAGTCTGCAGATAATTGAGAAATACTAAAGCAAAATTACTAAACCAAAAATTGAGATCTTTCTCTTTCATCTCTCATTGCTGATCTTTTTGATACTTAACGGATACTGGAAAGAACAAAGAAATAGCTTCTCTGATCACTAACTGGAAAAATTATTTGATTTTAAAAAATGCAAATACCTTTTCATTGAGGATATAAAGGTGGGTCAATTTTGGAATAAGTATTTTACTAACTCTATACTTCAGAACATTGTCATGCTCTTTCTTGATTGAATGAAGAACTCTGAACAATTATTGCTTAAGCAGGGTGAATTGATTATATCAAGAATGTTAAAATGCATTAGGACTGTAAATTAATCAATCATTAGTTATCTATAGAGAATCTCAGTATGCCTAACATCCTTTCCAAGTTCTGAAGTAGAGGAAGAAGTTTCATTGTAATGTTTTGAAACATAATTTCTTACATAAACCTGTGGGGGGAACAGATTTTATTAGAAGCAGGTATCAATCACTGTAATAGAATGTAAGATATGTCTCTGGTTTTTTTTGCATTATGAATTTTAAATCAGTGATAGTGAACGGTGTTACTTACGGAGAAACACATGGTCCAATAGTGGGAGCCCAGGTGGAAAAATCTTATAGAAAATGTATTGTTGACAAATTAGAGAATTAAACAGTCATGATCACTATGAAGTTTAACAAGGACAGATGCTGGATTCTGCTTCTGGGACAGGGCAACCACGGCTGTGTGCAAAAACTGGGGAATGAGGCACTGGAGAGCAGTGCTATGGAAAGGGACCTACATACTAATTTGATCTAAAATGTAAATACATTTTCTACATCAACCCCTGCATTCCTCTTCCCCTTATATGAAAATTCTTCAAGGTGATCCATGGACTGGGTAGGCATGTTGATTAAAGAGATACTTCTTGCTTTTTGTATTAAGAAAAAGTTATAGGTTGAGCTAAGAAGAGTTAAGTAATCAACAAGAGAGAGGAAAAAAGAGCAAGTATTGTCACAGCAGTGACTTGCCATCTCCAAACAGCACATCAGTGCCCAGCTTGTGTCTGGGTATTGGCTACTTTGGAAAGAATACACCCGCAGTTCTGACTGCTGAGCACGTTGTTGTATGGCATATATCACTTGCAATTGTTCAGCTTGTATCAGTTGTCCTGGCTGCTTCTCCTCCCAGGCTCTTGCTCACCCCTGGCCTGCTTGCTGCAGCGACAGAATTACAAGAGAGGGCCTGGACTGTGCAGGCCCCATTCAATAACCAAAACACTGCTGTGTTATCAACACTGTTTTGGTCACAGAAGCAGAGTGCAGCACCATACAGGCTGCTACGAGGAGACATAATTCTGTCCCAGCCAGGGATACAGATATATACACATATACAGACTCTGGTGAATAACTCTATTACTATAGAGGTGCAGATTATTTTAGGCAATCTTTACTTGCTTAGCTGCTACTTCCTCTTTCTGTACTTAGAGAGCTTTATTAGCTTTCTGATGGGCTTTCAAGCACACTTCTGTTATGCAAAGTAAGGTACTGTTCCTTTAGGGTTCACTGAGAGAGCTTCCTTAAAAAGTATCCCCAGGTGCATTGAGCATTTGCACCGAGATTTGAACAGTGCAGAGGTGGATGGTGAAGAAGACAAAGCTGTTGTGCTTTCTAGAGATATTATGGACAAGGAAACTGTCAACAGAAACAGCTGTAAGTGCTCTTAACTTCACTAATGCAGTGAAAGGGGAGGAGTGACCACGGGGAGGTGAAGCTGCTGTGGTATTTAGTATGTACTAAACTAGACTAGATGTGCATTCAGCATCTGACACTGTCCAGATCTGTAGATTGAAGGGATTTTAGATTCTGAAGCCAACGTCAAGTTCTTATATTTTGTTATAGTTCAGTTTGATTTTTTATTAGACCTGGATGATGTTTTAAAATAAATGACTGTTACCTCCCCTTAATTGCTATCATGCATAGAAATTCCCACTTTTATGTCCAAATTATTTACATGACTTCTAGAAACAAGCCTAAAATCTAAAATCAGTTTTTCAACATAAAACCCATTTGATCATTCTCCTTGCTGCACTCAAAATTACCACAGTGATCTTACAAATATGGCTAAGCCACATTTGGTTGTGTCGTTGGCCCAAGTGCTTGCTTGGTGAATGCCACTTTTGAGTTACTGCAGAGCACAATAATGCTGTGGATCCTGTTCTACAACTCCTCATCAGCTCTGAGGTCCTGCACAAAATCTTCCTGTTAGAAGGACTGCCAAAGCTGAATGAGGTGAAGTTTGCTCTTTGTTATACTGCCCCTCATACTTCTTGTTCTTCCATATAATCACTGGTTTACCCCTGTTTTGCCTTGGCAAAGCTGAGCCTCAGATATGCCTGTCTCATAACAAGTATGAGAAATGCACTCCAAGGTTAGTGTATCTTCTGCAGTGTCCTCTGTCAGGGAAAGCAGAGATACTGGGACAACCCTGTTCTGAGCATGAATTAGTGTGAGATGTAAAGGGACTTCCTAATTAGTATTAGGACGCAAAGTCAAAACTTGTTGCTATACCCAAGTCTTTTAAGTTCAGTTGCCAAAATTCTGTAAACTTGTACTGGCAGGGCCAAGCCAGTATCTTTTGAATTTGCTCCTTTTCCTACTGAAATAACACATTAATAAAAAATATATTCCAGGAGTAGCACGTGTATCTTTTCCACAGTAACTGCTAACACAAGGACTGGATTGAGAACTTGGAAATATGAAACTTCTAACTACATACAGAGGGATTTTGGTTCCCTCTAGTGATAAAAAGGCATCAATACTGCAGCTGCAGATTGGTTAACCCGTTCAGATACAGATGGGAAAATCATTCCAGGACATCTGACTAAAGCACAGCAGCGCCTCAACCTGCTACACAAGGCAGGACTTGGCTGACAAAAAGTGACAGAAGTGGATGATCTTTGTTAAGATAAAAGATGTCTCATTCTGCAGTTTCCTTAGGAGTTTTTTATTTGTTTTGTTCTTTTGGTTTTTTGTTTTTTAAAATTTTATTTGTTTTTTTTTTTTTTTAATTGCTGTACAAGTATATAGAAGGAAAAGCTGCTGTAAGATTGACAGCTGTTGGTGTGGGAATTTTGTTTTTTGGGGTTTTTTTGTTTGTGTTTATTTTGTCTTAAAAAATTTTGCAGCTATTCTTTTTGCATTAAAGTACTTGTGAATACTCTAGTAAAAAGCATCAAAAGAGAAGGACAATTAGGTGGAGTGTGTAAAAGAAGGCAGAATTAAAAAAATGTCAGATCCACTTCTGCAGAGAAGCGGTCTCTATCTCTATTCTGTTTCTAGCTGCCTTCTAACTTTACTTTTCTTCTTCCTTTTTTTCTTTTCTAAAAAGAAGAATAGAAAAGCCAAGTGAGAGAAGAAAATGAAGGGATATAGCAAAAGAATATGTCTAAAAGAGAACAATAGCATTGTCAAAGGAAAAAAAATTGCTATTGTTGCAAATGTTCAACTGAAGAACAGCTTGTCAGATCAATGTCAAGCTCTGTTGGTGTGATTTAAACTGTTTATTTCTCCTAGACGACACAGCTCTGCTTAAAGTGATTATAACAAATGGCAGAGACACAAGAATGTACTATTATTGCTGTTTGAGCAGAAGTCAATACTTTTCTATAATTCGCCAAGATTTTTAAAAATTTCTGTTTTCCTTTATTTTCTTTTCTCCAAGGCAATGCATGAAAAGCAAAACTTCACTTCCAGTTTTCTGCAGAGATCAAGAAAAGACAAGCTGTTGGGTTTTCATACAACCTACTCAGAATTTAGCAAATGAAGACTTTAGGTAAGACTTTTTCACAAGAAAGCTTTCTTTTCAAACATAATGATTAGGCATCCCTAATATGTTTTTTGCTGTATTATTCAGAAATAGAGAGTTTAAAGTAAACAGAAGGAGGGTGAGAAGAAGGACTTAAATAATTGCTGGTCTGAATGTTCTTTTTAATTTCCTTCACTTGCTAATTGTCCCAAAGGTATATATCAATTCCAATGAATTATTATTTGATGTATGAAGGACATGGTCATTTTCTAGGTAAGTGCTCAGTTTTTAATTTAATGATTGAGGTTATGGGAATTTATGTGTGTTATTCAGATAAACTGCTGTTTAATTTGGATTGACCTTGAATCCAAACACATAAATATGTAGAGAAGGGAGAAAGGAGGAGGAAGTAAATGCTGGCATAAAAGTCCACAAAAACAGGTATCAAGGAGAAAAGCCCAGATCTTCCTAATGTGGTACCTTACCTACAGGCATTTCAGAACACATGGAACTGCTTCCATGGCAAGGTTTGGGATTTTCTTTCACCTGCACCAAACATGAGTAAGAGTGCATAAATAGTAATCTCTGGGCAGGAATTTTCTTTGGGTGAGAGAAAAAAATTTAAGCCTCGGTTTATCAAAGAACTGGTTACCTTGTCTTGAGAAACTACCTGTCTACAAGAGAAGGTGTCAATAAGAAAGAATCCATGGATGTGTTTAACTGCATTTTTTTTTTTTTTTAAGAAGAAAATTTTTCTTCTACTAGGAACTTGACAAGGACTTATAAGAATGTTGGTAAAGTCTCAGATGATGAACTGTTCATGACAAGCTGGTCTGTTTAAGTGAAGGTTGAGAACAGATTTGGAAAGGTGACCATGTTTTCTTCAGAGAGAGAATAGCAGAGCTAGGTTTTCCTGCTGTGTGTTTACAAAAGAGTTCAATACAAGTAAATTAATTTTATAGGAAATAAAATTGAAAGCTTTGCCTGAAAAGAGTATTAATTTACACTTGCTGCTTAGCAATGTGCAAAAGTTGTTGATTGTGGTATACAAAAGAAGACGGTTGAAAACTGAAATAGGGTTGGAGTTTGATTTCATTAGAGACAGTGATCATAAACTTGCAAAAAAAGAAGCCTATTCTGACAGGTGAGATTTTCACAATAAATAGCAGTAAATAAATAGTAATAAGGTAAGACAGTGTAATCGTTGTATGATATATTGAAGCTAGGTTGTAAATCATCCACTAAAAGTACAGTCAATTTTAAAACCAGTTAAGCCTCATGTGGTGTTGCAATAATTTGTAATAATATTTAAATTTTTAATAAAATAATTTTCCCAAAATGCTTAATTGTCCGCTAAACATTACAGAAAAGAAAAATATTTTTTCTCTGTTGTTTTTAAGCTTTAGTGATGCGGCTGGATCACACTTCATCCAAACTGAAGGGACTAAAACCTTACAGAAGTCAAAAGTAGACTTTCTAAGAAAAAAAACACAGGCAGTATAGCTCAGGGAAAAAAAAAAAAAAAAAAAAGACAAATGTTACCAATGCAGAGTAAAAAATAAAAATACAGTAATTTTCACAGTGTAATAATTCCAGATCTCTCTGGACTATTGTTAGTCACTGACATTGTGTATATATATATATGTATATGTACATATATACGTATGTGCACACACATACACACATATATTCTCCATTCATTCAGAAAAGGAGCTGTAGATTCTGTTAACAATTGCTGCTTAAGAAATAGGGAACAACATTGCAAATATCATTTTGTATATAATGGTCAAGTAATTGAGTGGGCAAAGATAAGTCTGAATTGTTAACTTGAGCCACACGAGTACTATCTCCCCTGTAACTAAGCACAGCAAAAGAAATACAGATACTCCAATTATAAATTTAAATCAACTGGTTTTTCTGAAATAATCTCTTCTGTCTATCCTAAACAGAAACGAATCTTCTTCAGAAATGTGAAACTATGAATTTTTAAAACTGTTAGATGCTTTTACCTGAGTTCTGCTCTTCTTTACAGGGCATGATGCTACTGTTCTGTCATGTGGAAAATGGAGCCATTGCCTGAAAGCTAAGATTGAAAGAGCTGGTCAAGCAGTTATTGGAGAAAAGAGATGAGGGTCAATGTAATCAAGACTTACAAAGTCATGAAAATGGTAGATAGCACTATTTTTGCCAAGTCCAAAAATCAGAAGCACTCCTTAAAGTAGTAGGAAACAGTAAGAAGAGCACTTAAAAAAACAAAGTGTCCCCTTTTTTTGTCCTACAAAACTGGTAGTGAATTTTTGCTTCAGTAGACTATAGAAACAGAGCATCAAGAGGTTCACAAGGGATTTTTTTTTAAAAATCACAGATGATGATCTGTAAATGGGGATATGCCCTAAATACCATCTGTTTTGTACTCCTGGCAGTAAAAGCTGGACAAGATGGATCCCTAACCACAGTCTAAGAACCCTGTCTTGCACCTGACTTCCAATGCTCTTGTTTTCCACTGGATTCCTCTTTATCTTCCTCATACTGTCACTTTGCCAGTGATGCTGTTAGGCAATGCTGTTCTTTTATCATATTAGTTGCATGTACATATATTATTTGGTAGGGTTCATCCACTCAGAAACAACATGAGTGATTAAAAACCTGGAGCAGATGCCTAAAATTCTTCTGCTACAGCAGCAAACAGAATTGGCATACATGCTGGGATGTGTGCTAGGCAAAGCAAATGTAGATCTGCTTTCTACTGCCCCTGTTATTTTCTATCATCACAGTCTGTTTATTCTACTTGTAAGCAGGACATTCTTTCCTGCACCTTTTTTTCTTTTTTCTTCCTCCACTATGACATGAAGGTAGTTTGAGTTTTTCTTGGTACTCTTGGATATTGCAGAATAACTGACACAGAGACTTCAAGAAAAGCATAGTTAAAGCAGGGAATATGTTTGGGTAGAGTAGAATATACTTATTTGAAAACCTAGGCTGTTATTTATATTAGAAATAGGACACAGACATGCAACATTTGGATGTCTGTGTAATGTAAGCTATGGACTTTTGGGAGAGATGTAACTGATTTAATATTAATATCAGTGTATTTTTTTCCAGCTATACCAATAAAAGCAATTATATTTGACTTTACTGTCTTAGCTTAGATTGTTCCATGGAGTTTCCATGTGGATGTTCCATGTAGATTTTAAAACAACAATATATCTGTACTGTGGGAGCATTTCTAAAACAGTGTTAACATGGCACAAAGTACATGTAATATTTCTTTGCTGGTTTTTTGTGTTGTTTTGGATTCATATTTTAAGGCCCTTAGATTGTATTTTGTGCACAAAAATCTCACTTAGATATTGAAATGAGATCAGTAGCTGTTGTAGTTTCGTTCTATATCTCCTCAGCATTCTCTTAAGAGGAAAATTTCTTTTTTAGACAGTTCTTACTTCAAAAAGGAAGATGGCTCACGGTTTGTTTAGGAATTGCACCGATGGGATGTGTAGCAGAACCATCAGCTCTGTTAGAGTGAAACAGCTACTTGCTCTTTCAAAGAAATTGTCTTTTTCATTGCTCTGAGCTGAAGTTATAGCGTTGATCCTTCCTCCTGGTGTAGTTTAACCTACACAGCAATTGTGTAGGTTAATTGTGTACACAATTAGTGTGTACACAATTGTGCAGTCACAGTCACAGTCACAGTCACAGTCACAGTCAACAATCACTCAGGCACTGCCTAATTGTCTTTAAAAAGATGTGCTGCCCATGCAATTGATGTAACTGAAAGGAAGATTTTGGTTTTCTTCCTCTGACACCAGTCTTGATTCTTTACCAGGCTGACCTAACTCACTGAATGGCAGGGTATCACTCACTGCTTTACTGCTTTACACCTTTTGTCACTTAGAAATTAAGTCGTGGTACCATGCAGCTGAGATGACAGAAGACAGGGAAATGAGGAAGAAGTGGGATGTTTTCTCAACAGCTTCTTGTAATATTTGTCTTGCTCAGCTGAGGAGAAGAAGGTGCTCCCAAAGACTTAGAAGGAGTAATACCTCAAATTTAAATAGGTATAGGCAGGTGTAGATAGGTATTAATCTAAGTTGTTGATAATAGACAAGATGACTGAGAGAGTCTTACTGCATCATTTGAGTAATCTTCAATCTTTCTGTAGTTCACTTTCCCAACTGTAAATTCCATAATTTCCCTATGTTTGCAATGATATTGCAAAGATAAAATTAGAGTGATTATCTGAAAGAGCTGGAAGGACTCTGATGATATATAGTCATCCAGAGTTTCTGAGACACAAGTTTTCAAGTTGCAGATAAATCATTATTAATTGCCCATAGCTGAAAAAATAACTATTAGACCATATATACACATCTGATCAATTGTGTTTTATTGTAAATAAGAATCAAAATTATTTTACTGTGTTGCCAGTATTTTTGTAAATGCAGTCTAGAGAGCTAACAGGTAAAACAAAGCCTGACAGTTTAGTATTGAAGCAGAGAGCTACATAAAGCTTGTGGAAATTATGGTATTATGCTACTATTGTATACTCTATAGAATTGATTTCTGCAATAAACATTTAGAATCTGCACATCCCTAACATGGCAAGATTTTGTCATCTTTTGAAAATTTGTTAAAAGTCAATTTTCATATCAAGTATTTAAGACACCTTGAAAGAGATGTAATATCTCAAATAAAGCCAGGCTTTCAAGTGATTTCTTCAAAGATAAAAGAGGAGTCATTGTGTTTGATGCTCAGCTGTTTTCTGATGCTTTCATTTAATGCAGTCAAGCAGGCTTCTAGGGCTCTTGCTACTGTAGATATGAACTGCTGTTTTCTCCTCATCTTTCAGATAAATTTGTATATTTATAGTTTAACCTTAGGGCACCTTACAGGGAGTAAGGAGTTGAATTCATTGATCTTCATGGGTCTCTTCCAACCTGAGATATTCTATGACCCTGCGATTCCAGGTGTGTAGTCAGGATGTCACTTTTCTGATAATCATTTGTAATCAAAAAGTAGAAAAACCTAAAATCCATTACAGCAATCAAACAGCTAACCACAGTAAAGGAATACCACAGCTACTTTACAAATCCTCACACAGTACCATAGGACACCCTAAAACAGGCATTGTAGATCACAAAAACATGAAAAGAGGAAGCCAATCTTTTGCAATGGGCTAAAACTTGTTAATTAATTAAAGTTAGTATAACTTAAAGCTTTCAAGTAGTAGGAAAAGTAAGGCTTTTTCTTTGTGCATGATTAGTAGAAGCAACTTCTTTTTCCTGGCAAGTAAATTTGTTCTATCACCTTTAGCTAGACTATGAGATAATTTACTTTTAATGTGTGGGTTTTGTTTTGTTTTATTTTGTTTTCTGGGAGGCTAGGTTAAGGATGAAAAGTGAAAGAGAGCTAGATGCCAAAAGCACGTTCAAACTAGGTGAGAGTTTTTAATTGAACTCTTGGGGGGCTGTTTACAATTCTGAGTGTCACAATTCATGAACACATTTCTGTCCACAGAAACGACAGACCCTTAACTACAGGCAGCTGATTGTCAGGACTGTACTCCCAGTGCTTCCAGCATGTGCCAGCGTGCACTATAGGAGGGCAGCACCATCAGGTTTTGGTGACACTACGGAATATGAACTCAGACAGCAGCAGTGCAGGCAGGCATTTGTGCTTTGTGTCTGGCAGAAAGAGCATGACATACATTTTAAACCACTGAAGCAATATGCCCACCTTTAAAATGCTAACAGAACATGTAAAAAGATATTTATGAAAACTGGTCTGCAGAAGTGACCTGAGGTGCATATCTGTCATCTGAGTGGACAAACTTGTGAGAATATCTTTACAGTGCTGTCATTAGTAGACTTTCCACAGTTATTTACTTTCATGGCACTTAAAAATGAAAGCTCATTGCAATTAATTATTTTATCTTCAAAATAATTTTACAACGGTGAAATATGTTTCCTGCTTTCCTTCACAGCTCATTCCCTGCCCTTTCTGAGAGTGGCTACATTGAATATGGAGTTTGGTTATGCTGGCAAGTGGATTCTAGAAGTTTTCACTTTAAGGGTTATTATCTGAAGCATTTGTGAATTTCCTTCTAAGATCTGTGTGTGTTACAATAGGATGATGATGTCCTTCATAAAAAGAAAAAGAGATGCTCCTGTCAATTTGGTCAGTAGGTGGCATTAAACACTTATACATCTCAAAGCTGCAGGCAACTACTTTCAAATATATTCCCACTGCACCATCCACTGTGCTATGAGTCCGTCAATGCTTTTATAACTGTGATAATGTTAGTCTGACTTTATTATGTAAATTTAATAGGATCATAAGAAATACCATTTTGCAGTCTTCAAGAGTAGGTTATATTTCTGAAGAGTCATTATCACTTTGGAATCAGGTATCATAATCTACACAAATCAATTTTGTAATTTTAATTTTGGGTTTCTTAAAAATCCAAAATATAAAATGCAAACATTTTATGTATTTGCATTTTGTTTATACATTAATATATATTTCATTAATAAGCCATTAATAGTCTCACAAAACTATATTTAAAGTGAATTGCATATTGATATGATTAGCCTGTAATGGTATATTGACATTTGCTCTTAAGCTCTAAAAATTAATAAGCTTATGGATGAGATGTCTCAGGATCCTTCCAGGTGGTTTGGAAATTGCATGTTAAATCTTTGAAATGGAACTTCTTAATTAATCCTACTCTGTGCCTCAAAGAAATGCATTAACATAGATGCCTGGTTCCTGTTGGATTATAGGTTGACTATTGTTATGCTAGATGCTCTTCTAATAAACTAAAAATTAATCCCTCTGCAGTCTTCCACAACCTTCTGCTTGATTTGTGTCACTCTTCCTATACAGCTGCTTATTTTGAATTTGAAATGGCAGCTAATTCTTTATTCATCTTCGCAGGGGGTATCTACCCAGATAAACAAACTAGGTGGTATTCTTGCTAAACAGCTGGAATGAAACACAGTCTGTCCCTTTTCGTACTCACCCCTTTCTTTTTTTGTCAGATCTAGAAGTGCTATACTAAAATCGTTTGACCTGCTTGTTAAATGACAGTAGTGTATATCAAAAGAAAAACTGACATCAAAGTGTAGATAAATTGACCCTCAAAAGGATGACTCAATTATGGCATGAAGTTTAGAACTCCTCATTTTCTAAATATGGCTCTTTATTTTTGTTTTGAACAATGCTGATGCCTTTCTTGCAATAAGATTTAAAGGTTAATCACTTATCCATTACTACATCTCTCCTTCCCTCAATGTCTAGCTGTGTCTCTACTCATGGAACTATCTGAGGGCAAAGATCACTCTGTTTTATCTAAATAAAAAGACATTTGGGTTTATAACTTACATAATCTCTTACATCATCTCTGCATTGATGAGATTCACTACTTATTTCACTGCCTGAGCTGCTCTCTAGGCACCGTGTGCAGATGCCTAGAATCCTCTGTTCAGCTGGGATCTTTTTTCACTGAGTTTTATGTTACTGATTTGTTATGATTTTAACCATGTGTTGCTGATGTTCTGCTGCAGATTAAACTCAGAAATGTTTCTGAGTTTTGGTAGTTCTGGACAATGACCTGGAATTTATTTTGTCTCAAACTGTAATACATGGGACAAAAGTACTGTTTTCTATAGCAGGCTTTTAAAGTTGTGCTACTCTGCTGATAACAGAATGTTGTATCTGCTTCTAGGGATGTTTTTGGATTTACAGATCATTCAAGCTGCCTTCTTTTCTGCTGGCCATTCAGCCATTCTTGCTTCTAGTTCTTTGCCCACTCAAGATCTTGTACATCTTTTGTTCACATGATCTTTATTATCATTCCTTTGTTTGTATTACCTACTCAAAGTAACATGTAGCACATATTTTTGTTTGACTGTTGTTTTTTTGAAAAGAGCAAACTTAGCTCCCACATTTTCTTCATCTAAAAGTGCTACTTTTATTCCCATTGTTCACCAGCATATAAACTGTGCTGAGTACTTAAAAAAAGTTAAGATGACAAGCTGTATCAATTTTGATGTAGAATTAAAAAAATTTGAAATCAACCATCTTTTATTTGATGCTGAAAATTTTGAGATTTTGGTAGAATTTGTGCTTACTCCTGGATACTTCCTGCAACACATCACTATTACACAGCAAGTTGAAAGTCTCTGGGTAAGTATCAGAGACTGACTTATAGCTGGTGTCTACTACAGGCTGCCTGATGAAGGGAAGCATATTGAGAAAGTCTTCCTGCTCCAGGCTTTGTCTGGAGGCATTGTGTTCACAATGTCCTGCTAGGGGACTTCAGCTACTCTAACATCTACTGGGGAAGTAATACAGCCAAGAATAGAGAATCCAGGAGACTCCTGGAATGCATGGAGGGTAACTTTTTGTCCCAGATAACAGACAGTTCTGTCAGTGGATCTGTTAGTCACCAACACAAGCAAACTACTTGGAGACACCAGGATTGGAGGCAGCCTGGGCTGCAGTGACATGCACTTGTGGAGTTTGCAGTTCTCAGACATGTAGGACAGTTAAGGACTAAAGTTAGACTCAACTTCAGGAAAGCAAACTTCCATCTCTTCAAGGCAGTAATAGAGAGGATGCCCTGGGAAACTGCCTTCAGGGATCTGGCGGATCAGAGCCAGCAGATCTTCAAGCAAGTCTTCAATAGAGTGCAAGTGATAACAGTCACCAAGAGCAAGACATTTGGCAAAGAAGACAAGAGCCTGGCAAGGCTGAATTGGACATGCTGGTAAAACTAAAAGGGGAGGAGAAGAAATGCTCAGGCAGTTGAAGCAAGGACACGTGACCTGGGAAGAATATAGAGATACATAGGATATAGAGACGTTTAAGGATGGGAAAAGGAAGGCTGAGGCAAAGCTGAAACTGATCCTGGCAAAGAGCACAATAACAGGAAGGGCTTTCTACAGATGTGTTAACTGGAAAAGGAAGGTCAAAGAAAGGTGTGTCTCCCCCAAAAACAATGCTGGAAAACTGGTAACATCTGATGAGGAGAAGGCTGAGGTACTTTCCAGCCCCTTTACCTCAGTCTTCAACGATGATCTCTCTCTTCCCAAACCTGTCAAGTCAATGAGGAGCAGGATAGGAACTGGAGGAGCAAAGTCCCTCCCACTGCGAGAGAAGATCAGATTTCTGACCCACCGAGGAACCCGAATGTACATAAGTCCGTAGGATCTAAATAAGATGCATCTGGGAGACCTGAAGGAATTTACCCAGTGGTGCTATGCCATTCTCCATGGTACCTGAAAAGCCATGGCATTCAAGTGAAGTTCCAGGGGACTAGACCTTCAACTCCAGAGTGTTGTGGAACTGGAGATTCAGCACAGAGTGTGTTCCAGGGCTCAGGATTTGCACTGCTTCAGCTCCACAGAGATGCAGTCAAAGTGAGGAAGCCAAACAGTTTATTAATGGAAAGCAAAAAATCTGGGAGGGAAAAGGGAATGGGTGTGGTCTGCGGGCTAGAGAGATGCAGCTGTCTAACAGGAGGAAGAGTGAAAGGAAAAATGGGGATGGACATGGTCTGAGGGCTGGTGAGATGGAGCTGTCAAAAGGGAAGGAGAGTGGAGGGAGAAAAGGGGGATGGGCTGTGTCTGAAAGCTAGAACGAAAGAGCTATCCTCAAGCAGGGAAAGGGCTGAAGCCATGTGAGCTCCCATGGGCTCAGGTGTGCCCAGCATCAGCTGTGCCTGAAGCTCCAGCAATATTTGGATGTGGTGTCCTCTTCAGTGTCTCCTGGCAGTGTTCTTGAGACACTGATTCCCTGAATCCAAATGATGACCCTACTTCTTCAGCTCTGTTGGCAAACTGGGGTTGAATTTCAGTGTCAGTCCAGGACATGCTGGCATTGTTTCTTGGGGCATCAAGGCCTGGAACTAAAAAGAAGAGGCCCATGGAAGAGCCTGGACCTGTAGCAAACTGAGGAGACCCTTCCGCCAGGGAAGCCCCACCCAACTCCGGCTATGTCCAGCAGACAGGAGCTGCCAACAGGATCAGCTGAGAGGTGAAGGCCACGAATCTGGACTGCATCCCAAGAAATCTCTGTGTGCTCTGCCCACACCGCCCCCCGTCCGCGCAGGGAGCAGAGCCCTCCGCAGCCGGGGCAGGGCCTGCAGCTCCTCCTGCCAGCCCCCACTGCCAGCCCGCTGCCCTCACTCACCCTCACAGATGAGCTGGAGCTCTTCCTGCTGCCCCCTCAGGCTCTGCCCGGCCATCCCTGGGAACACAGACCTGGTCACGGCTCTGCCCAGCGGCACAGCTCCCTGCCAGCAGCACTGCCAGCCCTGTGGCCACTCGCCCTCATGGCCTGGCAGGGCTCAGCCCGGGCCCTTGCCGCTTGCTGCCGCCCAAGGCACGGCTGAGAGAGGGCGGCAGCAGCCCCGAGGGCAGCCGGGGCTCCACGGCATCGGGCCCAGATGGCAGAAGCTGCCGGGGCAGCAGCCGGGGCTGGGGCCGAGCTGCGGCGACGAGGGGAGGGAACCGGGCTCACCCAGGAACCTGATGGCCGCCTCTCGCAGGGGCTCCTGTGGGCTCTGCAGGTACGGCAGGGCCTGGTGCACGTGCTCAACCACTCGGCTCCTGTCCTCTGCCAGCTGCGGAGAGTGGCGGGAGGGAAGGCTCAGGGCGGGCTCTGCCCCTTTGCCCAGCGCTGCCCGTGCCCAGCCCCGGCCTCCCCTGCCCACACAGCCCTGAGGCGCGGCCAGCAGCCGCTGGGCCGGGCTCTGCAGGGGCTCAGGGCCGGCTGCTGCCCCGGGAGCCGCGGTGCCACCACTCCCCGCAGCCCCGCTGGGCCGGGGCTCCGTGGGCACCCGGCTCGGGGCCGCAGGAGCCTGGAGAAGAGCCCGTGCGGCCCCTGCGTGCAGCGCTGGGCAGGGCCACAGCTGCCAAGCGCACACAGTGAGCGCCGCGCTCAGGGGGCTTCTCCAGCCTGAGCCTGGCGCTTCCAGGCCCTCCTTACCAGGCACTCGGCGAAATTCCACAGCTTCTCTGTATCCAATGCCTGCTGGAGATCCGTCTTCTTCAAGAACCTGACTGCACAATGCAGTGCTTCCCGAGATGCCTGGAGAGCAGCAGAGATGCGGAGATGGCACCGCAGTTCAGGGCACAGGAGTCACTTCCCTGTGCCCAGGCCTGGAGGAGGCTGCAGCCCTGGTGGTGCCAGGGCAGGAGGCAGCCGAGCCCCCTCCCAGAGATCCACCAGCATCACACAAAACCTCACCTTTACCACGTGCTCTTCCTCCTCATGACAGTGGAAGAACAGTGGGAGTAGGCTCTGGCTCAAAATCTTCATTAGTGGCTTTCCCCCCTCATCTTCTATCAACTGCATCATCTTGAGGAAGAGTTCAAGGGAGAGCACCTGCACATGACTGTTGTCCTGGAGGGTAGGAAGAGTTTAAGATCTTAAGACCAATTACTCAAGACTCACTTGGGCAAAGGTTCAAAAATCAATAGGGCAGATGTTTCTGGGCAGCCAGTGCCCATGGCTGGGGACACAGAGCCTTACGTTTTCAAAGAGCGTCAAGAGTGCTTCAGCCAGCTTTGGGTAGGTGGTGCTGGATGTCAGGACATCTTTGTTCTGGAGCACATTCGTGAACACGCAGAGGGTCATGCCAACCAACTCTCCATCTGCATCACCCAGCAGCTCCAGGAGGCTTTGAGACAGGCTGCACATTCTTTTGGCCTGTGTGGAAGACAAGGCTGTGCTGGGAAGCCATGAACGGCTGCAGCGCCAACACTGCCCTGGCACTGCAACCCCACTCTGCTACTGCAGGGCCCAGTGGCCAAAGGCCTGTCCTGAAGAGCTCAGGGAGGTGAGGCAGAAGAGATGGGAGCATCTGCCTCAGCTCCTGAAGCCCAGCCAGCTCGAGGGGCTGCTTTCCCCAGCACAGCTTCAGCTGCTGCCCCCTTTCTCACCATCAAGGGATCCTTGCTGAGCACCACAAGGCCCCTGAGCACCAGGCGACGCCTCTCCGTGCACTCGCTCTGCAGGTATCGTGACATGATCTCAAGGATGTTGTCACTGTATTCAGTTAAACACTCAAGGACCTGAAAGGCACAGGGCAGTGACAGGGGACCTGGCCAGCAGGAGCCCAGAATCGCACAGGGCTGGGCCCAGCCAGCAGCCCAGGCCACGGGCACCGTCTCAGGCAGCTCTGGCTACGAGAGGGCAGAGAACTGGGAGTCAGCTCAGCGAGGCAATGCTGGCCATCAGTCTCACCTCTACAAGGAATGCCAGGAAGGGCAGGTCCCAGCGTGGCTCCTCCGTCTCTAGAACCTGGAGCAGGTGGCATGCAATGCGGTAACAGAAGGGCATCAGGATGTGTCGCATCTCCCTAGCAGGGGGAAAAAGGTACCAAGGCCCTGAGCTGGGGGGAAGCAGTACTCTCCCAGGAGTGACTCACAAGGATCCAGTCTTTCCCCACCATCCCTCGAGGTAATGTTGGCACTTTTGGAGGCTGCCCCATCTCCTAGCCTTTTCTAGTCTGCTTGGCCATCCCTCGGTGACAAGGCTCTCTGGCCTACAACCACAGGCACTGTGTGGGGCACCCTGGGCACAGAGCACAAATGTCAGGGCAGAGGGCAAATGGGGGTCTCACCTGGCCAGCAGACCCACGGCATAGTGCTGGGTGTCAGCACAGAGCAGCGTTTCCCAGCCACGCTTGCGCTCCATTGCCATCACCACATTGTTACACCGCAGTCGGTAGAGCAGGGACTTCATGGCCTGCACTGCAAACCTGTGTGCAGAGCAAACCCAGGTCATTCTGTGAGCTCTGGCTCCTGCCCTGGTGATACCAAAATAAGGAGGAAAAGGACTAATGTAGATATAGTAGTAGTCAAGCTAAGGCTTAGAAAACTGCAGTTTTCGGACAGGCCCTGAGAACCTACCTTGTGAAACAATAGTCAAAAGAATTAGTAGAGCATATAGAACATTTAGAAACTTTCAAGATAAGGCTAAAGTATAATAATAAATAAAGGGTTCTGGTGATGGGAAAACATGCAAGGGGGATTAAGGGGGGTAGCCTATAGTTCTGAGTAGACAAGCATGCAGAATTTATAACTTTTAGGAATGATACCTGCAAGATTTATGTATCTGTATTGTTTTGAAGAATGTGTATTTCTGCACGTAGACCACTTTGTAAAAAGGTATAAAAACCTGACGGAAAAAGGGAACTGTGGGATCCTGACTTTGGACGCTAGTCCGCAGGTTCCCCGGGCCCTGAATAAAGCACCGCATAAACTAACTCTGTTAGTTTGTGTTCTGTTTGGGGCATCGGGCAACACTGGGGGCGTGGGAGAGACAGAAGGACTGTGATGGCTGACCTGCTGGGGTTTGTTTGAAGGTTGTGTTCTGCCTGGCATTGTGTCCAAAAGCTGTCTACCTCCTCAGTTCCATGCATGGTGCTGTTGAAAATTTGAACTAGCAGAGCCATGAGGAGGTGGGGGGCATAAATGTCCATTGCCTCATGGCACTTGGGCACCTGGATAATCACCCGGAGTGCCAGAGTTGCCTGCAAAAGAAGCCGCCCGAGGCAGCGCTCAGTGCCGAGGTGTCCATGGGGCAGGGCCTGAGGGGAGAGGCAGGGGGTGCAGCGGGCCTGGTGCACCCTGAGCCTGTCCCTAGTCCAGGTTTCTGCCCAGTGCCTGAGGCACAGAGAGGATGGAGAGGTGACCTGCAGATGAGCAAAGGCGAGTTCCAGAACTCACAGCCAGGGCAAAAACATCTTTGTTGTCTCCATCCGAGGTGCACATTCTGTGCAAGGGCCAATCCTCCATCACACAGAGCAGAGTTGGCAGCACCTTCCTCACTGTTGACTTTGATGGGCCTATGGTTTTCCACATCATTGCAGCAGCTCTGTGGGATCAGAGCTCTGTGTCAGGGGGGGTCTCATTCATAGTACCATGCCCTGAGCTCTCAAGGCACATGGGCCCTGTACCTGTCACACGTTGGGGCACAGCGCAGGAGGGTCAGCACCATGTCAGCAGGATGTTCTTCAGCCAACCTCACAATATCAATTTGCAGCCTAACATGCACAATGGCATGGGAAATCAGGCTCCTGTGAATGCTTTTCACCATGGCTGGTACCTGGGGGAGGCATGGCGAAGACTTGGAGTGCTGTCCAAGGGAGCAACTCCCCAGCTTCCTCCAAGAAGTGCTTCTCTCCTTGCCACACTGTGCTGGCCTCAAAGACTGAGGGGGCCCAGTGATCATGGTGTGAGTGGGCACCCAATCCTGGGAGGCCTCGAGCCCTGGCCCCAGGCTGCTTAAGTGCTGCTGAGAAGAAGCACAAGTGTCTTTGAAATAGTCCACTATGAGTTCCTGTCTCAGAATGGGAGTAGTGTCAGTATTTGTGATGCCCTGATTCTCTCCAATGTCACCAATTGTCATGGCCATGTCCTCAGTCATTGCCATGTTAGCCTTTTCCCTGTCATCATTCCTTGCAGTGTGAGAGTCTTCTGAGTGTCCAGGCAAATCTGGGCTGACATCAGGCTCTGCCTGGAGCTCAGTCAGCATGGAGTCAGGCTCAGCTGTGTCCTCTGTTGCTGTGCTGGTCTTTCCGCGTCGAATAAGCACAAACTTCCGGAACATCTGCAGGAGAACAAAGGACAGGGAAGAGAGGCAAGTCCCATGGAGTGCTTCAAGCGCTGTGCTGGGCTGAGCAGTGACAGCAGGCCCAGCCCAGGTGGGGATGGCTGCAGGTACCTTCAGCGCTCTGCGGAAGCGGCCACGGGCAGTGTCCTGCTCTTGTGTCTGGTCTGTGGCTGCACCTGGCAAAGAGCAAGAGCAGCCAGAGCTGAGGGGAGAACACAGCCCAGTGCTGCTCTCCCCAGGCAGGGACAACCCTGGGATGCCCCAGAAGGTGGAGCATGGGCACTATGGGATGTCTGCCCAGCCCCTCTTCTGTCCTGTCTATGGACATGTTCCCAAGGGATGGGATGAGATGGGATGGGATGGGATGGGATGGGATGGGATGGGATGGGATGGGATGGGATGGGATGGGATGGGATGGGATGGGATGGCATGGGATGGCATGGGATGGCATGGGATGGCATGGGATGGCATGGGATGGCATGGGATGGCATGGCATGACATTGGAGCTACGTTGGCAGCAGCCATCAGCCCTGTGGCCCAGCTCTGCCACTCACCATCCTGCACTGGCTCTTGAGGCTCTTCAGGCTGTTGTGGTGGGGAAACTGCAGCGCCTTTCTTTTTTTTCCTCCTGAACACTTTGAAGAGGTTGAGAAATCTTCCTGCCATGGCAGAGTCTGGCCTAGAGGGCACCTTTTAGAGAGATGAGAAAGCTGTGAGGCAACAAGTCATACAGTTGTGCCTTGAAGACACCCACGACAGAGAAGCCTCAGGAAGGCTGCAGGACAGCAAGTCCTGCACTCTGGTCTTGAGGGCTCCTGCTACAGGGACAGGAGAGTCCTCATAAACAAATCAGGTCAGCAAGTCCCACGGTCTGGCCGCGACTGCTCCTGCAAAGGAAAAGCCTCGGGAAGGCCACGGGCCACCAAGTCCCGCAGTCTTTCCACGAGGTCACCTGCTGGAGGAATGCCTGGGAAAAGCTCCGGGTCAGGTAGGAACGAGTGCGCTGTGTGGGGGCTCCTCACGGCACCGCTCTGTCCCGTCCTGTCCCGTCGCGTGCTCCAAGCACTGTGGTGTGGCCGTGTGACCGCTGGCTCTTATATCACCCACACGTCACAAAGGGTCCTTTGACACCCTTTTGGTTCCGTGCTGCACCGTGTCACAAAGGGCCCTTGCATGCACTGCCAGAGGCCCTGGGGCTGCCCCCAGCCCACCCAAGGTGGCCCAGATTGGAAGGAATCCCTCACTCCAAGTGTCTAAGCAACTCGACAGGACCTTTAGGAACGGCTCAAACCATCAGCAAATACTGCCCTGCTCTGTGGGCTCAGGGCAGCAGAAGGAGCCCCCAGGGCATGAATACACCGCCCTAGATCAGTCGGATATGGGAAAGCAGCAGTTAGTTTCCCTGATGTTATTCTAGCAATCTAGCCAAGATATCAGGCAGAAACTTAAGAAGCTGAAAGAGCCTATAGATAGAGACTTAAAGGCATTAATGAAAAAAGCATAGAAGGTGTACAATAATAAAGATAAATACAAAATTAAAGATAATAAAGATAAACGCAACCCTGGCTGGGCAGGGGTGGGCAGGCTCTGACGCAGGGCTTGGGGGCTGCTGGGCCCCGTTTTCAACCAGGGGCTGCCATAGCCAGGAGAAGAAAAGGCTGTTGCTAAGATCCTAGCCCTGGGCATGGACGCAGAGCCTGTGGCTGGGCAGAACCCTGCCCTGCCACCAGCCTGGAGCGGCTCCGGGGAACCGGGCTGATCCCGCCGCCCACGGGGCCTGCGGGAGAGAGAGCTGGGGGAGAGAACAGAACGGGGCTGGGGGAGAGAACAGAACGGGGCTGGGGAGAGAACAGAACAGGGCTGGGGAGAGAACAGAATGGAGCTGGGGGAGAGAACAGAACAGGGCTGGAGGAGAGACAGCTCTGGGAGAGAACAGAATGGAGCTGGGGGAGAGAACAGAACAGGGCTGGGGAGAGAACAGAACGGGGCTGGGGAGAGAACAGAATGGGGCTGGGGGAGAGAACAGAATGGAGCTGGAGGAGAGAACAGAATGGAGCTGGAGGAGAGACAGCTCTGGGAGAGAACAGAACGGGGCTGGGGGAGAGAACAGAACAGGGCTGGAGGAGAGAACAGAATGGGGCCTGGGGGAGAGAACAAAATGGGCCTGGGGGAGATGCACCTGGGCCCCGTTCTGCCAAGGCCCCTCACACTCTTTACATAGGGTGGAGGGAAGACCCTTAGCCATGACTGGAAATGAATGCAGCAAATGCCGGAAAACAGCTATAAAGCCTGAAAACTCATCATCGTTTTCTAGCTGAGCCCTTACAATCCTTGCCCAGCCCCAGCGTGGCCTTAAAACTCTTAGTGTAAAACAATTCCTGGCCTCGGCCTGGGCCTGGAAGAGATCACAGAACCATCTGCTGCCTGGGCAAGGTATGGACTCTTTTGCTGCCCAAAATGAGACTTGCAAACACTTTGTTCTCTCTCCTGAGTGAAAGAAAAGGAACAAGATGGTGATACACACAGAAATGGCATGTAATCACCAAGGTCAGACAGAAGGAAGAATCAAGTCCCAGATGAAGGAAGAAGGAGAGTAGTGGACTGAAATTTCTCATTCTTCAAGCTATAAGGAAGAGACTCTTGTTTCCTTATAACACATAAAAATATTATAGAGTAAATGCAACCATTCTAACTGTAAACATGAAGAAAGACATTGGTGTTAGATTAAGTAGATGTTGAAATAGCTGTGATCCCCTAAGCTTGAATAGTAAGAAGATGAAGACCCCTGCTGCTCCCCAGGGAAAAAGAAAAAAACCTCTGCTTTTTCAAAAATAAAGAAAGCTTTTGTTTAAATTGTTATAATCCTTAAAGTGTGCCCCATAGTTGATACGGCCCTCAGTAATAGTTCTAGGAAAGTAATTAGTTAAAGAAAAGATTTTTACATAGTGATCAAAATTCCATTCTGCCAGGCGCTTAATCACTGTAACATCATGGCCACAGAAAAGTGTTTCTTGTGGAGAAATCTCCATAGACTGAAGAGGGAAGTCTTCTCTCCCAATGAATTGGTAAAAGACTTTTTAGAGATTGTAAACTGACTGAGTTTTTTTCTAAATGTTTCAGTGTGAAAGAAAGGAAGTGTTTAGGGAAAGGAAGAGTAGTCTAAAGTTTTATTCGAAGGTTGGTTTTTTTTCTTATAGTTTCTAGTAATAAAGTTTCTCTTTGTACCATTTAAGGTTTTTGCCTTCCTCCTAATCCAATCTCACAAGAAAACTTCAAATTAGTGAGCCAAAACAACTACAGCCTGGATGACCAAACCTTTTTGGGATCATGGACTAAAATTGAAATTCACTAATTAACCAGTGTCGTTTTCACTGATTGTCCTGTCACTGGCCTTTGATGTTAACACCTATGTAACACTAATAAGAACCACAGCTAATTATAGAGGACTTGGGGATTGCTGGCTTAGCAGAGAGGTGCAACAACGGAACCTTGCCTTAGCAGGGGTACCACCAACCAATTGAAACCAGATTTGAATCCATATAGCTTACACAACATTAGTGTTTAATGTAGACAGGCAGGATCTTCTTTGGGAAAGCCCCTTTTCCAATTACTACCTATCAACAAGTCAGTCACATGCATAGGGCAGAACAACTCTGAAGCAAATCTCAACGACTTTTCCAGTAACACAGCTGGGTGGGTCAATGTCACTCGCCGATGTGGGAAAACTGTCTTTGATAGACCTAGCAGAAATGAGTTTGTGAGAATTAACACCAGTTGCTGTAAAGAATAAAACCCCAAAGACACAAACTCTTGATTAAAGTGTTGATTTACTATTGAATATTAAGTGTTAAATAAACTCTTAATTTAAGTGCTAGTTCACTATTGAATGTTAAATGTTAAAATTCAAAATCTTACCTTTTGTTTTGTTGTTAATATCCCTTGATAAATTGACTGTTCTGCTGATCTCTCTGACCCTTTTCACAGCTCCCTCCCTTCAGTTCTCAGACCCTGCCCATCCCCTTTATTCTCCCTCCAGCTCATCCCTTTACTTTGCCTTCCATCAATAAACAGTTTGGCCACTTCACTTTGCCTGCATCTCTGTGGAGTTCAAGCGATGCAAATCCAGAGCCCTGGGACTCACAGGCCCCTCCTGCCGTTCTCTCCTGTGCCCTGTTTTGAGCAGAGACGCAGAGGAACGAGGGCAGATCAGGCTGAAAAGGTCTCTGTGCTGAAACTCCAGTTCCACAACACTCTGGAGTTGAAGGTCTTGCTGAGCACCCCGAAGCCCCTGGCTTTATGAAGAGACAACCTGAGTGTGCTCTGAATGCAGCTGGGAGGGATTCCATGGCAAGCATCCACAGAGGGCAAAGGAGCTCGGAATGCTGGAAGGTTTTAACAATAGCTTCCTGAAAGCAGAGCAATGCTCCATCCCTGCACAGGGTCAGGCAGAGGGCAGAAGCAGAGAGCCTCAGGGCTTAACAGAGAGCTTTGGGTGTTCCAGAGAGCAAATGAAGCAGCAGCACAGTGCCCGAGACTCGGACGCGTGACCGTGCCAGGGTCCGGAGCGCTGCCAGGCAGTGCCGGATCCTGGGTGCGGTTCTGGTCCCACAGGTGAGGAATGGCAGCCCCTGCCTCAGACCCAGGCAGAAAGCCAAGCAAGTGGGACCAGAGGGAGAGCAGGCTTCCAGTCTCTCCTGGGCATGGCTGCAAAACAGTCCCTGCTTCTTCTTCCTTTGCCTGTGCTTGGGGTGTGCTGGTGGCAGAGCCAGCCAGGTTGTGCTCTGTGTGCCAAAGCCTGTTCAGAGGCAGCATGAAAAGTGCTGCGTGCCCAGCGCAGAGTCCTGGAAGGTGCTGGCAAGAGCATCCTGTGGGAGCAGGGCCTGGTGTCTGGCTGGGAACAGCCTGGTTTTGCTGCTGTGACCGCAGGCAGGAGTGTAGGCAGGTGAAGAGGCAGCGGGCAGCTTGTGTTTGTAGAGGGCCTGGGGCTGCATGTCTGAACCTGCACCTGGAAACACACTTGGGAGAACACGAACGGGAGCCGGAGTACCTGTTCTGAAAGCAGTTTGTGCAGGGAGCGCAAGCAAGCAGGGTTACAGTTTTCCTGCTGCTATTGGGGTTTTTAGTTTTTTTTTTGTTGTGTTTCCGTTGGTTGGTAAGTGTGGGCTGTTTTCTCCCACGTTATCACATTCCACAGGGATTCTTTCTTATTCTGAATGAGGTAGAAAGATGGGACTTCTAGTTGCTTAGAAACTGCCATTTATTTACTTGTCTTCTACAGAAAACATGAGTTCTTGTAACAGGTATTGAAAGCATGACCAGAAGTCACAAGACTTATGGCTACAAGATCTTTTAAAGACTTATTAATCAATAAAACACATCCAGGCCCGATGCCGTGGAGCCCCGGCTGCCCTCGGGGCTGCTGCCGCCCTCTCTCAGCCGTGCCTTGGGCGGCAGCAAGCGGCAAGGGCCCGGGCTGAGCCCTGCCAGGCCATGAGGGCGAGTGGCCACAGGGCTGGCAGTGCTGCTGGCAGGGAGCTGTGCCGCTGGGCAGAGCCGTGACCAGGTCTGTGTTCCCAGGGATGGCCGGGCAGAGCCTGAGGGGGCAGCAGGAAGAGCTCCAGCTCATCTGTGAGGGTGAGTGAGGGCAGCGGGCTGGCAGTGGGGGCTGCAGGAGGAGCTGCAGGTCCTGCCCCGGCTGCGGAGGGCTCTGCTCCCTGTGCGGACGGGGGGCGGTGTGGGCAGAGCACACAGAGATTCCAGGGACGTGTGGGGGATTCGTGGCCAGCAGCTTTGGGCTGATCCTGGTGGTCCCTGCTCCCTCCTGGCCATGGCTAAAGCAGGATGGAATGGCCCTGGCACGGGAGTCTCCTCGGGTCCCTGCAGGTCTGGGATCTGACCGTGGCTCTGTTCCTTTCACTTCCAGCCCTCAAAGGCTGGATGATGACATCAACCTTGCCGTCGGAAGCCTGGGCATTCAAACTTTGTGTGTCCTCAGGGCAGTAGAGAGAGTTTGATATTCCATCCTCCAGAGCCTGCAGGATCAATTCCACAGGGCGTGGAGGACACGGCCTTGTCTGTCAGGCCTCGGCTGTCTGCGCTGCTGGAGATCTGCAGAGAGCTGATCTGGAGGCTCTGCCTGCTGGGGCCTCCTGAGCCAGCAGGAATTTTCCAGTTATTCAAGATTGTTCTTTTTTTCTTTTGGTTTTTCTTCAGTATATAAATATAGGATGTGCTAGAATAGACAGATTCCCAGGAACTTTCATTTTCTGCCCAGGATCTGCAGGGCATTGGGGAAGAGCGGGAGAAGGCTGCTTGTGCTCAGCAAGCTGCCTAGGTTTGCAGTGTACACGGAAAATGGCCAGAAGCCCCTTGGCCTTTGCTGGTTGTGCTGAAGCCTTTGTGCTGGCCACAGAGCGGGTGGGCAGGGGCCGGAGCTGCGGGGATCCCTGTGAGACGGTGCCTGGAGATGGCCACGACCCCCGTCCCAGCCAGGAGCCGCCAGCACTGTCCTCCTGCCCGGCTGTTCCTGGATGGATTGCTGAGGGCTCCGTGGTGCCTCTTGCTCGGGCTCCTCTGGAGCTCCTGTGGGGCTGCAGCGCTGCTGCTGGGCAGGTTGGCCGGGTTGGGGGAAGGCCTGAGGGTACGGGGTGCAGGGAGGCCGTGAAGGGATGAGGGGCTGTGGACACCCTGATGGGACAAGGCAGTGGAAGAAACGAGGGGGATGTGTGAGGGAGTGGGTGCCAGGAGGCTGCAAGGGGCCAGGAGGCACCTGAGGGGCTGGGGTGGTGGGAAGCCCTGAGGACTTGGGTGTCAGAGGCCATAAGCAGCCCCTGGGCAGTTGCGTTGTTCCTGACACCTGCCTGCTCTGGTGCTTCCCCCAAGAAGAAGCAGGGGCTGTTTTGAAGCCATGCCCAGGAGAGACTGGAACAGTGCCATCCCTCTGGTCTCACTGGTCTGGCTTCCCAATGCCCAGAATGCTGTAATTCCATGGTTTTGGTGAAAATTTGGGAGGGGAGCTTGAAGATTCTCAATTTCTGAAACCTGGAGTGTTGCTATTCTTTGGGAATCAGGTGGAAGTTTGGGAAGCCTTATGAGGGATTCTAAATTCCAACAACCAGAATGCCATTATTCCATGGGACTATGGGACTAGAACTGGAAAATTCAAGATTCCCAACTCTCAGAATATCATTATTCCGTGGGAATTTTGGAGGAGAACTGGAGAGTTCAAAATTCCAAAAACAGGGAATGCCGTAATTCCAAGGGAATTTGTGTGGGGAATGGGAGTATTCTAAATTCCTGACACCTGGAATGCAGTTATTACTTGGGATAATGGTGGGAACTGGGGAGGGTGTATGAAGGATTCTAAAGTCCCAACACCTGAAATATCATTATTCCATGGGAAATTGGGAGGGGAACTAGAGTATTCTTAATTCCTGACACCTGGAATGCTGTTAATCCATACAGATTTAGGTGCAGAGGTGGAGGATTCTAAATTCCTGACACCCAGAATTCTGTTTTCCCTGAAGAATTAGGGAAGGGAACTGGAAAGTTCTAAATTACCAATGCCTGGGATGCCATAAATTCCATGGAAATTTGGGAGGGGAGCTGGAGGATTCCCATGCCTGGGAGGCTTTTATTCCGTGGGAACTTGGGAGGGGAAATGGACAATACAAAATTTTGTATGCCTGAAATGCCATTATTACATGGGAATTTGGGAGGGGAAATGGAGGATTCTATATTCCTCACACTTGGAATATTGCTGTTGCTTGGGAATTGGGTGGGATTTTGGGAAGCCTTATGGGGGATTCTAAATTCCCGACACCCGGAATGCCATTGGGATCCATGGGACATTGGGAACGGAACTGGAGGATTCAAGATTCCCTATACACAGAATACCATTATTCCCTGGGAATTTTGAAGGGGGAACTGGCACATTTGAAGTTCCTAATATCTGGAATCCTGTAATTCCATGATATTTGGATTCGGGAACTGGAGGGTTCCAAATTCTCTATACCTGGAATGCCATTATTCCAATTGCAATTTCAGTGGGGAACAGGATGATTCCAAATTCTGGAAGCTGGGACTGCTGCAATTCCATAGTTACGGTGGGAATTTGAGAGGGAAGATGGAGGATTCACAATTCTCTCTGCTTGGTTTGCTGTTATTCTATGGGAATTTGTGAGGGGAACGGGAAGGTTCAAAATTCCCCAAACCAGGAATTCCGTAATTCCATGAGAATTTGGGAGTGGAACTGGAGAATTCTCAATTCCTGACATGTGGAATGCTGTTATTCTTTGGGATTCTGGTGGGAATTTGGAGGGCGTAGCAGGGATTCTACATTCCCAGTACCCGAAATGCTATTATTGCATGGGAAATTGGGACGGCAACTGGAGGATTCTCAATTCCTGACATCCAGTATTCCATTGGGATGCCGTAATTCCAGGAAAATTTGGGAGAGGAACAGGAGGATTCCAAATTCTCAATGCCCAGAATGCTGTAATTCCATGGTCTTGGTGGGAATTTGGGAGGGGGGCTGGAGGATTCTCAATTCCTGACACCTGGAATGTTGCTATTCCTTGAGAATTGGATGGAAGCTTGGGAAGCCTTATCAGGGATTCCAGATTCTTGACTTCTGGAATGCCATTATTCCATGGGAGTATGGGAGTGGAACTGGAGGATTCTCAATTCTTGACAACTGGAATCTAGATATTCCATGGGAATATGATTGGAATTTGACAAGGCTATGGGGGATTCTAAATTCCCAACACCCGGAGTGCCATTTTTCCATGGGAAATTGGGAGGACATCTGGAGAATTCTTAATTCCTAATGCCAGGATGCTGCAATTCCACGGGAATTGGGAGGGGAAGTGGAGGTGTCCAAACGACCAATGCTGGGACTGCCTCTATTCCATGAATATTTAGGAGGACACATAGATGGTTTGATATTCATAATGCTTGGAATCCCACTTTTCCATGGGAATTTAGGAGAAGAACTGGAGGGTTCAAAATTCCTAAGGCCCAGAATGCTGTAATTCCATGGTCTTGGAGGGAGTTTGGTGGAGCTGTGGAAGAATCTCAATTCCTTACACCTGGACTGCTGTTATTGCTTTGGAATTTTGTAGGATTTTGGCACTGCTTCTGGGGGATTCTAAATTCCTGACACCCAGAAAGCTATCATTCCATGGGAGTATGTGAGGGGAACTGGAGAGTTCAAAATTCCCAAGACACAGAATACCATTATTCCATGGGAATTTGGGAGGGGAACTGGAGGATTAGAAATTCCTGACACCTGGAATGGTGTTATTCCATGAGAATTTTGTGGGAATTTTTCAGAGTATATGGGGGATGCTAAATTCCTTACACCCAGCATGCCATTATTCCATGGGAATTTGGGAGAGCAATTAAAAGCTTCTCAATTCCTGATGTCTGGAATGCTGTTATTCTATGGGAATTTGGATGTGGAACTGGAAGATTCCAAATTCCCCATACTCAGAAGGCCATTATTCCAGTTGCATTTTGGGTGGGAACCAGAGGATTCCAAATCCTTAATGCTCAGACTTCTATTATTCCCCAGGAATTTGGAAGGGGAACTGGCGAATTCTAAATTCCCGATGTCCTGGATGCTGTAATTCCATGGGAATTTGGGAGGGGTGATTCTAATTTCCCCATGCCCAAGAAACTTTTATTCCATGGACATTTGGGAGGTCATATGGATGATACAAAATTTCTGATACCTGGAATGCCATTATTCCAAGGGAATTTGGGATGGGAGCTGGAGGATTCTAAATTCCTAATGCCCTGGATGCTATAATTCCATGGGAATTTGTGAGGGGAGCTGGAGGATTCCTAATTCCTGAAACCTGGAATACTGTTATTGTTTGGGGTTCTGGTGGGAATTTGGGAGTGGAACTGGGGCATTCTAAATTCCCAATACCTGGAATGCCATTATCGCATGGGAAATTGGGAGGGCAACTGGAGGATTCTCAATTCCTGACACTGGAATGCTGTTGTTCCATGGGGATTTGCATGCAGCACTGGAGAATTCAAAATTCCTGATGCTCAGAATTCTGATATTCCCTGGGAATTTTGATGGAGACCTGGAGAATTTTAAATTCTTAATGCCAAAGACACTGGAATTCCCATGGAAATGTTATTCTTTGGGATTTTGGTAGGAATTTGGAGGGTGTAGGGGGGATTCTAAATTCTCTATACCTGGAATGCCATGGGATATTGGGAGGGTAGCTGGAGTATTCTCAATTCCTGACACCGGCAGCCTGTTATTCGCTGGGAATTTGGTAGGGGAACTGGAGAATTCTAAATTCCTAATGCCTAGAATGCTGCAATTCCATGGGAATTGGGAGGGGAAATGGAATTATCCAAGATACCAGTTCCCGGATTGCTGTTATTCCTTGGGAATTTGGAAGGGCACATGAACAATTTGAAATTCATGACGCCTGAAAACACACATTTCCATGGGAATATGGGAGGGGAAGTTGAGGATTCAGTATTCCCAAGGCCCAGAATGCTGCAATTCCATGGTTTTGGTGGGAATTTTGTGGGGCAGGTCTAGAGATCTCAATTCCTGATGACCAGAATGCCATTATTCCATGGGAGTATAGGAGGGGAAATTGAGGATTCAAAATTCCTGACATGTGGGAGGCTGTTATTCCATGGGAATTTTTCAGGGTATATGGGGGATGCTAAATTCCTTACACCCAGCATGCCATTATTCCATGGGAATTTGGGAGGGCAATTAAAAGCTTCTCAATTCCTGATGTCTGGAATACTGCTAATCTATGGGAATTTGGATGCAGAACTGGAAGACTACAAATTCCTGATACCCAGAGTGCTATTATTCCAGTTGTAAGTTGAGTGGGGAACTGGAGGATTCCAAATTCATGATGCCCAGACTTCTGTTATTCCCAAGGAATTTGGAAGGGGAGCTGGCGAATTCTAAATTCCCAATGTCCTGGATTCTGTAATTCCATGGGAATTTGGGAGGGGGACTAGGTGATTCTAATTTCCCCATGCCTGAGACACTTTTATTCCATGGGCATTTGGGTGGGCATATGGACGATACAAAATTTCTGATGCCTTGGAATGCCATTATTCCAAAGGAATTTGGGATGGGAACTGAAGGATTCTGAATTCCCAATGCCCAAAATGCTGTAATTCCTGGTTTTGGTGGGAATTTGTGAGGGGAGCTGGAGGATTCTCAATTCCTGACACCTGGAATGTTGCTATTCCAGGGCGGTGCTGGCTGTCTCCAGGTACTCGTCTGAGTGGTCAGAAACCCTGACGGTCTCTATTGGTGTCCTGCAGAGGGGGCACGAGGGATTTCTGTGTGCCCATGTGCCCACCGCAGCCCAGGCAGAAGCCATGGTGACAGGACAGAGCAAAACTAACATTCTTCTGGGAGTCCTGGCAGACGGGGCAGTTGCCATCAGTCTCTGTGGCCATATCAGGAGTGATGCTCAGGGACTGGCACCGAGATTTGCCAGGAACAGGCCGTGCCCAGCACCAGAGCTTGGCTGCCTTGGTGCTCTCGGCCTGGCAGCCTCGCTCAGCAGGAGTTCAGGCTGGAGCCAAAGTGGCCCTGCCAAGGTCTGAATGGAAGCAGTGAGGGGCACAATGTCACAATCCATCCCCCTGTGATGCCACGGTCCACTGCTCTCTGACACCCCGAGTGACAACACAAAACGCATTCCGAGTCCTTGGAACCCCAGGACAAGCAGTGAGGGATGTGAGGTCACAATCCAGTGCTCAGTGGTGTCACCATCTGTACTTCAGACTGCTCAACACTGTGATGACACATAGGTCTTCCATCCCTGCAGGCACATGTTGTCAGGAGATAAAAGGAAATACTGTTTCCTAGTTTCAGTTTCTGCTTCTCCATGATGCTCTCCCCCAGACACCTACATCCCATGTCCTTGGCCCTGCCTCTGATCCCTGCTCCACAGCATGCAGAAAGATCCAGAGTGGAGCACTCCTAAATCATTCTGTGTGGAGACCAGCTACCCCTGCTACTCCCTTTGCCTTTGGCATCTGCTGCCCTGCAGGTGTTCGGCTGCAGCAGATTTCCTGTGGGAAAGGTGCGGCCTGCATGGCCTTGGGCCTATGGCAGCACCCCTCAGGACATGGGTGCCAGCCACGGTGGGGCACAAGGGCAAGGGCAGAGGCACCAGAGGCTGAGGAAGCAGTGCCCAGGGACTGTGTAAGGGAAATAACAATTTATTTCTTTTTCCCTAAATAAAGGGTTGCAAGGGCCCTTTAGTTCTGCTGGCGGGGGGATCTCTTGCAGGTGGGGGGAGAGTCCTGGGGCTCAGGGGCCCTTTTCCTTGGGGGATGCTGAGGATCAGGAGATCTGGGCCTGCTGCTCTGGGCGGCTGAACCTGCCAACGTCATCTCCTGCTCTGGCTCCTGCTGGGGCCGGTCCTGCCCTGCGGACATGGTGACACCTGGGGGGTGGCTGTGCCCCCTGGGCTGGGCAGCAGCTCCTGCGGCGGCTCCCTCCTCCTCCATGGAGGCTGCAGGGCTGCTGCTGCTGGCTGGAGTCCCCATCTGAGAGCTGGAGGAGCTGGAGCTCAGGTTGTTGGGGCTGGAGGAGCTGGAGCTGCTGCTGGCTGCTGGGCTGTCATTGTCACCCGCAGCAGCACTGGAGCGCAGCAGCCTCTGGGCCCCCGAGCTGCAGTGTCTCACAATGATGTCGATGGTGTCCTGGACCAGTGGCACTGTGTGCTCCTCCAGGACACTCTGCAAACCCTCGATCATGATCTCCCGGTGTGGCCCATACACACAGAGCATGTACAGGATGCAGCTCTCTGCCAGCCACCACAGCTCCCCACACACGGTCTCTGTCCTTTGGCGCAGCCAAGTCCGCACAGGGTCCAGAAGTTCCCGTTGTCGACGGAAAAGTTGTGCCCAGACCTCAGGCAGGACACCGCCGACAGCTCGGGCTGGTGCCTCTTGAGGAGAAGAGGGATGGGGCAGCACAGGGGGATGAGGGCTGTTCTCATCCTGGCCACCAGGAGCTCTCCCTGCCTGGCTCGTGGCTGCTGGCAGCCGCTCAGGGGCTGTGATGACAGTCTCCAGAGACTTGCCTGTGTTGTCAGAAAACCTGACAATAACTATCATTCTTCTGCAGAGTGGGCACACAGGATTTATCTGTGCCCACTGCAGGATGCAGACCTGGCAGAAAAGGTGGCCGCAGGGCAGAGCAGAAGCCACATCATCCCAGGTGTCCTGGCAGATGGCACAGTTGCCATCCATCTCTGTGGTCATATTTGGCCTCTGCAGCACATGGGGAGAGCTGAGGATCAGGAGCTGCTCTCTGTTGCTGGTGTCACAACCTGCAGGAGAAGGGAAGAAGGAATGGCCAGGCTGCTGGAGAAGGACACTCCCCAGCCCCCTGAGCTCCATGGCCACTCGGGGGGGATATTTTCCTGCACAGCTCACCCTCAGTGCTGCAAACACCTGCAGTGCCTGGCTGCCTCAACCAGACAGGGCTGGGGAAACCCTGCTGGTTGCTCTGGGACTGGCACTGGGACCTGCCAAGAACAGGCACCACTCAGCACCTCGATCCTGGATCCCGGCTCGTTCCTCCATACCTTGCAGTCATGCTCAGTAGGAGTTCAGGCCAGATCCAGACTGGGCCCAGCTCTGCCCACAGCTGTATTTAAGCCGTGAGGGGTGAGATGTCACAGTCCTGCGCTTGCTGATGTCACAATCTGCCTCTCGCTGATGTCACCCTCCATCAGCAGGTGACCAGTGCATGTTGTCAGAAGAAAGAAGAAAATATTTTCTCTTGTTTTCAACTTCTGCATTTCCATGTTGCTCTGCCTTGGCCATCTGCATCATGTGTCCGTGGCCCTGTGTCTCATCCCTGCTCCTGACACCTTGCCAAGGTTTTCTGTGAGGAGAGGAGTGGTGGGACCTGTCAGTATGGACTGCCTGTGGCTGGATGCTGCCTCCTCCTGTCACTGCCTTTCCCTGGGCAGTGCTGGGATTTGGAGAACCTGGGCCCTGGGTGAGACTCTCCCACCCTGTGGGTTGTGTCCCCGCTTCAAGGAGAAACTAAAGGGAATGTTTTGCTCCAGCCCCATCCACTCCCACTGGGACTTGCCCACAGTGCCAGGTCCCTCTCCACTTCCCAAGCCTCTGTGTTTCTGGAAGCCAGTGCCTTTGTGCTCCTGCCCACAGCCTCAGCAAGGAGCTGGAGTTGCTGTCCCAGCAAAGTAGGGCACACAGGCCAGAGGAACCCTGAGACAAGTCAGGAGAGCCCAGGACCCATGACAGTGTGGGCCATGCTGTGCCCTCCTCCCTTCTTGCCTCTGGCTATTGGCATTACTGAGAGCAAGCAGTTCTTTTTTCATTTGCAACTAACTATATACTCTAAAACAGTTTAAACATAAGTTTACTTCATCTTTAAAAACAAAACGTTTTTCTCTACAAAAGAACAAAATTTTCTTTTTACTCTTCAAACTTAAGAAATCACAGTAATTTCTATATTTATTTAACACCAATGCATTTGCGTATATTTACAGTTAAAACAGTCATATTTACTTCATAATATTTTCATGTGTTTTAAGAAAACAATTTTTTCCCCATAATATTAAAAAAAAAATATTCCACGACTTTTCTCTTTCCCTCAACTAAAACCTAACTTTTCCTTTTGTTTAACCTCAATATTTTCATGCTGGTTTTGTGTGTATTATTATCTTCATTCTTTTTTCTCATTATAAAAGTAAAGTGCATATAAGACTCATTTTAAGTAGTAAAAAAAATAATACTTTGGCTAAACAACAAATAGTTTTGTAATATCTTCCAAGCCACAGCTAAAAGTTATTTTACAATACAAAGGTTTTTTTAGTAATTGTGCTAAATGAAATTAAAATCTTAGTAAAAGCTCAGTTAAAAACAGCAATATTGCTTAATTACATTTTATTAAAAAGAAAACAACTTAGTTTAGTCTCTCCCTCCCCAACTACAAAAACCAAAACAAACAACCTAACCCCCACGACAAAGCCAAAAAAGTACAACAAAGCAACCCATATGCAGGAGTATTAATAAAAGTATTAACAACAACAACATTTTTACCCTGTTAAAAAAACAAAACAAAACAAAAGAAAAAACCCTCCACCAAACAAAAAAACCCCACAAATCCAAAAACCCACAAAATTTTAACAGCCCAGCCTGGCCCCAAGCCTTGGGCCCAACGAGGCGCACAGGCCATGCCAAGCTTAGCTCCAGCCAAACTAATTACCTTTTTTTTAATTGACCTAATTAAAAAGCCAAAATTGAAAAAAAAACCTTTCCCCAGGCTTTTTGTCTTTACATGTATTATTCACAAAACTACAGAAACTTTCTTGCCAATGTAACAATATATTACTCTTCAAAATCCAACACTAATTAATTCTTATCAAATACCAAAAAAACCTACCCAAGTCTCAACAAATAAAAATTTCAAAAAATCTTTACAAACGACCACACCCATCTAATATGCATCTCCATATTGTACTTCAACAGAAAGAAAAGTCTCTTCATAATTTTATTCAGTCTTTGATCTTTTTCTCTAGGCTCAGGATTTTAACATGGCCTTGACTGAGCAGCAGTCTGTGCTAGTAGCAATTTTTAGAACTAAGAGTTTCTTCTTCCTTATCTACAAGCTCCTGGCCCTGTCTACGAGCAGATTCACATGGTCTGTTTGTAAAACATTCATCTTACTCCTTTCAGTAACGACACAAACCCCTCCTGTCAATGTAAACTCACAAAGTAGATCTTGCAATAGAAAGGGACTCCTTAGAGTTGGTAGCGGGAGGTGGAGGGGGAAGGTTTTTCTTTTGGTCACTAGGAGTCTTGTTGGGGAACTGCTTGTGCTCTGGAGATGGACACCAATGATGTGTATCCAAGCCTTGCAGTTCATTCTTGGGCTTTCTGACAAACCAAGGAGACTCAAGGGTTATTGTGTCAGGGGAGACATTCCAATCTGGGAACATTTTCAAATGGTTCAAAAAAATTCTTCTTTTTTTTTTTTTTTTTTTTTTTTTTAATCCTGTAGAACTGTTGCCATAATCTTTTGCTCCCAGAGAATCTTTTCCTTCTCTTTGGGGGACTCTCTCTGCTGGGCTCCCAAATCAGGCCAATTCCCAGGGCTCCTTCCCAAATTGAGGAGTAGCCCATGGCCTCTGTTCTCCAGGTGGAGCAGAAGGAAGCACCGAGCTTGCTGCTGTGGGAGTCGAGCTTCTCTTTCCTGCTGCTTCCCCTTTGGGACAGGTTGGAGTGTGCTCATTTGATAAAGGGAGGTTTAAACTCTGAAGGAGTTGTGTCTCAAAGTGCTCCCTCTTCAAGCTCCTCTGTCGGTATCCTTGGACCAAAGGCCTCTTGGTGTGAGCAGCCAGTGGGCAGGTGAAGGAAGGAGGTTGATATTTCAGGGTTGTGACTACTGAAGGCAGTTGGTTTCCAAAGGAGGCCGGAGGTGGGAGTGGATGCTGTTCTCACTTGCCTGCAGCAAAGGAAGGTGGGTCATGGTAATCTTGTTTGAGGAGGTAGTGATCAGGAGTGTTTTCCAAGAGATGGGCTTGCAGAGATGAAGAAGGGCAGGTTTCAGGTAGAAGCAGCAGCCCCTGCCTGGTCACACTCCAGGGAACGCCAGAAGGGAAGAAGTGTGAGAAGAGTTGTTTCCTTTTGTGCAGACCAGCAATTTTCTCCTCTTTCAAAGTAAGACGGACAGCTAAAGTGCCTGTGTGTTTGTTTATGTGGTGGGGAGAGCCAGAGACACAGACACCAGCTGAAAGAATAGTGTAATTCAGTATTATGCAAAAGTGCAAAAAGGTGAGAAAAGGATGAGCTAAGCAATGCATTTCATCACTGATACTTGAATACATTGACACAAGAAAGCTTGTCTCTAGAGATTAAGAAAGATACATCACCTAATTCCCCAATCCCTTCCCCTTCAACCATATCCACACATCAGCTGGGGGAAGCTGTGCCAGCCAAGCTCTGAAGAGCCACGGCCAGGAACTGGGAAATCCTGCTGTGCCTCCACTTTGCTGGCCACGGGGCTTCCAACTGCGCTGTGAGAGTGGCCCGGCTTTGATAGTGCTGAACGAGCAATGTGACAGAGCTGGTGTGGGACATCTGATTTCATTCTCCTCCTGGTTTTCTCCCCGAGCCTGGCCAGGGCTCAAGGAGGAGCCAAGGCCATGTGTGGCCTTGTCCAGCTTCTTAAAGACCAAAGTGTAGTCAGCAAAAAGCCGCACAGAAGATCATGCGATGTACGCGATAGAGAGGGCCCCTCCCCTCCATGGCGCCAGCCAATTGCACTGTATTCCGCGGTTACTTAAGCCGCCGTTAGCAAAAAATAAACTCACTTCTCCATCCACCCTATGGATGTTAGTGAGTGGCTTGCCCGGCCAGTTTGTCGTTTCGCCGTGGTTTCGCCCTGAACCAGGCCGCCCTGCCTTTTTACCCTCCAAAAAAGGCAGCACCAAAGGTAATGCCATGTTCCACCAATGAATGGATACGTGGATACTATTGATAGTAATATTTGGTTAAGGAGCAGATATCTTGATTGGAATGTTATTAGGGACTGAAAGGGTTCATGCCTTAAGCATTCTTATGAAGTTTTGCCCATCATAGCAAAAAACTATATAAAGAAGCTACAACCACAGAAGCCTCCCTGAAGAGCTTTGGAGTTCAAGTTAAGCCACCTAGGAAGGATAAAGAGGACACTATTGTTATTTCATCTCAGGTCTAGAGAGAAACAAATAAGACTGAAGGAGAGGAAAACAAGAGAACCCAACAGAGCAGCAGAGATTCTTCCCTGGCTAAGTTTGGGGCAGAAGAGACCACAGCTCAGAGAAGCCAGATTTCCTCTCCCTAAAATGAAGGGGGAAGGAGGTTTCGGCCGTAACCTCTGGTCAGAGGCAGAGAGCACCCATCCTCCCTTACACAAAGCATCCCAGGAAGGCCACATCTATGGGACATTCCTGTGAGAGGCAGCTGAGGGGGTGTCAGAGTCCATCAAAGCAGGGCTTCCCAAGGTCCTTGCACCACAGGACTGCACTGGATGCAACAGAGTCTGTTGTGGGAGATGATGGCAAACTCCCCCCAGCCTGGGAGGTGTCTGGGTTTTCCTATCCAGCCTGAGCATGTATTAACCCATCAGATTCTATGCTGCTCAGGGGGACCACCACCACCAAGACCAATTAGAGAGGATCAACAGAACATCATAGGAATCCATGGAGTGGTGATATCTGCCTTATTCTCTCTATCACTCTTACCTATTTTTTATTTCTTTCTCTTCTTTTTTTTTGTCTGTCTGTCTGTCTATCTGTGTCTCTCTCTCTGTCTCTCCCTCTCCTATTTACTATCAAATAAAACACATACTACTGACTCTGGCATATGGTCATGTTTGCACCTTAATTCAAGCAGAGGAATTTCTAAGAACTTTTATAACTGGATTTTGACCAAGGGTCATCTACACAGAGGGCAACTTTGGCTCAGGGCCGGTTGTTCAGGCCACAGTTAGAGTCCACAGTTAACACTCCAGTTTGCCAAGTTACAAAAACCATTTACAATTGGGCTACCGGTGCTGAGCAGCTTTCCTAGCTTTTGGAAAGTTACAACCTTAAAGAACCCAACAGATTTTCCTCCATGAGAGTAGCAGCAGTAGCACAATGCCAATTCTCTGCCCCTCTTTTCTGTGTCCTTGGTGCTTTTCAAAGTTCCTCAGCTCCCAGCAGGAATGAAAGCATGTGTGATAATGTAAGTGATTTGAGAGCTCAGTGTGCCTTGCCACATGAGTGTTCATGACAGAACCCCCCACTTGTGGGTCTGCTGAGTTAAATTCATCCTAATTCTGTGCAAACAGCAGCTCCAAGATGCTGAGAAGAACAAGGACAGTGGGTGGGTGTGCATGCACACACCCTTGGGTTTCCTGCTGTGTGGGCAGAAGGTTTTGTTCAGCAGTAAATCTTCACTCCCAAGTGGGAGGAAGAGATCAAATCTATATGAAACGAAAATATTTATCAAAATACATCAAATAATCCATATGCATATCTATCATATATGTAATTTAAATTAGATAATGCTGCATATTATATATTTTAATATATATACTGTAATAAATAAAATATATAAAATACATATTTGATCTTTTTCTAGGCCATTGCCTGTGGGCATGTAGACCATCACCTAGTGTTAAGATACTTTTGCCTTCTTGTACTACATGTTACAGTACCAACTCCTATGGGAGTTCTTTTGGGGAATTTCACAAAAAGGGCTTCCATTATTTCAGTGCTTGTGAGAACTTGCTGCTTCCCAGTTCTCCAGTATCCTCCTGGATTTTGGAGTATCTGGGTTCTGATAATGTCTTGCCTGCCACAGTGAGCAGGACCTGGAAGCCCTCCTGCCCCTCAAGTGTGTGGCAACAGTTTGCTTATTTTCCTAGAAGACATGGCTTTGCATGATTCAAAGCAATATGGCCTCACGGATGGAGGAAGGAAAACCCGAGAGATCAGCTTCCCACCTGAAAGCTTCCAGAATAACAGCTCTCAGTAGCATTTCTTTCCATTTTTTTGTGGAAAACAATATTCAGTGTTCAGGACCATAAGAAAGACTGTATGATGTTGCCTGAATTGTGTGGATAGAATCAAAAGAGAGTGGTGAGAAGGCCCAACAGGACTGTGTTGTTTCAGTGCCTGGTAATGCATGACAAATGCATAGACCAAAAAGAAAAGCCAAAGAAAATTCCAGCCTCCAAAACCTAGTGTGTGCATTTGAGATGTGTAGCAGCCCTTTTTCGTCCTGTTGGACCCAGCTTATCTCATGGCAAAGGGGTGATGGGCTGCTGTGCTATTGGCTAAAGAGCAGATAGACCCTCGGCTTTGAGAGACACTGCAGGCAGCAGAGAGCTCCTACCTGGGCTGCCTCTTGCTCCTCAGCACTAAACAGCTTCTCTGTTCTTGCTGCTGTTCTGTTTCTAGGAGTTTTGGAACCGTTTATAAAGCCTTTGATCCTGCCACCGCACAAGCGGTAAGTGCCAACAGCCCATGAGGATTTTGCAGCTCCTGAGTGTTTCCCTTGGGATGTTATCTGTGCCCAGAGCTTTGGGCTGCCTATGTTGGCTGCAAAGGCTGTCCCTTCATTTAGGACAGACTTTGTGCTTCCTACCTAGCTAAATAAATGCAAGGATGGCAGAGGTGTCTTTCAGAGAAGGACACGCCAGCTTGGATTTACGGAAGAAATATGCATGGATTAGCTGTTGGTAACAGCCAACATTCTGGCCCAAATCCTCTTAAGCCCAGGTTCAGACACAGATAGCATTTCCCATTGTTTTCCATCCTGTGGTTCAGCTAGAAAATATAATGCAGGATCTAAAGAAAGACAGATCATTCCTGGAACACAGTTTTCCATTTCGGTCTCAGGGAACCTTGTACACACGCTCCCACACACACCCACACATACAGATTGATGAGAAGAAGTAGATGAAGAGCCTTTAACAATACAACATTGTGTTGGCCCCTGTGGCAGTGCCATCCCATTACAGAGATGCTATTTCTACTGTACAGGACAAATGGTGGTGTCTTGGGAGAGTCCAGTGCTCTTTGGGGCTAAAAGTTCAGAGTCCTGAATTCCCCTTTCTGAATCTCAACAGACATGACCCCATCTTTCTGGTAGTTCATTTATCCACTTGCAGTTCTGTACTCAGGAAGTGCACTTGAAGAGAGGTCTGCAAGGCATCTGAAAGCCCTAAATCCTCCTTCTAATGTGGGGTATATCCATAGTGTAGCACAGAAAGGATTCGTCCTTTTTACACCAACTGAATAATTACAAATTTGAATATTCTTCAGCAATGCAAAATCCAAATTGAAGAAGTTAGGATGTGCTAGGATTGTAACTTTATTTTGAGACACCTTGGAGTTGTTCCTGGGACAGCATTTTCTCTGTAGTCTTGTAGGTGTATTTACTTTGGTGCATAATCAAGAATGGCAGCAGTTTCTGAAACACTGGTCAGAGCATGGGGGCATGCCAAGGCAGACACTGCTCTTCCTGCAAGCCAGAGCTGAGTCCATCTGTGCTCTGCCTCTTGTGTCTGTGTGTTTCTGGGCTCTAGAGCAATCCAGCTTGACCCTGTTAAAAGTTCATTTTGAGAAATCATGGTTCATTTTTCTTTAGTCTCTTTTACACTGTTTTCATTTCTTTCTTTTTCTCTTTGGGCAGCATCCATTTCTCAAATTAGCAGAGCCTCTCTCCAGCCTCTTCTGAAGGCTGATTGCTGTCATCCCTGCAGCAAAGTGATGCAGGAAGCAGAAGAGATGACCAGGAGCACTTCAGCATTGCTTTCTCCAATGCCAGCTCACAGCCATATTGAGAATAAAGGTCCTAAACACCCCCAAGCCTGTTGTAAATTTCCCTTAGTTGTCACCCAGGGAATATTGCTCTCATTCATTTCTGAATTGTCATTCCTATCTTATAGATGTAAAGTCCCTCCTGTGGGCATTCTGGTGTGGTTTGAAATTGGGAGAAGTCTCTTCCCTTTATTATTAACTTCAACCTCCACTGCCATTGGAATACTGCCCACTGGTCACGTTTTGCCCTGCCGTAGACTTCCGAATGAGGAAGAAAGGGCAATTGCCTTTCCACCTATAAGACAATGAAGAGCAGGTCAGTCAAAACATCCTGTGGATTGACATGCTTTCAGCTGTGCACATAGAGGCTTTTGGTTCCTGCCCAATGCAGTGGACACGTCTCCTCTGTGGCTGCTCCCGATTCCCAGGTGCCCATGGCTCTGCAAGTGGAACAAAAGAAGCTGGGCACACCTTCTGGCAGTGCCAGGAGAGTAGAGAGGAAACCACCTGGGATGTGCCTGGCCAAGGAGGGAAGGCATCTGCTGGACCTGCTCTTTGTCGACAGAGAACGACTGGTGGGTGACGCCATGTTTGGGGACTGTCTGGGGCTCAGCAATCATGAGACGTCTCTGTGCTTGACTGGCTTTGTCCCTCGTTCTGTGCCTCCTCTTTCCCTGTGCTTGGCAGCTGCCCTCCAGGGCTGTGTAGCTGCGTGGCACAGCTAAAGTGCCTCATTTGTTTGCCCTTAGAGGTGGCTGCTCACTGCAGCCTCTTCAATCTGGAAGCTCAGTCTGGAGGATGAGTTCCCCTGCATTTGGTCTTGGAGGCCAGGGCCTCTCAGCTGCTGTCCCAGGTGGCACTGAGGGCTGCCCAGTGCCACAGGCTGGTGTGACCCTACTGCAAACAGCAGGAGGCAGTGGCAGGTGGTTGTTTCAAGACATGTCCTTCAGGGGTGGTGTGCTCTGTGTGTTTGTGTCCTTTGTCCAGCCCAGCCCCAGAACGAGGAATCAGATGCAGGCGCTGCTGCTGCTGCTGCTGCTGCTGAAGTCAGTGAGGATTTGAGGGGCAGCTTCCACCCCAGCAGAATTGGTCACATAGGAAGCCGAGTGCTGATGGTGTCCTGCAGATCTCTGGGCTGCATGGGTGTGAGGGAGCTGTCCCTTGTTGTTATTGTCCACCAGGGAAAGCTGGAACTCAACCCGTGGCCAAAGTTGTAACAGATTGAGCCAAGTGATGCTGATATTGCATCCAAGACTCAGCTACTGATGCCCGCTGAGCAGCGTCACAGGCAGTACGGCGAGGGCCCCCAAGGAGAAAGGGCTGGCAACTGCTCTGTGGACTTGCTAATGCTGCTTGAGTCCACATGCCAGGAAACAAAGAGGAAAAAAAAACCACTTAGACAAGTCCCCAGACTGGGGACAGGAGAAGGAGAAGTGGACACCCACAGCCATCTGCCAACTGTACAAGAAGGCGGCAAAAAGAAAATACACCTGCATAAATCTCCAGACCATAGCAAAAAAGGGGGGGGGGGGAAGAGACCTGCACATGTCTGCAGAACTTAGAGTTGCAGGGCAAAAGACAAAAAGGGACGTCTGCATTTGTTCACAGATTTTACAACACCAGGCAACAAAAAGGATCCCCTTGACAGGGCGCAGACTATCCCAAAGCAGCATAAACCCCCTTGTAATACAATACCCATAGCTTGAAGGATCCAGGAGTAATACAAAACAGGCACCAAGCACACACACCCAGTACTTTGGCCACCAATGTTTCTGACTAAAACCAGTGGCCTGAATTGCAATGCCTGTCATCCCTGCCCATTTACTGCATGTCTAACATCAACCAGAAAACTGTAGAGCTCACTGAAGTAAGAATGATTTTTAGTGGGGGAAAAATGCTAAGTAACAAACTGTCCACAAGTGTTGGCCTGACACTGGAACTATGTTTGTGTTGTCGATATGGCAGGGACACATCCACTGCATGGGGCAGTGCCCGTGTCCTGTGCATGGCAGGGGTGCCCTTGGAGTGGCCCTCACAGTGTGGGTGCAGCCATGGGCACATTTCCCTGTTCTCTCCACTTCCACCACCTCCCAGGTCAGCCCTTCTCTTGAAAACGTAATGTGTCCAACACTGAAGGCACTCCTGAGGCCTTTGCAGGAACCAATCCCTTGGACTTGTAGGAAACCTGCAAGGTCAGATTCCTCTATGGATGTGGGTTTGAAGAGTCTGTCATGTCCATGGTGGATATATGCTGCATCATACTGCATATTTCAGACTTTTGCTGCAATATAATTTCTGGCCTGCAGGAGCTCAGTAGATTGGTCCTGGTTTTTCTGAACTAACTTAGTCTCTTCTTTTATGGATTGCATAGCTCACAAAACTGCAAACTCCATGAGGGCTGGGGAGAGTTGCAAGCACCACACAGGACAAATGATACAAAGTGCACGTTCTGTGGAATTCTCCTCCATGATTTTGCTCTAGACCTCCGCATAACACACCACAGCAAGGAGCAAACAGGTGCCAGTACCACAGGTAACAGGACATGGCTGCAGGTCAAGAACAGGAATTCAGTTCATGGCTGCAGGAAGCAGAGGAATTTGCAAGGCAGCTGAGTGCTTGAGATGGTGGAGGCCTGCCAAGCTGCCTGCTCTTGTCTTGGTGCTGAAACCCTGAGATTCAGTGCTCTTGAGAAGAAAAATTTGGGATGAAATCCTACTGGAATCAGCATTTCTTAGAGGGCCTGACCTTTTCTGAGGAGCAGCTTCCATTGCTCATCTTTTTAACAATTAATGCAGGCCGTGGTCTAGAAAGGATGTACCTAAGTGAGTGTTTGCAGTTTCCAGAAGGAACAGAGCCCTGTGACAGCAGGCAGCATTCCCAGGCTGCTCCTAGGGGGAAATCTTAACAAACTGAAGACACCTGCATAAAGGAGTGAATACGATTGTGAGCCCTGTTGGCCTGCAATAGCAAGGTCCTGGACATGAAGGTAAGGGGCACATAGTGTCCTCATATTCTATTTCTGCATCTTTCTGGGAAGCAAAGGAATCCTGCCTCCACCTGTTAGGATCTCAGCCTGGGAACTAAGGCTGGGAGCGAGTCTCTCCGGTTTGGATTGTGTCTTTTTTTCTTTTGGACAGCAGCTCTTTTTAACATCAGCGGAGCCTGCCCCCAGTCTGCAGGAAAGGCATTGCAGGAAGCCTGGAGAGGAGGCTCTGGTGCTAGAGGAGGCTTTGTGTCCTGCCAGCTCAGCGCAGCACTGGCAATCGCAAATGCCTAAACGCTGCCCTCCCCGGGGAGATTCCCTTCCCGGGCAGCCCGCACTCACGCTGTGCGTGCCCCGGCGCTGTGCGTTGCGCACGGACAGCCCCGGCCGTGGCTCCGCGCTGCTCCGCAGCTGCCCGAGGCTCTCCCCCCTCACAGAGGGGCCCCGCCCCGCCCCAGGCGCCCCCTGGCGGCTGCCCCGCCCCGCCCGCCCCGCGCAGGGCCCTTCCCTTCCCGCGGCGCCCCCAGCGGCAGCCGCCCCTCACTGCAGGCACGGAGCAGCCATCGGGCCCTGCTGCTCCTCCTGCCTCTCGGCTCCTTCTTCTCCACACACACGGAGGCTGCAAAGGAAGCCTTTTCCTGCCGTCTCCCGCTGCTTTACTTTGTTCTTTGTACTCTTCCCTCTGGCCAATTAGCATTCAAACCCAGGTCCTGAAGGGGAAATACATCCTTAACATCCTCCTGTTAGTCTACAATCATCTACAGCCATGTCTTTAGCCACCTTTAAAACCATCTGCCTCTCTGATTCTGTTAAGGAATCAAGTGGTATCTGAATGTCAGTAAAATCAGACCTACGTTTTTTTAACCATAAATTTAATCTTTTTAGCAACACTTAGTGGGTAAACTTGATAATTTTGCCTTTGCCCGAGCTCCGCCGACGCACTGCCGCGTTAGCTCCGCTCCCGGGGCCACGACCGGCCCGCTGCTGCTCCCCCACTACAGGGCAAGAGCTGCTGCAGCTGTTACCAGCCCCAGCTGGAACACAAACCCCTTCCACATTCCACAGAAACTTACAAACAAATCCACTTGAGGCTTTTTCACTGCATGCTCGATGCCTTGCAGTGTCTTACCAGTTTGCCTCTCTTACAGGTACCTGTCTATAATTTTCAAACAAACCTTTTTGTCTGTATTTTCAGCAGTTCTAGTGCTGTTCCCCGTGTTTCCAGTAAGGAGAAGGAGCCCTCTTCCTAGGAAGATCCCAGGTGGGCGCCCCAGAGGGGTCCCGAACCCTGCTGGACCCTCTGCCAGAGAGAACAGGGTCCCACCAGAGTTGCCAACTGATTTACCAAAATAAGAGTATTGGTCTAATACCAATACTCAACTTTGACAGACAGAAGACTCCCTAACAGTTTAAAGTTAGAAAGTGCATGTTTATTCAGTGCTGGGCACCAGTGTAAGGTAATCCTCTAATACACACTGCAAAATCACAGGTCATCACAAAATCTGTTTATTGACAAAGGATTCAAACAAATACATATTCATAATAGCAGCCCCTGCCATCCCCCACATCCTATGGTAATTAGCTTGAATAGCTATTAAGCATGCGTGATTGACTTCTTAAATTAAGTGTGGGGTCATTTATGTGGGGAGGGGTCTTAAAAGGAGGAAGTAAGGCAAGTCTTCCTCACCCTAAACTCTCAACCTTTTCTATCGACAGCAATACAAATTATTTCTGTGGATACTCCAATTTTTCAAAGATTGGCTTTCTGGTTGCATTGTCTATGTTTCTTTGGTTCTGCTCACTAGTTTTGTCTTTTGCCGTGTTAAGCACAGCTGAGTAAACATAAAATAACAGACAATCAATTATTTAAGTTTCAGATAACTACTCCCTTCTAACTTTTAATCAGACAGGTAACTAAAATCCTAATTTTCTAAGATTAGTGTTTTAAACTGGGGTTCCAAAACAAATTTATTCTATTAATTGCACAGTCAAATCATACATACCAAGCTCTGAATGCCCAAAAATCTGCTTAGCAGGAGAAGGAGATGGAGTGTGGTGCTCAGCAGGAGGGACAAGTAGGCAGTGAACTTTCGGGACATTGCCTGGATCAAACCAGTGTGCATCTTCTCACTCCTCCACCCCTGAACCAGGCCTTCTGTCTCTTGCTCAGGACTGGAATTTTCCCAGTTACAGCTCAGCTCACCCATGGCCATTGCGAGAGATGAGGCCACGATGGCTCCTGATACTGGCTACATGCCAACAATGGCTCCATCATGCATTGCTCCTTTTCCAAAGCTGGACTGCCCACTGATCCATCAATACATTGTTTCTCTCTCAAGGGTCAAGTTCACCAGTACTGTTTTCTTCATTCTCTTGTCAACCTGCTGAAACATGGATCAAATATGGCATTGCTTCAGACATGACTCTGGTCCCTGCCACAGTGGATTGGGTAACATCCCATTCCTCAAATTCTTCTTTGGTGGTCAAGAGCCTCCTAAAACCACTTTCATCCTTGAATTCATTTCACCTACCTTCTTAACATGACCATTGTCTTTATTCTCAAGTCAAGGACCGCCACTTGCAAACAATAATCCATGTGATGGAGAAATACAGGACTAAGCACTCTGTGTTAAAGCTAAAGGAATTCACAAGATTAAGCCATATTTGTTACACTTTAACATTTTCCCAAAGCCTCTCCTCTATTCTCTAGGAATTTAAGACAACCTACAGTCAATGTACCATGCAAGTGCTTTACTTGAATGAACCCACATTGCATCTTTCCTTCAGAAAGGAATAAAGCAAACACAGATTGCCTACCAATGTCCTTCTGCTCCCTTCCAAATCAGTTGACTACTCAAGCCCAAACTTCAGGCACATCCTCATATTCCCTCTCTCCCAGCAGCTCCGAGCTGCCTTGCACAGTGCTTACTGTGCTCCTGAGAGCACAAAGCAGGCTGGCCTGGTGCCCCTGACTATTTCTGCACAACCTTCTTCATTTCACACCTTTGCTGTGGCTCAGTGCAGAAGTGCAGGATTGCAGGCGCTTCCTGCCAGAGCTGTGTGAGGCACTGTGTGCTGCAGATGTGAGCTGGCAAGCTGTCAGTGCCTCCCACTGGCCTGGGTCCCCTGGGCACCAGCCAGCTGCCAGTTTGTCTCCGAGAGCAGAGGATTCTCCCGGTGCCAGGAGGAGGCACCCAGGGCTGGGCTGCTGCCTCTGGCAGCTCCAAGGGCCTCCTTCCAGCCTGCCTCTGCCAGGCACCACTCAAGGCCTGCACCTGCCCTGGGTCTTTGGGCTGCCCCACTCCTTTGGTTTTGCCTGCAAATGCCAGTGCCCTTTCTGCCTTAAAAAGAAGCACCATGGCTGGGCAAAACCTGCCAGTAGGCCGTATTCCAAAGGCAGTGTAGTCTGGAGAGGATGAATAAAGGAGAGCCTTCCCCACTTTCAAAGCACACCAAATGTGGGGAATAAATTCCCAAATGCAAGTTTTTCTCTATAAGGTGTCCACCCAGTTGACCACAGTTTTTGTTAATGTTTGTGTTGATGTGTGTCCACCCAGATGACCATAACTGTTGATGGTTGTGTTGACTATTTGTTGTTCACATTCTATGTCTTTGTACTCCTGGCTGTTTGTCCCTTACCCTGTCCCAGTATCCACTCTCGCATCCACGCACAGCCTCCACTACCTCCTCCAAAATGGCATTCGATAGCAAGTGCTCATGGGATACCACTCAGTGATAAAAACCTCTAAAAAGAATGAGACAGTATAACATCTAAGACTAAAAAAAATAGTATTCCCAGGTGGGGAAAACAGTGGAGAAGATGCAATCACCAACCAGAGCTTTTTCACCTTGTCGCCATGACTTCAACAGCACTTGGTTGGCGTGATACCCCTAGACCAAGAACCCACAAATGTTTTCCCAGGGACTCTGGTGAGGACAGAAGTCCCAGCTCTGTTGTTTGGCAAAGCTGAATTTCTTCTCCTTCGTGTTGTCCAGCGGGAACAGTGGTGGTGTGTGCAACCTGTTGGGCTTCCCACCCAAAGCTGACCTTTGATGGAGGCCTTAGAAAAGGATCTGCTTTCCTGGCCCATTTATTTCTCCAAAGAAGCCAGAAATGTGATTTTGCAGCATTAAGAGACAACTGACAATTCAGAAGGCAATGTTGAACTTTCTCACAGAGTAAGAAGGAGGGGAATCTTCCAAATGAATTGAGGTTTAATAAACTTCATTTATTTATTTGCAATCCTATTCCCTGGAGTTCCCAACTAAGAAGTGCAACCCCTGTTGTGCTCCCTGGGTCCAGCCTGTGCCCTCTGCCTGTCTGTCAGCCTCTTGGTCACTCCCACCCTGTTAGTCTGTTGGCCCTCTGCCCTAAGCCCTCCCTGGTAACACCCCCATGTCCCCTGATAATTAGTTTCTGATGTTTTCCCCGCCCTGCTCATCCCATGTGCTTTAGCATAAACCCTAAAAGCCCCTTAGCCTTTGCTCCCTGAACTCTGGACAATACACATCTGTGGCTGAAATAAACATCTCTGGAAAACCCCTGCAAAAGATCTTCCTTCCTCTTACTTAATTTCACCCACAAGCTACACCAGATGCAACACTGTTCTATAGTCCTGCTATGGAATCCTACTCTACAATCCTACTCTGAGCTGGTATTGGACAAAATTGTCCTCAGTGGATTGCCACTCTTGTTCTCCTTCCACTTCTTCAGTGACAGGATTAGTGGCACCAGGCTGGATGCAGGCTTGGCTGATGTTACAAATTCATGCTGAAGAAAGGGGGGGAAATAAAAGAAAAATAAATGAGCAATGGACCATGACTTTCCAAACTTGGTGTTTTAAAGGTAGGAGTAATGTTTTTAAGTGAAAAGGGGATTGAGTCCGAGTATGTCTAAGAACTGTGGTTCAACATTGGTACAGGTTGCCCAACCACCTTGCAGGCACCCCATCCAAGGAAACATTCCAGCTCCAGTGGGAAGGGGCTCTGAGCAACCTGATCTCTACTTTAAAGATGTCCCTGCTCATTGCAGACTGGTTGGACCAGATGGCTTTTACAGCTCCCTGCCAGCCCACCCAGCCCAGTCTAGGACTCCTCACCGTTTTCACTTGAACAGCAACAAGATTGGAGGTGGGGAGGAGGAAGGGTCATCTGATGCCTTGGACTTCAGTGCAGGAGGAGCCCATCCCTCAGACACTGTTTCACTGCAGCCCCTTTGCATTTTACCTGCAGGAGCTGCTTGGCAGACCAGCGCCGTGCCTCGTCTGTCTGCAGGCAGCAGCTCAGGAAGTCCCGCAGCAAAGGCGAGAAGAGCTTGGGCTGCTGCAGCTGTGGGGACCCTCCTGTGGCTGTCAGGTGTCGAGCCTGGAGAAAAAGGAAACACGAGGCTCCACCTGCTTCTTCCCCATCTGTAACTGCTCTCCCAGATGCCACTGTTTAACATCCACTCTGCCCTGGCAGAGAGGCAGAGATGCCTTTCCTATACCAACAAAACACCCAAATCCTAATGCAGCCACAGCTTTTCCAACATCCAGGGGATCTTGCCTTGGCAGATGATTTCATTGACTGACCTAGTTAGTGGGAACTACACCACCAAAAGCACATGTGCTTCCCTGAGGATTCGCACCAGCTTGACGGGCTCTTTGGAACAGGCATTTTGCTTTAACTGCTTTCAAGTATTATTATATAAAAGGGAGTTATTGCTCAGGTATGGAAACCAACATATGGAATTTCATGTTCAACACACATACATTAAGATGCATGTACAAATGTACCAGGATGAAAAAGCCTGTTTGGGCACATAGGAAACACCTGCAGCTCTGTCTCTCAGCAGTCTGAAAATTTCAGCTTCCCCTATGCAGAAAAGAAAAACTTTCCATGCTCTAAACAGAAGAAGGAGAAGTGCCATCCCTTTGGTAATCCTCTGCTCGTTTGGATACTCAAGTGAATGCATTCATGGTATGCCCATCCCAGAAAGTGCCAGGAAACAAATGGGAGGTTTTGGCAGTCTCTCCCTGTTGCCAGGCTCTGGCTTGGTGATGTGGAGAATGTGATTTGGGCTGTGAAAGAAATATGGTCACTAAATGTTTCAGCAACACTGCACAAGAAACAGAAGAGACTCTGTGGCCTTTACACACTCATGCCCAGGTTTCAGGCAAGTTTCCCACTGAGAAGAAACAGCGCAGGGGATGCAGTTAATCTCTAAAAACCACTGTTTAGAAACTTTGT
>NW_027635670.1:0-56853 GCF_903797595.1 Erithacus rubecula
GGAAATGTTGTTATTGGTTACACTTAGTTACACATCCTGCTTTGCATTCACTACAAGTTTGGATCATGAGAATAGGATTCAAATAGGCCAAGACATATTTATCCTGTGAAATGAAAGTAAACTGCAGAAGGACTGTTTAATAGATTTTCCTGAAGTGCCTGGATCTTTTTTCAATCACAATTAACAAGCTCCACTGCAATTGCAGGGTAAACATTTATGTGGACTGAGGTTCTTTTATTTATTAAAACTGCTCAATACGGGAAACTGATACATGTATTTTTTAGGAGAGCCAATTGGGATGTTGGTCTACAAATCAGGCACTGCTGTCTAGTATCTATGTAATTTTACACTAAGGAGATTATGTCACCCCTAATCAGAAATGGAGAGAGTGGGCACTGTTCTTTAGCTTCAGTGTCCTTGGCTGCAGCTGCACTTTGCAAAGTCTGTCTGTGTAGCCACTGTGCACAGACAGTAAGTTTGTTCATACAAACAAACAGTGATCAGGGTCTGGTCAGCACAGAAAGCAGAGCTAGGGAATATAGAGAGGTCTGCAGACTTGACATGGAAAGCCAAAGAATTCAGCTTTGCTCTTTAAACCCAAAGAGGAAACCACTTAGTTCACTAGCAAAATCCACTTCAAAAGGTAATGAAAGTGACAGATAGGTCAGACTTGTGATCAATTTTCAGAGCACAGCATGCAAGAAATCATTATTTTAAATAACTGTACTTAAAACAAAATGAAAATAATTGATTAAGTAATAAAACTCTGACATTTAGGAACAAAAATCTGTAATACATTATCATACAAGAGTTTGGATCAAACTGTCTTTGACACAGGGAAGCGGGAAGTACGTTAGTAATGCTCAACAGCTCTTAGTTACTTTGTAAGAAGCAGAATTTTTCAGCTAGGGTCTTAATACATGAAGTACAATGCAAATTTTTTTTCCAACTCGTGTCTTCAAGCATTAAGTTACGTATGTAACTTACGTATGTAAGTTAAGGTATGTAAAAACCCAAAAATAATTTGTACTTTTCTTGTATGAGACTGAAATTTCTTTTTTCTAACTGGTGTAACCAGGAAAAGTGCAAAGTCAATCTCAGCTAATTAACAGCTAATAAAAGAGAAACGAAACTGGAGTTTCCCAAAACAACATGACTAAAAAGAGAATCTTTAAGTGGTTACAGAATTACTGAAGCTGTGTCTGGTGTAGGCTGGCTTCACTTAAAACTGAATGGAAATGACTTCTAATTAAATATGAACACCACCAACCCTTTCAACCTGTGTAATAATAGCTTTTCATTTAAAACTCATTTAGTTTGAATGATCTTGTCACACCTACCGGAAGTAATTCAAACAGTTTCAGCATTGGTGGGAAGAAGCCTACGCAAACTCTTCTTCTTCTGACGTTGTCGTACAGATGAGAAAACATTTGCTGTGGTGTTAGGGGTTGAGTGTTTTTCTATTACTGTGTCAATTTAAAGAATTTCTCTCATGATCTTCCTGTGATACATATAAATATGTACCTTATTGTAATTTATGTTTTGTATAAATTAAGTCTGCATAATAAAAATAAACGAACCATAAGAAAAGGCAGTGATTGCCTCAGAACTAGGTAAATTAACATATCTACAGGCCGGACTACTACCGATAAGCACCTATCTCATCCGGAAGCCTAGAAACTCAGAGGGGAGCAGCATTTCCCGAAAATCCCATCACCTCTTCCAGGACTGCATTCCCTGACTCCGGTTAAGATGAAATCAATCACCTAAAAGCAATACACAACGGACACAAAATCTCGTCAAGAAGCAGGAAGGACTTTGTCTTGTGTGGACACCAGAGCTGAATTTGAAAGAAACAAAGGACTGTCCCGCTCCAGGCTATGAAAAACAGTATAAAAAGGAGGCCAACCGAGACGGCGGTGTGAACACCAGGGGAACCCAGTGCGATAGAGGCTGGGTAGCATCGTGTGTTCACCCAACTCCGAACCCGGGCTCGGGGTTGTTTTTTCCTGTTGTGGTTTTCCAGGAACGTATTTTTGGTCACGAAAATAAAATTTGCCAATTAAACCTTTTAATTCTGGTTGATTAGTTTTTTACAATTAACAGTGCCAATGGATCCGGCTAGGTTACACCCAGCATCTCTGATGACTCTAGACAAAATGGGTAGGTGGCAGCGGCTTCTGGAGGGGTTACTTGTGTTTCCGGAGGGGACTCGTGTTTCAGGGAGCTCGGAGGAGGACGCCCCGTCTGCAGCCACGCGGCCGAACGCAGGAGAGCCAGACGGTCTGTGATCACCTGCCCCGCATCTGCCCCGTTCCAGCCTCCTGCCTCTGCGGACACAGCTGACCACCAGAACCCACATGGTGAGCGAGGAGCTGCCCTCTCCAGCCCGTTCCCAGCCGAGACCGGCGTGGCCGCTGCCGCCCCTCCCGCCTGTGCTCCCGCTGCAGCTGCCGGGCTTTGGTCTGTCTGCAGCACCGGGACCGAGGGCAGAGAGAGTGCCTGCAGATAAAGAAAGGACTGGAGCCGAGGTATCTGTTCTGTTTTATTGGCAGTTTTAACAACTGCTCTTGTTTCTGCTTGTGTGGTTAGATATATTAGTAAAAGAGCTGTTATTCCTACCCCCTTATCTCTGCTTCAGAGTTCTCAATTCAAGCAATTATAATACTTGGGGGAGTGGAATTAAAGTCTCTATTTCAAAGGGAAACTTCTGCCTTTACTGGCAGACACCTGTCCTTCACACCATGACAGCCTATTGATAGGTTTTCATTTTCATTCAATCATATCAAAGAACTGAAAAGTTACATTCAGTGCTCTAGCGCTAGTATGAGTGTATCAAAAGGCTAGGTGTTCCCTACAGTAATTAATGAGCATACACTCATTTGTTTTCAGTCATTTCAAATCCTGAATATACAATCTTCAATATAAAGCATTTTTGGACAAAACTGTGTTCTTCAGTCTGGGCTTTAGAGCTTCCGTGCAAGAATTTGGGCACACACTGGATAAAAAATTGGAGTTAGTTTGTTTAAAAATTCCATCTATTTAAAGTTACAACTTCCTCACTTTTGATTTCATCCTAACTTCATTTTAATATGAACTTGCAGATTGTCTCAGCAGAACGTGTGAGCACAATGAAATCTTCCTTCCCTTAACCTGTATGTGCATCTCCAACTGAAGTTAATGGAAGTTCTCTGGGAAAATCAAGGTAAGGAAAGAGCTGATGTGTAACAGCATGTTGTGATTAAAATCTTGCATATAGCAGAAATGCGTGAGGTTTGCTATGCTTCTAAGTGGCCTGAATTAATAATGCCTCCAGTATTTAAAGCCTTAACTTTATACTGACTATTTGAAGCCAGCTACTTGGTGCACGCTTTTATTGAATTGACGACACATTGCTAGGCAAGAGCTACCCCGCACTGCTGAGGCCACACCTCGAGTGCTGTGTCCACTTCTCGTCCCCTAGCGAGAGGAATTGAGGGGCTGGAGCATGTCCAGAAAAGGAAGCGGAGCTTGGCAAGGTTGTCAAGACACCAGGGGTACCTGAGGGAGCTGGTCACAGGCTGGACTCAAAAAGCTGACTCAATAAGCATGACATTAGTGGATGGTGTTCCACAGTCCAGGACCAGCATTTCTCCCTATTATAAATGAGAAAAAAAGTCTCGATATCCAGCAAAATTGAGATTGCTTTATTTTATTTTATTTTATTTTATATTTGGATTCGCATTTTCAGATGGTTGAGTAGTCAGAGGCAAGGTTCTTGCCCAAAGGATATTTCTTTTACAATCTATCTAAACTGCTGAGGCACTGACTGTCTCCTGAATAACCAAACTCATTAAAAGTTAATTTTTGGATATTCCCTCTTATCGTGTGAAGGTGCACAATGGTTCCTCAGAACAGAACAGATTATGAGTGTCAAAGTCAGCCTTGAAAATGTTTAAGCAAGAATATTGTCAACTCACACTTTTTTTAGATATTAAAGAAGTTTCGTTCCTCAAATGGTTGAGTTCTATGGTGTTTCACATAACTGTTGTTGTGTTCAAATGTTCACCATGGCACACCAAATTCAAGAATTTGATAGGGAGTGTTACTGGATATTGGACCTCTAAGTAAGTTGAGAGCATGATTAAAATCTCTTTCTTGAGAAAATGACAGAATGAGAGTTTACAATCTTAAGTTGCACTAAGGGAAATATAGAATGGATAATAGGAAAAGTTTTTTATGGAAAGAGTGCTAAAATACTGAAATTGTCTGTCCAGGGAGGTGGTGGAATCACCATCCCTGGATATGTTTAAGAAAAGATTGTATGTGGCCCTCGGTGCCATGGTTTAGATGAGGTGTTAGGGCATGGGTTGGATTTGATGATCTTTAAGGTTTCTTCCAGCCTAGTCAATCTGTGAATTATGTGAATTCTTTGAATTTTAAAAAGATCCATGCTGAACTCTTTACTGAAGACTAAAGAATGAAAAAATTAAAAAAAAAAAAAAAAGCCATCCCTCTACAGCACCGATGAATGATCAGAAGCTAAAGTTTTCTAATTAAAACACAAGTTAATGGCAAACACCCAGGAAAGATTCAGCTGGCAACATCTGGCACATTTCACATTTCCCTGGGTACAAAGGTCTTTGGAGAAGATGCTGTAGCAAAGTTCACACATCAAAACTCACATACTCCTCAAAAGCAGAGGCCTTTTTTTTACCTTGTCACAGAGATGTGCTTGGCTGCCAACAAAGCCCTAAAGAAAAAAGCAGCTGGACTTTTTCCAAGATATTCTTAATGATCAGCTGCAGGTGGCTTTCTTTTTCATCTTCCATGGCCCTTTAAGCCCTGACCTGGACCACTACACTCACCTGTGCCTTCAACAGCAGTGTGCCAGGCCCTCATCTTGGCAGGAGCTGTGCCCCTGGAAGGATGAGGCAAAATCTCAGCTCAAAGATGACAAATGTTTTCCCATTCATTACTGTGCTGAGCCATGACAGAGCAGGAAGAGCTCACAATCAGCCCTGCCAGGCCTGCAGGTTTGTCTATCAGTGGCTCCAGTGCGCACATTTAAGAGAGATTCAATGGCACCCATGCTGCATTACTCAGTGTTACAAAGCAGTTGTAAAAAGGACACCAGAAAGGATGCCCATGGAATTGTTTGTGCAGTGTATTATATAGTACATTTAGAGGCATGGAGACCAAATGAGTCATCAGAATGATCTTGCCCATCTTTGCAAGGAATCATCTGTTCAGGAAAGTTTTTTCCTAATTTTTCTGCTCAGGGAGAGGGCAGCAGTGTCGATGTAATTCCAATGTAGCTGGGGAGAGGCAGCAATTGTCCTCTTGCTGCAGAGGAAGATTGCAGCTGCAGTGTTTCCCTGGGCTGTACTCCAGCTAATCTCAGTCCCTGTGTCACCTGCAAGGCTCAGTCCTGGCAGCTGCAGGCAAATTTGCTCTGAGGGATTCTCCGATGGTCCAGGGCCTTGCAGGTGGGCTTTGAGCCCCCATCCCAGCTTTTTGGAGTCAGTAGAGCTGTTGCAGGCACTGCTAGAGACTGGCTTTTGGTGCAGCAAGCTCCTGATGGACATGGATGGTTTTGGTGGGAGGAGTTCAGACATCACCTCAAGGTAGGCTCACCTATAGATGTGCAGGACCAGGTGGAACATTTTGAGGAGCAAAGTGGAGCCTCTCATTCCTCTGAGATGATCAGAGCATAACTACAAGACTAAGGAAAGGGATGAAAAAGCAGCTGGTTAAGCACAAAATAGAATCAGCTGTGTGGCACCCTGAACAAGGAAGGCAAGAAAGCAGAAGATTGTATACTAGAAACACTCATGTTGCTTAGAGTTGTACTTTTAGCCTACATGATCTACAAGTCAGAGAGAGATTAATTATTTTCTAACAAAAGACTTGTACCATTTGCTTGTATCTTAAAAACAATTTGCATCTTGAATTTCAGCAGTGGTCAGCAATGTTTTAGCTGCCTTTTTGCAGCTGAACATCTGGCTGATGAGATCAAACCCAAAGACATCTTCTCCCATACAAGCACCTGCGACAGTGATGACAGCAGGCCAGCAAGTTGAGCATGTTTCCTAGCAAAGAAAATAGCTCCTTTCCCCTCATGCACTAGGGAGATTAAAATCAAACTTAAATGTCTCTAAAATCCTTGGTTGCAACATAGCAACAGAAAAGAATGGGGTTATTAAGGAAGAGGTTTTGCTCTCAGCAGTAAGATTTAAGGCTAAAACCTCCCCATCATTTTCTCATTTTCTGCTTGTTGTAACAACCCTGAAATCTCCAACCTCTCTGTCCCAGTTCTCCTCCTGTCTCTAATTTTGCACAGTCCATGCCTCAGGTGCTGATGAATGGAGAGTAAAGTGCTGAACGCTTCAAAACCCAGCTTCCTAGCATCAGTCCTAATTTGTCCAATTTATAAGTACCACTCTTTCAGGAGGATTTCACTTCCCACCAGCTAACTGGCTCAGAACAAAACAAATAGTTTTTATTCCTGCAGAATTCAAAATAGCCTGTGGAAGATGATGATTTTTTCTGGCTCATTTTCTTTCTGAAGGATATACTCAGTGTGATAGGGCACGTAATTACTGGGGTCTAGAGTAGTGGTGAGCTGCCACAAACAGATCTGCTGACTTCCAAATCCTCAGTAGCTGGGTCATGTTGTGGAAACAAAATCTCATATATTTTGTATTCAACAATGGCTGTGCAGTTGCTCTTTATTTTATTCTTCCTTATTTGCACCTGTACTTAATAGTGGCATTCTTCACTTCTCCCCATATATAGAAAACTTCCCTAAGTTTCTAATTCTTCTTATTTATCAACCTGGGGTGATCTCCAGAACATTAGCAGGCAATTTAAAAAGGGATTTAGAGAATGCAATGAATAGGAGCAGGCAAAAAGGAGTGTGGTATGGCTGTGTTCTCTCTACCACCAGCTGTGTGTTTATGTCTTCCCAAAGAGACTCTCTCCAGGACCAGGTCAACATCCACAAATCCATGAAACAGAAAATCAGGAGCCTAAATAATGCTCTCCCTGCTGACAGGGAAAACAATCAAGATGAAGCAAGGCTGATGAAAAGAAGAACCGAATGCCTTGTTTATGTGTTGTGAGGAGCTGTGATTGCAGTTTTGGCAGCTAAAAGGCTTAAAACTTTAACTTGGTCTTATTTTTCCCTTTTGACTGGGACAAGGGGCTTAAAAGGAGATGCTGGATTTTGCGTGTTTGTTGGAGAATCCAAATGCAGGCATAAGCTGCCAGTTTGTGAAGTTTGTAAAGTGCTTTGAAGCACTCAGCTGGTTTCCTAGTTAATTTCCATGCTGCAATAACCAGTTCCTTGACCAAAGTGCAGAATGTTTTTAACAGACCAAAATCCTGGCTTTGTGAACATTTCCAAGTAGGTGCAGCCAGAAACTCCTTTTCAGAAATTATAGACAAGCTGGATGTAATAATGGAGACAGGTCCACTAAGCCACAGCAAGTGCACCACTGATCTAGAGAAAGACTCCTCGTTTGGAGCATGGATTGTGTGACAGACTGTCCAGTATGGAAAACAAAGCATCCTTTCAGAAGCTAATACTTGAATTTACAGGAAGGCTTCATGGAACACCACTTACTGCACCTACAACTTGCAGAATTCATATGGAATTTCAGTAAGATGAAAAAAGGGAGCTGACAAAGGCCAGAGCCTGTGAGAGCAATTAAACATGCTTCAGCAAAAATTCATCACCCTTGAGAGGTTTGACAGTGTAGGAGGATTAAATAATGCATATGTTGGAAGCATCAGGAACAATCACTTTGGAATGAACAGGAGCAACAACGCAGGAGTCAAACAAAAAACTAGAGTTGCACCCCAGTGAAGAAGCAGATCAAGATGAAGAAGCAAGTCTTACATGAAACTCTAAAAGAAGACACATAAAGAACATCTGGCTAGGACTAAACCTGACAACTTCTCCCCACAAAAGGATAGAGAAGACAACTGTGAGCGTCTGCATGTTACAACTCAATCCTTATTTCAGAAATCCAAATTAAACCTCACTTTTCTGTGATTTATTTATGGAGTTAGTTGTTGTCTTACTCTCTACTTTATGATTTTATTTGCTTTCAAATCACAACCTTCTGCATTAAAATATCTCAGAAATAATAATAATAGAAAGTTAAACAACACACAATACACCCTCCATCCCCCCCTTATTTCATTTGGCACAATATATTTTAAATAACTACATGACACAGAATTAGCAAAACCACAGCTGAAAGCCATTTACAGAGATCCATGCACAAACAAGAAATGAAATTTTGAGACTTATTCCAGACAGTGTGAAATGCTATGAAGTTTTTATCTCTTGCAATTAAAACCTTCAGTCTTATGGATGTGTGCTGTCAGACAAAACCTGAAAGAAGCTCAGGACACCGTGGCTGGTGGCAACAAACAGTTAAATCGTCTGCATATTAAGTGTGCAGACAGAGAGAATTGAACAGGAACTTTACAAACAGAGCTACAGAAAGTACAGCAGTGCTCAGAGAAGAAGAAGGTGCTTTTCCAGGATCTTGTAGGGTGGGGTTTATTCAGCTGTTGTTTGACACACACTCATATCAGGGGCTCGGAATCTCTCGGTTCAAGAGGTTTCACGAGAAACTTTCCTAACCCCAACTCCATTCTCATCGAGGGAAATGTGCTCCTTTGGTCCAGAATTTGTCCAGAAATGCTTTGAATTCTGCGCACAGACACTCCAAACTTTCCGGCTGCTTGTTCCTCTCTCTGGGCGAAGAGTGCTCCGTCCTGAGAGTTCGCACATCTGAGTCTGGCTTTCGTGTCAGTCGCTGCTTTCCATGTCCTGCACTTTTATTTTCCCGTTGGGGCCCTTAAGCCTTAAAACATGTCTGGGAGGGCGGAGAGAGCAGCGGGAGCCCCGGCAGAGCCCCGCGCTCGGTTCGGGCACTGTGGCATCACCGCGCGTGTCCGTGGCAACGTGGAATTCCCGGCTCTGGCTCCGTGTTTGTCCGAGCTGGTCCCAGCGCTGCAGTTGCTGCGGTGCCGCAGTCGCTGCCTTCCGAGCGTCGCAGCTCCTCATGCTGGAGGAGGAGCAGCATCGCCACCGCTCCGGGCACCGGCGGCAGACTGTCCGGTGAGCTCTGTGATTCCACTGCCCATTTATTTGCTCCAGGCTTTGCTCGCTTTAAGCTAGTGCGGCTCGATGTTTTAAGATCACGTTTGGATTTATTCTCGAGTGGTGTCTGTTGCCTTCAAATGTCGTAGGACCTTCAAATGTTTTGTTTCAGCCCCTGCCATGGGCTGGGGCACCTTCCCCTCTCCCAGGTTGCTGCTCCAAACCCTGTCCAGGCTGATCTTGGACACTTCCAGGGATGGGACAGCCACAGCTGCTCTGAACAACCTATGCCAGGGCCTCACCACCCTCAATGAGGAGAATTTCTTTGTCATATCTATTCTAAATCAGTGGCCTGTTCCAAAGTATTCAGCACATATTCAGAAGTCTGCAAGAAAAAACTGGCACGAGCTTTTAATGACACATGGAACCAAGCAAATAACTTCCCAAGCAAAAGTTTCCTCTGCTGTTTTGTTCAATTATGGAACTCCCACAAGCTGCTCCATAGCACTCGATTTTATTTTTGTCCTAGGTGAAATAGCATGCTTTTTGAATTTATCCTTTTGTCTGCTAGTAAACTAATGATACCTATTTTAACAGAGGAATATTGCATACTCAAAATCTTCAGCACTCCCAGGTGACATTATCCAGATTTAGTTCTTTCTTTTCCTCTATGTGACTTCAGAGTAATTTAAAGAAGTTTTAAAACTTCGGAATGATGGGGATGTGACAGAAAGCATTTTGATTCTGTTATGAAACTACAATTGTGATGGTTTTGGTGTTTTGGAGTTTTTTATTTTGGTTTTTTGGTTTTTTGTGGTTTAGGTTGTGGGGATTTTTTTGGTTTTTTTCTGTTCATTATGAGACTTTGGTTTAAGCTGCAATAAATAAAAATAAAAGACTAGTGTTACAAAAATCTAATTTCTTAGTTCTCACGGCTATGTTTTAATGCAAAAGTCCTGTGCAATTTGTGAAAGACTTAGCAGCCCTTAACATAGCAATTGTTCTATTAGACAGGCAACCTTGTCTATTTGATCTACTTAGAAAATGACAGTACTATAGTTTGTCTCTCTTAGAATTGGTTTGAAGAGAAGCAGAGCTTGCAGTCTGCTTAGGAGAATGTATCTCAATCTACACAAACATAGCATTTTTTATTGGTGTTCCAAAAATTCTGACAGTGGATATTCTGCTATATATATATTTATTTCTCTACAATATTCAGGCTTGGAGGACTAGCAGTACATTCTGCTTTCCAAAGCTGACAAATTGCTGTTTTGATTATTACTCAAGTGACATGGTAGTAATGCTGTTGGATAACTGTTCATGAGTGGTTAAAAAAATATTTGAATGGGTTGACAAATAAAGTAAAGCATGTCTCTGCTAGAGCCTTAATGTTTTTATGATATAGAAGAGACTAATCTTTGATGTTCATCAAGTAAAAGTATATATGGTTCTTAATTCCCCACAGTTTACAGACTTAAAAAACTGCATTTTGACCACCATGAGTACACCCTCTTCAGTCAACATCTCTTCTGGGGAAGCCAATCGGTGAGGTCCAGTTCTTGATTTTTAAGTCTAGCAGTTTATTTCCTGCTTTTGTGGCTTACTTATTTTCTAGATGCCTGAAATTATGCAATTCAGAAGAACCCAGATATGGTGTGATACATACAAGCTGTCATAGAATCAGCAGGAGGCAGAGAGAATTTCTGCCAGCATGTAGGAATACTGCCCAGGAGGCACAGGAGGGTTTTCCACATTAATTGAGATGGTAGAGCTTGGCTCTAAGTTTTACCATGACCCCTGTGTTTTATGAGTTAATAGGAGTTTAATCCTTGGCACAGATTATTTATCTCTCTTCAGTCTGTACAAAACTGCCAGTTATATAAGAACAGCAAAATTCCACAAATTCAGACTTTGATTAGAAAATCAGACTGCAGTCTGCTCGTTCAGCTGCAGAAATTTAGCAAAATTACACTGCTAGGTAGTAAGGGAAAGAACATTTCTCTCTGCTGCAAAATTACTCTGCATTTTCTGTCAGCTGTGCAGTTGGAGCTAGTGAGAATCTGGTTTTGTGGAATGGTTATTGCTGACTGCAACCAACGGACTTGTGAAGTGAACACTGAGAATTTAGGTTTAGAGCTACAAAATACCTTCAATATCTGCAACGTAGAACTCAAGAGCTATTTCACCTGCTCATATGCTTTCCTGAAGATTCTTAAAGTCCTGCTAAAAATGGTGTCTTAAATAAAAGCTGCAGTTGGTAAAAAAAAAGTATTTTAGTTCAAAACCAAGCATTCATGAACTAGTAATATATGAAAATGGAAGTAGAAAACATCCTCTGAATTTTGAACTGCTTTGAAACTTACCAGGGACTTTGTATGGTTTCATCTTTGACTGAATCTTCTGAGAACTTTATGGTTGTAGCCCTTCTAGTTGTTACATGAAGATTGAAGGAAAAACCTCCAGCAAGTGGTAGTAGCAAGCTTTCATAAAGTCTGCATTTATTTGTCATGCTGTGATAATTAAAGAAAGTCTCATAGAAAAAACATTCTTAAGGCTACTTTCTATTTTATTTGAAAATGTTTCAGTAGACAACCAAAATGAAGTGGTTAACATGATAATACTTCAGCAGTTCTCTCACTGGTTGGCTTGGGTTTTTTGGTTTTGTTGGTTTGGGGTTTTTTGGTTCCATACTAAGGAAAAAAATTAGGGTCTTCTGATATACATTTTTAAGATTCCACCAATTGCATTGTGAGTTCAGAAGCTGCTCATAAAATGCAATTTCAAGAAAGTCTTATGCATTTTTTTTCCATAATTTAATGTAATGTTCTCTGTTTTAATACTCTAATGCAGATTTTTCATTTCCATAGCACCCTTAATTTGATCATTTTTGTGGTGTCATATAATTTTTATATTTAAATATTTAGACTCTGCAGATATAAACCTGAAATTTTATCCTTCAACTGTAATAATGTCTTTAAAGGCAAGATCTAATTAAGTTACCAATCCCCTCCTTGATGGCATTTGTGTCTTTATGCCAGGCAAAAAACAAATACGTGAGAAAACAAATATCATTAGGTAAATTTTTGGTCATTTTTGGTCAAAATTTTGGTTTATCGTACCTATGCATAAATGTAGAAATAAAGTGGTCACTTTTTATTTAGAAAGATCTATTAATTAAATGCCCAGTACAATATCACTTCTGTAAAAAATATTTCATGTAGACAAAGGTATGGTACTTAAGTCTTTACATTTCTGTATTATATGATACCAGTTCAGTGCTTAATTTAATCATATTTTTTTATTGGTGTATTTCATATTTATTGTCCATAAACTCTTGCAGTTTTGTGTGGAGAAAACAGTTATTGCAGTCTTTCTTAAGTACTTAATGTAAAAACTAACATATATCAAATAATGTGAACACTGATTTTCAGGTACTGAAATAACCTAAAAGTTTTTCAGTTTGAAGTTATAATAATTTCACTTAAAGTTATTTACCTGGGTAATAAATATGCAGATATATATATATATATATACATACACACACACATATTTATTTGTGTGAATATATAAAAATTATGCATTCTATGTTTAAACTTTTCACTTCATATATAGAAACTTGGTTTTGACTCTTTTATTATTGTTTGGGGTGCTTGAGGGCTGATTCTGCTAATTTCCAAATAGATTTTATTTCAACTGAAATAGAAGTGGAAATTAAGATGAATCAGGGCAGTTTGGAGGACTAAACCTTTAACTTGTGTTGTGTTTGTGGTCAGTTGCATGTCTGTAGTTTGAATGTGTGTATCTCTGAAGACAAAGGATGTAAAAGAGAGTTTTTTTCCACATCTGTGCCTTTGTTTGTTACACAGGTAACTCGTGTTAAAAAATGAGACTTTGTGGAGACAAAAAGCTTGCCGGTTTTTTTAACTTCCATGGTTGGAATGCTGTTTTTAAGCCTCCTGGAAGTTAATTATAAAAAATTCTGGAAGTTCATTATCAAAAATAAAGATGCTCTAAAATAATACTGAACATGCTTTGCTTAAATGCACTTTGTAAATCCAAAGTGCATTTCTCTTTTAAGTTCCAGCTGCCACATCTCTCCTATCTTGCAAAATAAGCAATTCTATATAATCCTTTCTTCAAAGAGTAATAGTAAGATCAAAACTGCACCAAGTAATTTTACTTATGTGAATGTTGAAAATTCTGGGCCATGCTTGAGTAATTGAAGTTAAGAAGTATTAAAGCTGCAAAGGAACACTTACATTTTTTAAAAACACATTTTTCAGCTCAGGTAATGATATGCAAGGGCCACTGTTACCTCCACACAGAAATCAATCCGAAATGGACACCACTGAAGATTTGAGAAGGAAACTCTACAAGCTTGAGAAAAAACATTTGGAATTGATCAATCAATACAATCAAGATGTAAGGACTTTTTTGTTTGTTTGTTTGTTTTATTTTTACACTGGAATAAATGTAATTTGTTTCCTTAGGTGCAATTTGTTTCCTTGAATTAATCCTCTCATCATGTGAATCAAAATCACAGTCACTAGTCGGAAAATAACAAAGCAGCAGCGCTGTACAGACCTCTCATCCCTGTTTGTAGGAACTGATACAACTTTTAGTGCCATTGCTAATAGTTTAAGGTGTTGATAAGTAACTTGAGCACTAGACAACAGCAAAGTCATGCAGAGGAATATGTTGCAATCCCAGCTGTGGAATTCTCAACCTAAGACATGGTTTGTTTGTTTGTTTGTTTGTTTGTTTGTTTGAGTGTTTTAATCCCGGTAATTCCAGAGATCCATTTTAGAGAATCACCCCACCACTGATGGAACAATGGGAGCACGACAAGAGCAAATCACTGTGTAAAAAGCAGAAATCTCTAAAAAAACATGGATATGGAACAACAAACTTGGCTTATTGGCTGTATTTAATCTAAACCAGAGGAATGAGTACCCACACCAGCTGCCCCTAACAAACTGCTAAGAGCAGATTTGTTACTTAGAGCAGCAATAATAATTCAAACTAAAGAAAATTTTAATTTTCTCACTGCTACTTAATTTAGGTACTAGTTTGCCACAAGAGCATCAGGGAAAACCTTTGTAATGGGGTTAAATTATTTCCCGCTAATGGAGCTCCTGTTAATAAGATGCTGCTGCTTTGCAGATGTCCTGAAAAATGCATGTTTTGCTTTCCACCTTCTTGCACTCAGATGGCTTGAATGTGGTTTCCTGGATCCAATTTCTGGCAGCAGTGACTACGCTGCCTATCTTATACCAAATAAAACCCCTTTTTGAAGTGTTTTCTTTGTTGTTTTTGATAGCATTCTGCTTGACTGCTGAACATTGTTAGAAGTTTGTGTTTACATAATGAGTTACTAGGTGTCTAATAATCTAGTATCCCAATGTGACTGTTTTTCTAGTTTTTAAATACAGTTATCAGGAAATTGCCTGTGGAATATGATTATATTGTCTGTCTTAAGGCAGAGTATGTTTGGAAAAGCAGAGGGGTATGTTTAAGGTACATGAAAATGACCTAGGAACAGGATCAGTTTGGATGAAAAAATTAAAAATATCTAAAATGTGCAGTTTCAAGACTGTATTTCAAATTCAGATGTGATAAGATGGCAGCTGTGAATGCAATTTCCAAAATATTTGTTTTCTAGATGTCTTGCTATGAAAAAGAAATAATGAAATTAAGGTTGGCACTCAAGAGAAGAGAGGCTTTTTGTCAAGTTCTGGAGAGTGAAATATCCTTTGCTAGAAGAGATGCTCATGCACAGATGTATTCTGCAGAGGATGAGCTGTGGGATGCAAAAGCAAAGCTTTTGGAACTTCAAGGTAGCTTAAAGGAAAAATTATGGACCAGAGGCCACATCTGTCCCAAGTTATTAAAACATGCAGAGATTGCACAAAGTTTTATGGCTACTATCTTTTTTGTAAGCTTCTTATTTTCCCATGTCTTGCTCATCTGTTTTAGTAAATTCATAAGAGTTTACAAAACCCTTGTTGTCTCATATGAATTAAATATAACCTGCTAAACCTATCAATCCCTTATTTATTTTTTCTCTTGCTCCTTTACCTTCTGTTACTCCTTCCTTCAGTGTGCACAGAATTGGAATTAAGGTGTCCCTCTCCACATCCTGCTTATCACTATGTCCAGCAGTTCTTCCTTTCACATTTCCGGGGGAAAACAAATAAAACTTATTCCTGTTTATTTGTTTGCATTCTTTTTAAGACCTTTTATTTTCTGCCCAAGTGTTCTCATTCTACTGGTTTTTTCTTTCATCTTTTCACACATTTCTAGCTTTCCATTGTTCATATCTCCCTCTTCATGTCATCTCTGGTTTTCTTTTTATACAAATAATGGATGTTGTGACAGTAGTATGTGGAAAGGAAGGGATTTACCCAGACATTTTTCCCCCACTAGTTCTGCATTAGAAACTGAAATGTTCTTAATCTTTCTCAGAGAGAGATTTCTCACTCTTAAAAGCTGGGGAGATGCATTTTTTATTACCTATGTAAGTATAATACTCTTTAAATTTAGCACCGGTGATGTATTTGTGAACATCTGGTGTTCACTGGAAAGACTGGAGCACTCCTGGAGTTTGTAACCTTACAAGGATGGAAGGTGACTGCAACCTGCAAGTGCACTTATACTGCCAGATTTTCTTCTTTATGATAATAAGAAATGGGCACTTTCACTCATTTGGAGAACACACACATTGTAAAATTCTTCTGGTTGGTTTAAATTTCTCAAACTGTTTTTTCTTTGGTTGGGGTTTTTTGTTTGTTTTGGTTTCTCTTTCATTTTGTTTGGTTCGGTTTAGTTTTTTTGTAGCATTTTCTTTACATTTTTGTTTTTGTTGTCAAATGTCAAAGAAGCCAAATAGTCATGCTGTTGCTTCTCATTTCTTTTTCAGTTTTTAACTTATTGCTTCTTGTTGCTGGTCTCTTGCAGCCTTGTTTGCTTCATGTGGTGTATTTGATAAGATCCCCACTCCTTGGACAGACCACCTCACTTGTGTCCTGTCTTTAGCATTTTCTCCAAACTGCTTTTCTGCTCTTCTTCTTGAGGCTTGACTTCCTGACAGCTGACAGGTTTTCTCCATCACTGTGTGCACAAATTCTCTGTGCTTATGTCAACACGTCTCTTCCGTTTTTTTCAGCCTTCTCCATCTAGGAAGAAATTTGAGAAGATTGTGATGAATTTGAAATAAAAATCTACTTGAAAGTGGTGATCACATAAATGCCAACATAGCTAGTTGTAGTCAGTAACTTAGAAGGTTAATACAAAATATTTTGACCCAAAAGCTGATTTGTGGAATGAAGCAAAGTTGCTAGTAAAACTGCTTACAGGAGAAGAATTTTTCCTTGGCATTTAAGCTTTCACAGAGAGGTATATGCAGTATTTCCCTATCTTGGGGCATTTGCTGAGTTGAAGATTTAAATTTCTTGAGCAGCAGTAAATTTCCCCCGAAAAGCTAAAGCTTTGCTTAGCCCAACATGCCTCAGGTTTTCCTAGAGTCTTTTTCTGTCTCAGGTGTCTGTCTTTACTGTTACTTAAACTGAGCTTGAAATTAATCAACACAGACTAAAGTATCCCATAGTATTTGGAAATAAGCTAGACAAGTGTTGCCAGAAAAATGCAATTAAGTTCCCCATGCTGTGGAGGCTTCTGTTGAAAGAGTTGAATTTTTATTTCTTTCCAAAACAATAAGAGCATTAATTTGTAAAAATCTCTAAAGTATTTCTATGTCCTTGTGTGAAAGATGCTACAGGAACACAAAATGTGGTTGTTTGTCTGTAGTGAAATTGGAAGTGTTAATGTTCCAGCATTTCACAGGATATCACAATACACAGAAGAACTTATGTTAATTATACCTTTTTTTCCTGAACATCCTTATTTGCAGTGCTACTTGACTATTTCTCTTTTTTTTTTTTTGTTTTGTTTTGTTTTGTTTTGTTTTGTTTTGTTTTGTTTTGTTAACTACAGAACTCAGTGACAAATATCAACAGAAAGCAGCAGAGTTTGAGAAAATGTTTCAATATGCTCAGCAGCAGTGGGAAGAGGAACAACAAAGATTTGCAGTGGAGAGAGATAACACCTGCAGAGTACACCTCACTGAAATAGAATTCCTTATTAAAGAAAAAACTCAAAGAGAAAGGGCTTGTCAGGTAGGATGTATTAATAGATGGAAAGATCCATGAGATGCTGACTGAAAACTTTTTTGGCACCAAGTGTGTGGTGGTTTGAGATTTTACTGGTTTTAGGGGAAAGATAATCCCCCAAATGTCCAAGTACTGCAAAATAGTTCTGAAGATTACAGCTTGATGAAGTTACACTCAGTGTGTAACACTGGTTTGGGGCTTTGATGGAATGTGTTGTGGCTGTTTGTCATGGTAAACACCTAACCCAAGATCCTTCTCAAAGCAAGGAGAAACACAAGTCAGTTTTTATTCAAAACTAATTCTTATAAAACTAGGCCAGGATATAGACTACTTTAAATAGAGTTTTCTTTTTTATGTTGGCAGGTATACAGCAGGGTAAGCTCTGAGTTCTGGCTGATAGCAAGTGGCTGAGTTAGTGTGTGGAGGCTCTAAAAGGTTTTTGCCTTCTGTTCTGTAGAAGCTACATTCAGAGAGTTTAATGCTGCATCAAAGATCAGTGTTGAAAAAGTTTGCCATGCTCTGTCAAGTGATGTTTGTCCTCAAAAAAGGACAAAAGGAGCAGTGGATGGCTCGGGACATTGTGTTCCCTGTCAGTTTCCTGTCAGTGTTCTCTGCCCGTGGCTGTAGAGGAAGAGATTTATAAATTATGACTTGGAATGTGTCGCAGTGTTTTGTGTTATGTATTTACAGGCCCGGTTTAAATCTCCTTTAGTTATTCTGAAGTATCAAAATGAATGCTAGGGAGATTTAATTGTGGTCTTAATACGTGCAGAGAATTGGGATTCTGAGCACTGATTGTCAGCAGCCAAATCCTGTCTGGAAAAAGTGCACTCCATGAACCGTAATTCTGAATTTGGCAGTGAAAATGCTGAGGCAGGCATGGGAGCAAAGTCATGGAGTATTGAAATGGGACTCTGGGACATGCAGGAAAAGTCTCCTTCTCTGCTTTGTGACAGGTTTATGGTGAGCTCTGGTGGGGTATCCTGTTCCAGGATAGAAGGTGTTGGAGTTTAATAGGAAGGGCAATAGCATCATCTCGTGGTTAGGCAAGAGATGAAAAAAAGTAGGAACAAACCACCAGTTGTGTTTTTCATGAGCAAATATTTGCAAGTGGCTACAGAAATAATATTAAACACATATTTCTATTATATATAATGATATATAAATATGTTATTATTATTATTGTTATTATAGTATTAGTAATGCCACCCCCAAAAAGTTAAAAGATTCTTCAAAACTCTGAAATCCTGCAGCTCATGCTGACTTGTTTAATGAGCTTGATATATTCACAACAATTTTAGTTTGCCAATGTTAATTACATTCCCGGTATAACATGTTTTAGTATTCTTGCAGCACTTTACAGCAAACTATCTGTTACTTATTTCACATTTCCCAGTTCACATTTGTTAACATCTGGAAGATAAACCTGAAGAAATACATATTTCTTTATCTTTCCAGGTATAGATTTCTGTAGAAATGATTCTTATTTATTTATTAATGTATTTATTTATTTATTTAACATTCTGAAAGGAAGGATTCTGTCTTGTTGGACATGCAAAGCTAGAGGATTTCCTTAAATATAGTCCAAATTCATATGGGCTATGGGGATTTTGTAGCAGTGATTTCGCAGAGCTGCAGAGTCCAGCAATGTCAGTAATTCTCCCAACATGTAGCTTAGTTCACTTTCTGAATGCAGAAATTGAATTTGGGACCAGCTTATTTTATTCTACTGAGGACTTCATATTTCATAAGTTTTTAAAGTAATTCACTTTCTAGGTAGAAGAAAATCTTTTTCAGAATAACAGAAATTAAAAGTATATAGTATGTAGGAGTAACTGTTTCTAAAACATCTGATTTGAAGCTTTAGCAATTAAAATCAGAACAAAAATGAACTTTTGCCCTCATGCATCATTTCACCAAATGCACCCTATTTCTATCACTGCCACTAAGCTGGGAGACAGAAGAGATTGGAAGAGCTCTACTCTTGAAGGCAAGATTTGCTGTGGAGATCTGGCTCTGATTTTAGTGTTACCACAGCATGTGATGTTCACGGTGATTTTGGGGCCAACACAGATTTCTTGGGGATGAATTAAAAGTGTGTCTGCTGTTGGTTAAACACTTCTCTTGACGTGTGCTGGCGGTTTTAGATTGTAAAATTCTAACATCTTCTGATGCAGTCTCCACTCCTCTGTTGAACTCTACTGCAGTACTTCATCTTAGAAAAAGATACATCTCCTCTTGATGCGTTTATTTACTAATTTGCCTATTTCTCTTCAGGAAATGAATGCTGTCCTGCCAAACATGCTCAGGAAGTTGAAGGATATGGAGGGAGAGCTCCATGGCTGCAGTGAGATCCTGAGGTTCCAGGCTGATCATCTGGATCTCAAGGACAGACAGAAGGAGAGACTTGTCAGGGAGCTGGAGGTAAATCTTTCTGCCTGCTGCAAGGAGTCTCAGAAAACACTGGCACAAATGAGAAGTTTCATTTTTGAGGGTTGGAACCTCTGAGTTAGGCTATGAGTGCCTTGTGTTTGATTAACAAAATGTGGAGTTTCTCAAGGAAAGGGGGATTGACAGGTGAATGCTGCGAGTCTGGCCTGGACTGGTGTTTGAACAGCAGATGGGAAGAGGTTTATGTCACTGGGAAAATACTCTTAGCAATACAGAGGTATAGGGGGAGTATTTGTGCAGGATTTGTGATTTTTTTTTATTTTTAATTAAGAATGTTAATCAGATAAACCTTGTGAGAAGAGGCAAAGCTTAAACCTTTTGGCTGATGTTGTGGAGTAGGTTTGGTAAGCTCTGTACTGTTGCTGACTTTCTCTCTAATAGGCCTTCTACAGATCTCTGTTTCTCAATATTTCCTTTCATGACTGTGTGAGATTACACAGAGTTTAAATTTATTGCCAACAGCTAGTATTTTAAACTTTTATTTATTTATTTTTCTGTTCATATTTCCCTAACAGAAGTGCTTAGAGTAAGGATTCAGTCCCACATACTTGCTACTTTGCTCCACCTTTTCAAAATCAATTACTTCACTTGTATCTGTGTAACCTTAAGTGTCTGAAATTACTTTTAATATTCATGTCTTTTTCTTGATTTTTGTTGCATAATTTGAAGGCAGGAGTCATTTTGGGGTGTATTGGTCTTTTCAAATCTGTCATCACTCTAAGTGAAAAGATTTTTTGATAGAAAACAGTGCAGCTAAATTTGCATGTGAAATTCTATTATAGCAGCTCTGCAGTTACTGCTTTTGCTAAAAGCACTTTTTCAATTGAAATTCCATGTCTAGGTCTTTATATAGAGATAGTGAATGTGAAAATGCAGCAAGAACATAATTCTACATCCATTTCTGAAACTAAACAGAAAATTCTCTTTTAATATTCTGGATGTGTCTTTTTTTCTCTTTTATTTATTGATAGGAGTTTTCACAGTTCCAAAGTGCAAGTAGTTCAGATATCACAGATTGGCTTATGGATAATAAACTAAATAAATAATCTAATAAATAATAAACTAATAATCTGAACAAATAAAGTTGTCTTTGCATGATGTTATCATCTTTCTGGACTTAAATATTTTCAAAATATACTTTTAGGTAGCTAAAGTGAAAATAAATAAACTGGAGGAAAATGCTGAAGAAGCAAGATTAGCACATATGGAATATAAAAACATTATAGAAATCATGCAGGTAAACTTTTTATTAAATATTTGGTAGAAGTTTACAGTTAAACAGTAGATGAACTTGTAAAGCTACAATCTTCCAAAAATGTTAAGAGTTCCTTGCTCTGGTGAAAAGACTGAATAGATTTTTTGTAGTGAGTGGAAAGAAAATTTTTCACAATAGTTAAACTGTTAAAATATCCTGTCCTATATCTTTAGAATGGGCACTTGGGTGATTTTGGAGATGAAGCTTCTCTAGGTGTTAGATACTAATGCATCCTGAGACTGCAGTTCCAAATGTAATTATGCAGAGTACATTTCAGCTTCAAAGCTATTATATCCCCAGTTACCAGAGACGTTTGAATGCCTGGAAAAATGTAATAGGTGTATTTGAATATTAAATACTTGTATTATTAAACTTCCTCACACAGGGTTGGAGCCATTACAGCAATTAGAGTTTATTTAAAAAAACAGTTGTGGAAAACCTGTAAGAAGATTACTGAGGGATCTTGTACTGACTAACAAAGCCTTCATACTGGATTTTTGAAAAACTAAAAGAAAAGAAAAAGGAATTTAAGCTTTTTTTTTCTTGTTTGGACGCAAATAAGCATTATCACTTCTTCAGTCAGTTACTTTCAGCCTTTCACAAGTCTACTTAAAAAAGTAGTAATCCCCTAGAAAACTTCAATAATATAACTAATTGGAAACAGGAAAATCCAAATACCATGAAAGGACAACAAAATGTGCTTTTGATCAGCATATCTCTTTCTCTCTGTTTTGAACCCTACATATTAATACATTTTTACATGTGTTCAGTCTTTCTAATTCCATATAGAATTAAAAAATATATTCACATATAAAAAGCAAAACATAATGGTGAAGAGCTTTGAAGACCATGGTAGTCTTTCCTATCTCCCTTCAACTGCTTTGTTATCACTTGGTAGTTAAGAATTCAAGAACTTGAAGATGCTTTAAAGGAAGAGCAAGGCAGCAGGAGAGAAGATGTTTCAGTGGTAGCAGAGAAAGGTTATGAAGAGACAGAAAATGCACATGAGAGAGGAAAAGAAGTGTAAGTTTCCTTCTGAAGCCACTGTAAAATGACAGTAGACAGCTTGAGTGCAGCTCGTAGTTTACATTCCCTGCAATTTTCAGTTAGCAGAAAATTTAGTGCAATGTGCCAAACCAAAGGTTCAGAACCTGACAGTCCATTCACAGCAGGTCCATATCAGTAACCAAAGGTACTGTGAATTGGTAGAGAGAGTAACTGGCCTGTTACAGATTATTTGCCAAAACAAAAATTTTGAAAATCATAATTATGGTAGGGTCTAGCCTCTAATAGAGGCTGGGGTCAGAGTAGGAAAACATATCCAGCAGGTCTAGAAAAGATGGCTTTTCTATATACACTTACATTATTATAAAAACATTGTTTTCCACTTCAGTGTGCCAGTTGAATCTCTGTCATGAAGTCGTGTATCATTTATAGTGGGTAATCTTTGTTTTCAATTTTTGAATGGCTGGGCAAAGCTTTAATCAGTTAAAAAATACTGAAATGTGGGATAGCAGAGGAAATCACTTGGGATATGCTTCCTGCTCAGCACAGTCTGTGGTGTCTGTGGCAACAGAACTTGGATGACCTCTCTTTGAGCCTTGAACTATCTGGGTCTGTATACACAGGTGTTTCTGTTGACTTACACAAGGAGTAGTGGAGAACAGAAGAAACTGGTTTTCCTACAAAAAGGAAGTTTGTGGTCTGAGCAATTCATTCAAGATTCATGGTTGTTAAGATGTTTTAGTAAGACACTTAAAACTTGAGCTGCAAAAGACTGTTGTCCTTTGCAAGCATCAATTTTAAGGGAGCTTTTGACTTTTCTGACACCATGCCTAAATACTCAGGCAATCTTTTTAAATTCTTCCTTGGATTTCTCTCTCTCTGCTTCTGTCTCTTTCGTGCTGTTGTTTGACCTTGCGGTTTTCTCATCATCTGGCTGTTTAGTCATGCCAGGCTGTTGATGTGTCTGTTTGCCTGATTGGCACAGTACAAGAACAGATTAAAATTCTAGGTTGTCTGCTTTAAAAGTCATGCCAGAGTAGAGTCAGGCATGTGGAAACCTTAGAAGCAAGAACTGTACTTGAAATCAGGATTGATGATGCACAATGTGACATGATCTCTCTGAAGAGAGCTGTTGTGTTAACTAAAATAGAAAGAATTCTCTTTGTTATATGTAATTTTTAGGCCATATCCAAATAATCGATTGAATTTCATGACATGAGGCTTGGTAACTAAACACATGAGCACTTGAAAAGACATTCTTAGAAGGAATATAAGTTTCTTCATTTAATTAAAAAAGGCAAGCAACTTCAGAAGCCATATGATGTGCTAACATGGTATCTGCCATATTCATTGATTATCCTTGAAAAGAATATAATGCATTTGACAAAGTAATTTTGGCTAAAGTATCTTATTGTGGAAACTTTCCAGTTCCTCAAATGTGCAATGGAGAGAGGGGGCTGAGGAAAGGAAGGAAACTGAAGAACCCTCTGGGAGATTTGTGGATGCTGCAACCAGCTTCAGCCTGAGTGAAAGCTCAGTGGTAAGAACAAAAAGCCTGTGGCACACAATGTTTAGGTTTCTTTAAACATACTGTCAATATATTTACTGTACTAAGGATTTGCTGCATTTGCTGTGCTGAGCTGTGGAAGAACACTGCCATTCTCTTACCCTGGTTGTTATAATGCTACCTTCTTTATAATTGAAAACATGAATAAAGGCAATCAAAGCCTTAGAGAAGCTGATTGAAAATGTTTTTTACATGATATGAATCTATTTAACTGAAGAGTTATTTTCAGAAAACTGTTATTTAAAAAGTATGGGTAAGATGAATTGGCATTCCTAATTAAGAAGGCATTTTGTAGATATGGAATATGATTTCTTGTGAAGAATGTTCTATCTTGCTAACCAAACTTGTCAAGTTTCATCAGCTACCATTGTAGAAATGTTTATTTTTTATTTCACACAGCCTTTTGGTTTTAGTACAAATATTTGATGGTAAAAATTTTTTGAAAAGTGCTTGTTTGAAGGTGGCAAAGCAGAGGAGATTTTTTTGTTGCTTTTTTTTTTTTCCCCTGCAATCTTTCTCCTCTTACATGACCACTTTGGGCCTTTCTACTGTCTTTACCCAACTACACTTTGAATAACAACTTTGTCATTTTTTTTTTGCAGCTAATAGCATCAGGGACAAAGGAAAGTTCTTAGGATATCTAGAAAATCTCTCCTTTGATATCAACTCTTTGCAATGTAACATTTTTTTGGAGATGGCTTGGAAACTTCTCTTCCTCTCTCCAAGCCCTGAGCATGGAAAGTGAATGTGGTCTGCTCTCTGCTGACAGGAGCAGAGACCACATCAGAGAGTCTTCAGATTTGTGGGTGTCCCTTGTTCAGTTGATGGAGTTATTCCACGGTTACTCTGCCCAAGTAGATCTGTAATTATTAAACTGGAAAAATAAAATAAAATCAGATTCTTCTTTTATCAATCTGGGAGACTAACAGCTTCTTCCATGCTAGCATTAAGGTATTAAAAGACATTTGCTGGCCCAGTTAGCCTGAAAAGTAATTTCATCAGGCACAAAAGGAATTCAAAGAGAGAAAAGCAACTGTCTGCCCTAACCACAGACAGCAATGATTGCTATTTATAAGTACAAATTACAAGCTGAAAATATTCTACTAGAAACCTAAAGTGCTTGCTAGCTGTTGTTGTGGTAAAAGTTTTCCTTTTTATTTGTCTTTCTTAGTAAAATATATCTTATACATGACAAGAATTCAGGACAAGATTCCATTCATGATCAAGATTTCTGGTAATGGAAACAGTATTTAATGGTGTGCTCAAAATTAGTGGTATGTTCCTGAAAGGTTGGGGAAAAGAAAGGATTGTCTCACTGTCATTCATAGAGCTGGTTGTTTAAATTATTTGATCAAAGGATTTCAAACCACAGGACTGTCCTGAGCAGGTAATAAAAATAGTCATTTTTGGAAGAGTTGTATTAATGGCTCCCTTATGAGATTAGATATTTATTGCCTTGCATGGCTTTGTGTTTTTCCCCAAGCTTTTTGTATGTGATCCTTATGTGATCCTGTTTACTCCATTGAGGCAGCTCTGAGTTTGCTTTCCGAAATGAAGAAGCAGAAGAATGTAGCAGAAACTAAGAGTAGATAACATTTAATATTTGCTCTTGGTCTTTGCTACACCCATGCTAAAACTGTCAGTGTGTTCTCTTCCTTTCATTTTCCCTTCCTGCTTTCCTGAACTATAGGGTATTTTTCTTCATATTTACACCACTTTTATGCTCCCTGAATATGTTCTTTCCATTCTAGTGTGAGAATATTATATTGATTTCTGACCGTACTGATACAGTGGTTGACATCCTTTGTGCTCATGGCATTTGAGATACAGCTTTGTATTATCTTAATCAAAGTTTCAAAGTTGCTGTTATGTACTTAAAGTATGAAGAGTTGAATTGCTACTGCATGCTGTTGTTGCTAGAATTTATTTCTAGGTTGAATGAATTTATTATAGCACTATTAAATATTAAAATAACTGTAAATAAATGAGGCATGGCTTGTGGAGTTTGTCTGATGGAGCTGTAGGCTTATTTTGGCCAGTGATTCAATCATACATGCACAGGATTACAGAATCACTGGTTGGAAGAGATCTTGAAGATCTCTTGGAAGAAACCTTAAAGATCATCAAGTCCAACCCATGCCCTAACACCTCAACTAAACCATGGCACCAAGTGCAACATCCAGTCTTTTTTTAAATACACCCAGGGATGGTGACTCCACCACCTCCCTGGGCAGACAATTCCAGTATTTTATCATTCTTTCCTTAAAAAACGTTTTCCTAACATTCAACCTGCATCTCCCCTGGCACAGCTTGAGACTGTATCCTCTGTTTGTGTCAATTACTGCCTGGAGAAAGAGACCAACTCCACCTGACCACAACCATCTTTCATGAAGTTGCAGAGAGTGTTAAGGTCATGTCTGAGTCTCCTTTTCTCCAGGCTGAACAACCCCAGCTCCCTCAGCTGCTCCTCACAGGATTTGTGTTCCAAGCCCCTCACCAGCCTCGTTTCCTCCTCTGGATGCACTCAAGTGTCTCAACATCCTCCCTGAACTGACGGGCCAGTACTGAACACAGCACTCAAGGTGTGGCCTCATCAGTGCCAAATACAGGGAAAGAATGACCTCCCTGCTCCTGCTGGCCACACTATTCCTGAGACAGGCCAGGGGCCATCAGCCTTCTTGGCCACCAGGGCACACTGCTGGCTCATGTTCAGTCGGCTGTCGACCAGCACCCCCATGTCCCTTTCTGCCTGGGGACTGTCCAGCCACACCATCCCCAGCCTCTAACATTGTAGGGGATCATTGTGGCCAAAATGCAGGACTCACCACTTGGACTTATTAAGCCTCATTCCATTGGACTCTGCCCATCCATCCAACTATTCCCAATCTCTCTGCAAAGCCCTCCCACCTTCCAATAGATAAACACACAGTCCCAGCTTAGTGTCATCTGCAAATTTACTAATGGAAGACTCAATGCCCTCATCCATGTAATCAATAAAAATACTGAACAGAACAGGCCCCAGCACAGACCCCTGGGGGACACCACTGGTGACTGATCCCAGCTGAATGCAGCACTGTTCACCACCACTCTCTGGGCCTGACCAGTTCTTCAGCAGTTCTGATCCAGCCAGTTCTCAACCCAGCACAGAGTGCTCCTGTCCAAGCTGAGAGCGGCCAGCTTTTCCAGTGAATGCTGTGGGAGACCGTGTGAAAGGCTTGGTGAAGTCCAGGTACACAACATCCACAGCCCTTCCTGCATTCACCAGGCAGGTCAGCTGGTCGTAAAAAGAGATCAGGTTGGTCAAACATGCCCTTCCCCTCCTAAAACCCATGTTGGCTGGGTCTGATACCCTGGCCATCCTGTAAGTGCTGTGTGATGGCACTGAGTACAAACTGCTCCATAACTTTACCCAGTACTGGGGTCAGGCTAGCTGGCCTAAAATTACCAAGATCCTTCTTCCTACCCACTTGGTAAATGGTTGTCACATTGGCCAGCTCCAGTTATCAGGAACCTCACCAATGAGCCAGGACTGCTGGTAAATGACGCAGAGCATCTTCACAAAGTCATCTGCCTGCTGTCTCATCAGTCTGGAAAGGATCCCATCTGGTCCCATAGATTTATGAATATCCACGCATGTCAGCAGTTCTCTGACTGCCTCCTCCTGGATAACAGGGGGACCATTCTGCATCCAGACACCATCTACCATCCCAGAAGGACAGTTGTCTTGAGGACAAGCCATCTTCTCACTAAACATTGAGACAAAGAAGGCATTAAGCACTTCTGCCTTCTCATCTGCTGTTACTAAGTTCTCTCTCTCAACCAACAAAGAACAAAGGTCTTATCCTTCATTTTACCATTAATATACATGTACAAACATTTTTCTTTTGCTTTACAGAAGTTGCCAAAGTAAGTTTGAACTGAGCTTTGACCTCCCTATTTTTTTTCCTACATGCTCTAGCAACCCCCTTAAATATTTCCTGAGAGACCTGACCCTCCTTTCAAATATGATACATTCTCTTTTTATTTCTAAGTTCCCTTAAAACTTCGTTGCACATTCAGGCTGGGTGTTTTCCTTGTCTACTCATCTTTCAGCACACAGGGACAGTATGTTTCTGTGCCCTCAACATTTCTGTTTTGAAGCACACTAACTTTTTCTCAACTCCTTTGCTTTTAAGAGCCGTTTCCCAAGGAACTCTTTAAATGTCTGCTAAACAGGCCAAAGTCTGACCTCTGGAAGTCCAGTGTAAAAGTCTTATTGATGTTCCTCCTGATTTCACCAAATATCGAGAACTCTATCATTTCATGATCACAGTGCCCCACGCAGCCTCCAACCATCACTTCTCCAACCAGTCCATGTCTATTTGCAAACAACAGATCTAACATAGTCCCTCCCCTGACAGGCTCACTTACCAACTGTGACAAAAAGTTAACCTCCACATTCTCTAAGAACTTCCTAGACTGCCTCCTTTCTGCTGCAATATATTCCCAGCAGATATCTGATTGAAATAATCTAGAAGAACAAGGGCAGGTGATCCTGAAACATTCTCCAGCTGCTTATTGAAGAAGTTGTCCTCCTCTTCTTCCTGGTTGGGTGGACGATAACACACTCCCAGTAGGATGTCAGCCTTGTTGGCCTTCCCCTTAATTCTTACCCAAAAGCATTCTACTTCATCGTCATCAGTTTCAATTTCCATGGCATCAAAATCCTCCCTAATATAAAGGACCACCCCTCCACCTCTTCTCCCTTTCTTGTATCTTCTAAAGAGCTTGTAGTCATTCAGTGCAGTGCTCCAGCTGTGTGAGTCATCCTACCATGTTCCTGTCTTGGCAACTACATCACATCTCTACTTCTGCACCATGGCCTCCAGCTCCCTGTGTTGATTACCCGTGCTGCATGCATTGGTATACACGCACGGCTACTGATTTTACTCAGTAGCAAGTAGCAAGTCAGGCTTGCCACCCTTGGGCCTGCTTCCAGACAGCCCAGCTGCATTCCCCTCCTTCTTCAAACCTAGTTTAAAGCCCCCTCCATGAGTTCTGCCAGTTCATGAGCTAAATTTCTTCTGCCTTTAACAGAGAGATGGAGCCCATCCACACTAGGTACTGTAAAAGTTGCTCCATGATCAAAGAACTCAAAATTCTGCTGACAACATCAACCCTTGAACCACTTGTGTACTTTCCTATTCTTTTCATCTTTTGCTCAGCCACCAAAGAGTACACTAGCACAAAGAGTGTACATTACGTGTGCTCCCGCCCTATCAACCACTTGATCCAGTGTCCTAAAGTCCCCTTTAAGTCCTCTTTTCAATCTCATCACTGCCAGCCTGGAGTATCAGCAGTGGGTAATAATCAGAGGGCTGAATCAGCCCAGGGAGTCTCTCAGTAATGTCCCTCACGTGGGTTCCCAGGGAGGCAGCAGACCTCCCTGTGGGATGGGTCCAGTCAACATATGGGGCTCTCTGTTCTCCTCAGAACGGAGTTGCCCAATAGGATTACCCTTCTTTTCTTCTTTTTTAATGTTAGAGGTGGTTATCCCTCTGTAGTTTCTCCAATCCGTTAAGGCAATTCCCAGCAAGCTCTTTATTCTCTTCCAACTCTGCATTCATCTCCTCAAACTGTTGGGATAAACTGCTTGTAAATCCTACTGTACCCTGAGGAACAGGTGGAAACAGGACGCTTCAAGGCACACCAAACCATCTTTGTTGTTATGAACACACGCAGGGCAGCCCATACTGGACCAGTCCATTGTTCTTCCATCTGTGGGAGCTTTGTTGAGTAAGTGCCCCGTGACTAGTTGTCATGAGAAACCAGTCCTGGTAGGCACCACCTGCGGAACAGCCACTTGGCGTTCCTTCCATCCCTGGCCAGTGCAGGCCTCAGGCGAGGGTTGTTGGGCAGAAACAGACGAGAGGCTCAGACAGATTCTCACATCACCCTGTGACCAATGAGCACCACTGAGAAACTCCATCAGCATGATGTCGTGACGTTGTAGCAACTTCAGGACCCATCATTGGTAGCACATCCCGAGAACAGGGACAGGGAAAACGAAAAACCGGGGATAAGAAGGAAAAGGGAAAAGGGAAAAGGGAAAAGGAAAAGGAAAAGGAAAAGGAAAAGGAAAAGGAAAAGGAAAAGGAAAAGGAAAAGGAAAAGGAAAAGGAAAAGGAAAAGGAAAAGGAAAAGGAAAAGGAAGGAAACAAACACGAAAATAATAAAATAAAATAATCACAACAAAATTGATTAAAACAGTTTTTCAAACTAATCCCAGTCATATATAACTTTCAAACAACTAAAACAAAACCAATGAAATAACATCCAAACAATTAAAATTCAAACAATTAAACTTAAATCAATTAAATACCATCCAAACAATTAAAATTCAAACAAAACAGTATCCATTATAATACTATTAAATATGTTTTTATGATTAAAACAATTATTTTCCAAAACCATTTTCAATCAAAAGCTTAACATTACTAAAACTAATACCAATCATAACAAACAACAAACAATTTTAATCAGTTTGCTGTTAAAGGTCTGACTTTTGCTGCTCGTGTAATTTGTCTGGTGTCAATAACTTTAGGGGTATCTTTAGCAGATGGAGTAGTGATCAAACTATGTGCTTCCATTGTTGATGCCAATCGTGTCAGCCGTTTTACCATTCTCCAATTCAGGAAGTATAGAATGACTGACAAAATAAAACCGATCAAAACCAAAATCTAAAGCACAACAATGGGATGACACAATTTGTTTAGGATGCCGGTAGCAGTAGGTGACCACTCAAAAAGAGTATGCCACCACTTGAATTCAGCATCCCCTTTTACACTTTCTAAAACCCGATGTATTTCTTTCACATTGTGATGAACTGTCACCAGGGTCTTCTGTCCATTTTTCTTGATTTTCCCCAAGATCCCAATTAAGTCCTGGTAAAGCAACAATTGTGTAATCAAAGTGAGGTTCATCCCAATGGGAGCAGGCACTAACTGATGAATCAGTGTAAAATTGGATTGCAAAAGGTGATAAGACATAGCTGGAACAGTTTAGGAAAAATCACAGCCCATGATTGTGGTAAAATTACAAACACAAAATTTTAAATGATTTTTTAGATCTACTGTTACATTTTCTACAAACACTGAGTTGCAAGCAGTTCTTACACACACACATGCATTTCCTATGTACACCAGCACTGTTGCAGGAGTCTCATCAAGATGTATTTCAAAATGACAGATATTTTGCTCTGTGTCTAAAGAGATGTCTTGGGCCACAATGGCATTGCTTTCACAAATGAAACCCTGTTGCTCCCGAGCATCACAAGATTCCAAATTAACAGTTTACCATTTCTCACCAATTTGTCGGGCCCATTCTCTATGCTCAAAAGGATAGAGAATTGAATCGTGATTCATTCCTACTGCAATGATGGGGTATATCAAATGCACTGAAGCGTTGCTTATTGTCAGCACAAAGGATGTAGCTGTGTTTGTACTGGGGTTGTAAGTAAATTTTACCATATTCCACCAGGACTGAAACTTCCTTCCAAAATCATTAGCATGGTCCCAAATTATTGTCTGGATTTCAGTACGGAAGATGCCTTCTTTCCCTTCCCTTATAATTGAGGCAACAACTGTTTGCATCCAGAGCTGTGCCTGGATACAGCTGAGGGCTAAAGAGATATTGTTTTGAGCAGTACCAAGAGCATCAGTTATCAATTTGGGATCATTTACATTTGCCTTTTCCCAATCTGGTAAAATGTTTGATAATAACCACTGTTGCGTCCCCAGGGCTGTTAAAGAGGACTGCAGAGGTTGTTTCAATTTGATCAGGTGATAACCAATTTGTCCATTAACACCTCTGAATCAATGCTATTTAAAATTCCCAATCCTGTTCCCACAACACCGGTTATGTCTCTTGTTTGTTTCTTGAAAGGATCCTCCTTGTTTTGCAACCAGGTCGTTTGTCCACCGCTAGAAAAGGTGAACAAGCTGGCTGAATTACTGAGACATTGTTTTGTATTGGCAATTTCAATTGTTTAAAAGACCATGCTGAATTAAATAATATTAGCTGTTGGACATTTTTCCGAATTACCCAAGGTCCAATTTAAAAAATTTGGCTTCAGCACAACCAGAGGTTGGGTCGTGGATGTTATAGGCGTTACAACATTGAGTTCCCCTTTATATTTTGTATTGGTTTTCCCACACATAATTTTTTTGGGAAAATTGTACAACAGTTCAATTTTGATTTTGAATCTTCACAAAATAAAACGCAGCTGTAAGGTCCTGTGCTGTAACTGTATACAGGTTTGATGAGGGATTCAGCAATTAATCTTCACGTTCCATGGTATAATTCTGTGAAAAGTAAACACAACAGAATCTGCCACAAAGAGGCAGGAGGTTAAAATGATGGAACTTTGCGGACAGAAATTCTGTCAACTCCCAATCATTTTGCTGCCAAGAAGGAAGCCACTCTGTACCTCCTTTAAACACAGCATAAGAGTCAGTGTAGTTGCAAGCAAGAGAGGCACTCCACACTTCAAGCTGGAAAACACCCCAAATAACCATCAGCACCCCAAGCCAAGAGTCACCCCGTCCCTCAGCAATAATTTGCTCAGCAGAAGCATTAGTGAATGAAGAATTAGTGAACAAAGATTGTTTGGGGGAGAAAGCAGAGGCTACTTTAATTATTGAGGCAGGTTTGTCATCGCTGTTTCCCAAGTTCTCAGTTTTTGTTATTGCCAGATTTTTTACAGTTCCTTCTGTTACTGAGGATTTCTGGGCCACCCCGTCAGGGGGGGCAGTCCCAGTAGAGGCTGTCTTCAAAAACTTCACTTCCTGAGAAGGTTTTTGAATTTTCTCTGAGGCAATTTGCAAGTTAGGGCTTTCTAGGTGGGAAACTATTTTCTGTTGCACATCCCTCACTTCTTCTTTTTCTTCTCCTCCTATCAATACATCATCTATGTATTGGTACACAGCTGCAGTGTCAGGTTTGGGTTTTTGGATTGACCATACCTGGAAGTTTTGCAAGTCTTGTATAGCCGGTTTGATCTCTACTTTGGCACCAGAGAGAAGAGGGAATTGTTTTACATTTACAGGTGATTGCATAGGTGATTTATGGCCAGCAGTGAATTTTATTTCATGTATAATTTGCAAGCAGGCAGCTTTTTGAATGTTTTCTAAGAGTTGGTCTGGGATGCCTGCTATGCCTAGAGGATCACGTCTTTCGAGGGGGCTAAGTCCCCCAGCCCAGTAGGCTGCACACTGTGTCAGAGACCGTGGAACACGAGCGTTTCCAGTTGTTAAGAAAACTCCAGGCCCCCAGTACCCATTGACTTCTTGTTCACTTAATTTAATTTGATCTCCTCCAGTGAGTGAAGCTCTAAAAACATACTTGGTCTCTGATTCTTGGGGGAGACATTAGTATTCTTTCTTTAATTTGGCCAATTCAGTAGCAGTGTATGGTATTTCTTTGGAGGTTATGTGGGGGTCAAAATCCTCATTGTTCAGGTATCTATATTCTGTTTTAACGAGAATTCTCATTTTAGAGCAGCAATTTTCCCCACAATTTTGTATGTGTACTAGCTCTCTCTGTGGGTATATCTGCTTTATGTGTTATGCTTCCTTTTCTTCTGTTTCATTAGGTGTATCTGCATGTTGTGAGGCATGTGATAGTTGTAGCAAATAGTTGTGATTACTTTCCTGCTCTAGTTGGTTTTGCGGAGTTTCTATCTGATTTGTTTTCTCCTCTAATAGCTTTTGCAAAGCTTCCACCAGGTGTTGCAAGGAGTCTATCATTGCATTTTCCTCACTCACTCGTTTAAAACGAGATTCTACAGCTGCTGAAAGACAAGCGCCTAGAACTAGCAAAGTGTGGTTTTATTTTTCTTGCTCAGTTTGAATTCCATTTCCTGTTGCAAAGAATGTATTCTATCAATCACATTTTCTAAATTAAACCAATTACTGTGGGCCCAGTCTTCCCCCCCTTGGGAGGGTCTGGCATTATACTTAGCTAGTAAAATGTAAAATGCAGCTTTATCATTTTCAGACATTTTTACAAAGGGACTAAAACCACTCTCGGGGAGACACACTTAAAGTTACACAAAAAGCACAGCTGAAACTGTGAATCCCTTCTCGTCCCTGGAGCGGGTAAAGAGACACACTACTTGGGAGGTACTAACTTAATTACAAAAGCCACTTGTCTCTTCGCTATCCCAAGTAGTCAAATACAATAATTATACAACAACTATAACGATATTCTGTGACTTACGATTATGTGCGAGGGGGAATAAACACTTCAGGGAGGTCAAGACTTAACACCCGGACTTCTGCTGGGAACAACCCCCTCTCTTCCCTGGGTAGCTGAGGGGACCAAACCGCTCGGGAGGTTCTCTTCAGTTGCACAAGGGTTGTCTCCTCAACTCCACCAAGCAGCTAACAACAAAAAACACAAGTCTCATTGTCCAAGTTTAGGACAAATTTTAGGAAAAAGACCTCCAAAGGGCCCCCTCCCCCCCTTACAATTCCTTCCTTCACCAAGCTCGGAAAGAATTTTCTTCAGGGGAAAGTGGAAAAAACTTTTTATTAACAAAATACAAAAGAAACACTTCCCAGCACAGACCCAGATTGAGATGAACTCGGCAGATCTTCGCCGGGAAGGGCAGCAGAGCTTCTTTGGCAGACTTCCAGAGGTGGTCTCCGAAGTTCAGATCCGTTTCCTCTGGAGCCAGTGCAAATCTTAGGGATGGGGGGGTGGGGGGGAGGGGGGGGGAAGAGGGAGAGGGGCAGTTTAGGCAGCCGGGGGGAAACCAGCTGAAACAGCGGAGGGGGGACGGGGGGGGGGGGCAGCAGAAGCAGCAGCGGAAGCAGCGAGCAGCAGCGAGCAGCAGCAAAAAGCCCCAAAAGCCGAAAAACACCCGGCTAGATAAAACAGCCCGGGGGAGGGGCCGGCAGCTCCATGGTGGGAGGTAGGGAGAGGAGCTAGTCAAAACATAACCCATAACACTCATCTTTTGCTCAGTTGAGACCCTTTCAAAAAATTCTCCGATAACTGAAATGGACTTGATTATCCACCGGGTCTGTGCGCAGATTGCGGGAAGAACCCAATACCACCTCCCTTGCTTTCTAACACTGTTCAGTCCTTACAGTACTGACAGGCTAGGTGTGGCTGAAATGGCACAGGTCTTCCCTGGTACAAAGTGCACAGAAACCCCAACTCCCCCAGTATCGGGAATCCAATTCCCGACTATGCCAAATAATGTCACGGTCCGCCCAACCCGAACGGGAGTCGTGACTGGTTCTTTTATGGATCTCAGAGCTCAAAAGACATAGCAGGGGACAAAACCAGTTTACTTTTACAGAAATGCACTTTATTTAGTGCCAACCAAAATGTGATAGTGGGAGAGAGAAAGAGAGAGAGAGAGAGAGAGAGAGAGTGAGAAAAGGGGGTTCGGGATTATAGTTGCCAAGACGGGCAGACGAATCCTCGTGGAGCCAGCCAATAGATGTCTGTTGCTGTCTGGGGAGACCTCGGGGGTCTCCTCTGAGAAAGTCACTTTTATAGTCCTTTCCCAAAGCGAGTGGCTTCTGGCCAAAAGGTGGGAAGATTTATGGACTATTGTAAATGGAGCTCGTTACCCTGAGGAACAGGTGGAAACAGGACGCTTCAAGGCACACCAAACCATCTTTGTTGTTATGAACACACGCAGGGCAGCCCATACTGGACCAGTCCATTGTTCTTCCATCTGTGGGAGCTTTGTTGAGTAAGTGCCCCGTGACTAGTTGTCATGAGAAACCAGTCCTGGTAGGCACCACCTGCGGAACAGTCACTTGGCGTTCCTTCCATCCCTGGCCAGCGCAGGCCTCAGGCGAGGGTCGTTGGGCAGAAACAGACGAGAGGCTCAGACAGATTCTCACAGCCTACAACCGAGCTCCTGACCTTACCTGGTGGCATTAATGGCGATTGTTGATAGAGGCTGCTACTGGCTCCATACACCTTGTAGCCTTTGGAATTTACCTGCAAAGAATTCAACAGATTTCCTCAAGACCCAGTGAAATACTGGCAAGAGTGATGCAGCAGATCCAAGACCCACTGCAGGTTCTCAGCTCTTGCAGTACCAGAGAGTCCCAGAGGATGTCCCACCCCATCCAAGTGCACCCTCATTTGCCAGGTCGCCTGGCCAGCAGGGCAGCACTTACTCAATCCAGGCTATTGGCCAGGTGTTGGTTGAGCCTCTACTCCCTCTTGAGGATCTTGTCAATGTCCCACTGAAGGTCATCAATCATGGTCTTCAGGACAGACACCTAGGACTCTGCTGCCTCCACCCTCTCTTGTAGCTTGGAGAACTGCAATCATAGGAGTGTTTCAGCCAGCATATTGTATAGAACCAGCTTTTCCTGAGGCAACTCGGGAATCATTTTTCTCTTATCCATCATGTGCTTTTCACCTTTTGCTGTGATGACAGACTATTCCATGAACTGTACTGAATTTTATACTGGCCAAATCCCAAGACAGCAACAAAAAATAAAACAAAACTGAAAATGGAGAAAGAGTAGGAAGCTGGTAACATCTGGCAGAATACAGCAACAGCCACCTCAGCTTATTCAAAGGCTTTATTGATTTTAATCCTTTCAATCCCTTTGCCCATCTGCTCTACAGACCACTTAAGTATTCAGAGGTCTAACACTGAGCAAGACCAGCATTCACACAATTTTTAGGAAATCTCCCAAACAAATGCTGTTAATAATGTGAAGCCTTTAATAACTGGGACCATCTTGTAACTGGTGTCATTCCGTTGTCAAATGACACAGAGAAAGCAAGGACTTCAGAATGATAGGGATGTCATCTCAACTGTTCCAGTCACTTCAGCATCACCTGCCCCCAGTTCTCCTGCTCTTCCCTTTGCTTGAGAAGCTAAATCCATTCAACTCACTGACTTGCTTATATCCTTTCCTTTAGTGATGTCACAAGCAAATCAATCTGAATTTTACAGAAAATCTATGTATAGTTCTCCACAACAACATAATTTTCGTAACTTTCAAACCACACTGCTTCTGTGTCTCTCCAAGGAAATAAGCTGCTTTCCAAATTATGGTAACCATAAATTATGTTAAGCAGGACCCTAAAGCAGACTTCTTTCTCCCTCCTTTTTATACCTCTTGAGGCATGACTCTGTGCTTCTCCTGAAGAACATCATCCAGCTCCTGCAGCCATCCATTCTCAGGCGACAGGTAGGAATTCAGCTCCACTACTGCTTCTTCCATCAGTGAAATATCTGAACGGTGTGTAGAAAAAAGGAAATAAATGGAAATCAAGGAATACTGGTTTTAATTCCTGAACAGCAAAGAGAGAAAAAAGAAAGCAGAAAAGGAAATTTCTGAAATTAACTTCAGTTTATTGCACCAACCCACACGTGCTTCCTGAGGGCCTGATCTCCATCCAGACAGCTTTGACTTGTACTCTATAAGCAAAAGGCTCTGCAGTCTAACAGTGCTGCACATTCCTGACCCGAGGGCCATCCCCTCACACCAGAGATCACTTCAGCTGCGTTAATACCAGCATCCCAGAGCATGCTCTTGGAACCCAGGGACACCCAAATGATGCCCAAATTCATGCATAAACCTGCTACAACAGGTGACCTGGGATGACACCAGGCAAACACACCATGACACCCTGTGACAACCACAGCACCTGGGTGACAGGTGAAACTAGAGCACCTGAGGGCAGGCTCACGTGGCACTAATGTCAAAGCTATACATTTTATGATTGCCAGCCAAGAATACCAACATTTCCCTACACCAATGCCAGACTTGGTCAGAGCACACAGAAGGCACACCAAGCACGAGCTGATATTACACCCAAGGTGTTGTTCAAAAGATTAAAACTTCTAACCTTCAGCTAATTAATCTTTTTGAGCAGTCATCTGAGTGTGAGGTGAATCTGCTACATTAATTTTTAGAAGCTGGTCATTTGGCTTTGTCTGCAGAACTCTGCTATACTCAAAACTGACAGCTACACTAAGCACATCATGCCATTAGATGGGTACAATTTTGCTCACGACTCAGAGGAAACTGAGCATGTGGTTGGGCATTCCTATACGTTCTACTAAACTGCAGAGGAGAAGGAGTCCACCATCAGTTTGCAATGCTGATTTCACTTCTTTAACTGCAAGTGTGAAGCCTTTTATGTGGTGGCTGAGGACAGCTGGCTGACAAGGTTCAGCTGTGCTCTCTGACTTCTCAGACACATGAACACAGTACTGGCACAAACAAGCTGCTTCTTAGCCCAACATGCTGGGCAGAGCCCTTAGCATTCAAGTACAGAGGTAGCTACAATGCACTTCTAGATCATGGTTCTTTATTGGAGGTTTTAATAATGAAAATCATCTGGCATGGAGCGAGTTTAAGGATGCCCAAATCTCTATTACTGCACCTCTGCCCAGGTGTTGCTTTGGGGATCCCATAAGTAGCAAAGTAACAGAAACAAATCTACTTGTGTTCTAACCGAGAGTTTGTGCCAGCCTGTGCTGACTCACAAATTCTGGTCCAATATTAAGCTGTAAAAGACACCAGCAGGATCAGCACTGCGAGCAGAAAGTTGATGGGGAAAACAATCACTGCCCTGGAATGATAAAAAGGAAGCACTGTACCTTATCACACTCTGCAGAAAAGTCTTCATCCACAGTCACTCTCTGTTTTACTGCATTAACAAAAATGAACCAGGTCAAACTTTAGCAAATGACTGAGATAGTATGTGGCACCAGTTCACTGCACAACAACCAAACTGTTCCTATTGAATCTACATACAAAGCCAGTTGAAGCTGAGGGCAGCAACACCCTGGATATAAATGAGCCCTGTACTTGAAGGGCTCACAAATCCTGAACTGTAAAGCAACTTAGAGCTGTGAAAAGTGACACTCACTTTTTAAAATTTCTAAGATTTATTGAACCTTAACAAAATACAACAGAAGATTGAATAAGGAAAAAAAGCAGCGCTGGAAGTTCCCATGGCTCACAGCCATGTGCTTGCTTACAGAATGGATGTTCTGCCCTTTATAGCCTTAGGCCCTCCTGAAGTCTTGTCAGTCAACTCCTTCTCTGTCATTCTTTGGTGCAGACTACTTTCTTACACCTTGATTGGATGTCAGGTGCAGTAACAAGCTAGCCCTACCCAAATGCCCCGACTCCCCAAGCCATCCTGTACAAAGGGGAGGGGAAAGAGGACTATGGGAGAATATATTACAATAACATCATTATATAACTACAAAACTTATCTTAGCATACAGACAATATTCATCCTTTAATTGTAAGAGCTAACTATCGCATTTTTCATCCATAACAGAGCCAAGGTTTGAAAAGACCCATTCCAAGAGTTTTCCTCTGTACCAGGAGAGATGCGGACATGTTTGAAGAGAACCCATTCCTAACCCAATGCAGTCTGAGAAGCTCTGGACTAATAGAGAATCACAGACCAGCTGAGGCTGGAAGGAGGGACTGGAGGTCGTCTGCTCTGTGCTGCTGCATGAAGAAGGCTCAGCCAAAGCAGGTTGCCAAGGGCCCTTTCCTGACAGCCTGAGCATCTCCAGGCACAGAAACTCAGCCATGGTCTGAGCAGCCTCTCCAGTACTTGATCACCCTCAACATTAAAACAAGTTTTTCTCATATCTGAACAGTATTTGCTGTAGTTCCCTAAAATATTACTGAACAAAGCTACAAGAAGCTCTTTAAAGACTTTCCAAAATGAATGGAGCAGCTGGAGATGAAAAATGGAACCAATTAAATCCTCACTAGACCTGACTGCATTCTTCTGCCACAGTCACTGATGCTGTGCCAGCCTCTAGCCTGAAAGAAATCAGAAGTGAATGAAGTGCAGTAAACCTGATAAAAAGCTTGTCGCTATGTACTTCAGGCAGTGCCTTGCTGAGCAGAGCTGAGTGTGTCCATCCTGCTGAGCAGAACCTTAGGACACCCTGAACAGGAAGCCTACCAGGAGAAAAAGTTTCTTTTTTTAGCTACATCAGTGTCCCTTATCCTCGTGTAGAGCAGGAGACAACATGATGATAAGAATGGATGAATAGTCAGGAATTACAGGTTTCCACTGCCATTCTGTGCCACTGCCCCAAAAATCCCTTAAGACTCTTCTCCCTCAGTATTTTGGGTCCAACAGAATGGTTACTCTCCCATATGCACACTGACACAGGAGTGAAAAAACCCATTTTTTCTTTCTTAAAATTTCTGCAACTCTTATTCTGGAAAGAACATAATGATGGACCTCTTAGGAACTCCTCACATTCCTTTTTTGCTCTGCTCTGTTCTAGGATCTGCCGTGTTTCCAGTGTATCAGCTTTTGAAGGCATGGGAGCATTTAAGTGGATGGTAGAGTATAAATCACTGTCATTAAGAAGAGAAAAAGGGGCAGAGGTGGTCAGCAAAGAGGGGTTTGGGAAAGCAAATAATGGGAGAAACTATGATTTCTTCAGTATTTGGAGAAAGTAACATGCATCTTAGAAACATGCACTTTCCAGCATGCCTAACCTGTTCCTAGGACGTCACTACGGGAACCCAACTGGGGTGCTTGATTGTATTGTTTATTTTGGGCATTACTATTCCGCCAGTTTTCTCCCCTTCTTCCATATTGGAGCAGGATCCTGGCAGGAGCGGAGCTGCGGGAGGGAGGGAGACAGGAGCGGCCGTGCGGGGCTGTCCAGCGGATTTCCAGATTGGGGAAATCACCTGCTGGAATCAGGCTGTCCCGAGGGGGATGCTTCCCCTACCCCTGGGGGATAAAGGGGAAGTGCAGTGAGGCTGGAAGAGCAGGGAAAGGGGGGCCATGAAGTTATGGCTGATGAGCAGCCACAACTGCTCATCAGGGCTGGACTTGGCTACTGTAGCTGCGGCGCCCGAGCCAGCAGGGAAGTGGAAACCCTCCAGGGATCCAGATGCTTCGTGCTTGCTCTGGGGATGTGGCTGTACATGGTGACGAGAAGGAGGACAACTGGTGAGAGCCTGGCCAAGCCTCAAGAAAAAGCCCTTCCCTTCGAGAAGGTGAATGCAACTTTTGAGAGAATGGGGAAAAGCCATCAGCTTCTGCCCTGTGCTTGGTACCACCCAGAGGATGAAGAAGCGTGGCCAGAATCTCTCTGCTCTGAAATCCAGGCAAGGAGCTGAGGACTGGGCACGCTGAAATGCCCTCTGTGTCGGCTGTCCTGCAAGGAGGGCAGAGAGTGGAGGTGGGATCAGCTTTTCTTACCTAACACCCTCTCCTCTTTGACCATCACCACTGAGGTAATTGCTGTTAATCCCGCTGCTTTACGGGTCACCTTGTGCTACCTGGCAGCTCTCCCAAAGGGAATGAGGAGCGCCTAAGAAACCTCAAGTTGCTGACATTTAGAATCAAAGTCTGCTGAGGAAATCTGAAGTTTGTCCTGTGATGCAGCAAAACATGGAACTATGGTGATGTACACTACAGGTTCTTCTAAATGTTTTTAGCAGCACAGCTCTTGCTGGGATGGTTTGTATTTTTTAGGGGGGCCCAACTCCCTGTTTGGCACAGGAGTGCAGCCATCAGATCTGTGGATGCTTGACTTCTACTGCACTCTGCTGCTGTCAAGGGGGGACAGACACATTGCAGAAATATTATATGGTACCTGACCTACTAAAAGCTATCAGAAAACAAGAAAAAATGCAGATGAGAAAAGCTGGCCACCCGGCCCAGTAATAGGTGCTGCTGTAGGATCAACACACAAGTGTAAGGTACCACTTAATGGTGTGAGCACCATTACTCCCACCACTGCTATGGCCCAGCTGGGACTGTCACAGCCCATGACATTTCCATGACATTCTCCAAAAGTCTGCCTTTGTTTCCCTCTTTCAACCCTTCGTAGACAGATGACTCTATGGCTCTGACCACATGACTTCATCCAGCTGTTTATATGCTAGGAAAGAAATGACTTTTCCCACTGACACTGACAAGTAGATAGGCCAAAAGGAGTAATTTAATATTGTAACTGTACAGGAATTAGTTATGTCCTTGTCTCATGGGGCAGGAAGGAGAAGGCAGATGTTCTCTCCAATATTCTGGAGGAATCTAAAATTTTGCAGCTTTTAAACATTTTTCAAATGTTTTCCTAGGAACAACAGATTAAAAGTGAGATTAGTGACATAAGAGAATTTGTGTGAACAGTCTAATTGCCCTGATTTTGTGTAAGCTTCTGACAGCCAGGCTGTGAGATGCTCAGGGCAGCCAGAGAAGCAGAACAGGAAAGTCAAATATGGCAAAATCTAACTTGTGTGTGTGAAGGTGGATGTTTGCCAAGACTGTGTGTGTATGTGTGTACAAAAAATATTACATATTTATATGAATGTTTCAGTTTAAAATTCAAGGGCATCTACTTTTAAATTGCATACTTTTAAATAAGAAGTAGGAGTCAATGGCTCAATTACATGTTAATATTGCTGTGGCCATGTATTTCACAGGGTCTAGAGAGGAGAAGACATCTGAGAGAATCAGACACACACATTACCTTTAGCATACACAGTGAAATAAATTGGTGTCATTGTTATATGGCTCCTCTGGGGAGGAGAGAAAAAAAACCCCCACATTTGGAAGTGTGTGAGCAGCAGGAGGGAAGCATGATTTTACCCCCAAAGAGGTAGAAGTTTGTCCCTCCAATAAATTCTAGACTAAGATACCAGAAATCTGGCTCTGCTTGGTGGCTGTGATCTAAACATTGTTATGTCACTGTCACCAGACGGTGGCACCCGAGTTCTATGCCTTTAACAGAAAGGAATTTCCACACATCCTGCATCCACCTTGCCTGTTGTTACATGTTTGAAGGACAGTAACAAACACACGAAGTCCTTTTGAGCTTGCTTAGATCAGAGCTCCTATGTGCTAAAAAGGCCTTAGGGGTCCTTTGCTGGAAACTTAAGTTTGGGTCATCTGTCCTCAACCATCCTGTCCTCAACTAAGGCATCAAAGTCTTAGTAAGAAGGCATTCCATTTGAAGAGAGAAGAGAAAACCCTTTCTTTCTGTGGTGACGAGCTGTGAATCACCAGATTGGGAATTTCAGCAACAATTTCACTGGATACGGGCTGAATTTTTTGTCAAATTATTTTTAATAAACTTATTTACAAGCAATCTTTCTACAAAATAAGCAACCCGTCTACAAAAACTCTGCTAATAGTCTCTTCTTTCTGTGTCTCACTGTTTGTTTTCCTGATTGGCAGATCCACCTTTTCTTACCGTATTTGACAAAGAAAGATACTCTCATGTTCATGCATTGGCACAGACGTTATCATTTTGATCCAATCCTCACTCAAAGCATGTCTTATTACACCAGGTTTCTCAGGCCCTTTTCCAATCAAAATTGAGGCATTTTAACAGGGACCTGAGGTAAACTCAAGCTCTGAGTGGTGGAATTTAACTTTGGCTGATTTTGTATAGAGAGGGTACATATTTCACAAAATAAAAAAAAGGTAATTTTCTGTGAGAGAGAGTGTTAGTTGCAAAGGCACTGGCAGTTTCTCTCCTGAAGTCAAAGTTTGATTTTGTGTATTTTCACACCAGCTTTACAGACATTGTATCCAAATTCAGCAGATGGCAGAATCCAATATGTGCAAATAAAACACACAGTAAAAACATTAAAACACACACCTGCCAAAAATGCATAGAGAATTAGGTACTTTGGTCTGTGCTTCTTCACTGCATGTCTCTATTCTGGAGTAACTTCATTTCCTCTGATTACCTGTCCTGACATATTTGGGAGATTCCCCTCCATCAGCTATCTCATCTATGTACCTATAGGCTAAGGGCCAGCAACATCAGTGTCCCATGCCATGACTCTGTTCTTCCTGGCAAGCTAGGAATGTCATGTTGGCAGCTAGGAAGGACAGTGATTTTTAAATGCTGATTAAGAATTACACTTTATTGTTCTATTTGGAAGCCCCTGGGCAACTGTGCCTACTTTCTCTTAGAATTTCTACCTTGGTGTCAAGCATTCCTGGACAGAAACTCCATCTACAAATGGTTCCTTCAGCAAGCTGTTCCAGTTCAGACATTTGGTGTGGTTTGTATTTTTGCAAACTTAATGCAAATACTAACACGCAGCACCTAACTGTGCATTTTGGGGGGACCATGTACTGCTCAGATAAACTGTAAAATTACTCCCTTTATAGAGGCCAGGTGTTTGCCTTCTTGCTTTTTTGAAAACAAAATGTTAGGTTAGTTGTTTTGTTAAATGGAATAAGTGCACTGCATTCCTCTCATGATGCAAGTTTATTCCTTTGATTATTTAAGGATACACAAAACCACTACAGAGATTTTTAGAGGTACAAGTACAGCCAAAGTATGATTACATGTGAGGGAAGTACGTACTCTTTTCCAGTGTCATTCTAGTATCACTGTTATTTCTGCACAGAATGGTCAGTATGATGGATCTGCACACTAACCCCTTAGCATGACATCATCTACTACAATTCTTCATTCCATTTGCTAATCTGAAAAGGCTCCCATTCCTAAATTAAGTGAAAAAGATAAGCATCATATCCATTCACCTTTTTATCTCTGTGAGGACCCATAATCCTATGCTTAAAGTGCCAGATCGAAGGGTTAGAAGCCCTGGAAAGACACACACCAGCAATTATCCAGCTGGAAATACTTTTATATATACTTCTGAAAAAGTTAGAAATGTAAGGTGGGCTGCAGGGCATTATTTAAAGTGTATCTAAATATCTGACATGCTTTTTTCAAGATGACTCCCAGAGATTTTCTCTAATAGCCTGTGAGACCATCTTACAGATGAGACTGGGAAAAAACCACTTCCAGTATCAGCTTCAAGCCAAACCAGAACAACAAACTCTGACTTTGAAGAAGAAGACCAGCATTGGTCTTGGTCTCAAGAGGGTCTTAGATAAGGTATTTAATGAAAAGTATTTGTAATTGCTATTAGATGCCTCTGTTGTGGTGGAGAAACTTTAATACACCATGGGGGTTGTCTCTCTGCTAAGATGGGAGGAACGAAATGTAAAGCAAACACTGTACATCAGGGAATGTTATGTGCCACAGCTTCCTTCAGCAAAAAATGAATGGATCAGGAAGGACAACATGGAAGAAAACAGAGAAACATAAGGCCTTCAACTGGACTGCATTCTCAGCTCCTTCAGAGCTTTCTCTGCTCACTCTCTGGCTGGCAGGTTCCTAATGTTTCCTACAAGCACTGACCTTGGCATGCAGGTGCACAAGAGAGGCTCAAGGAAGAAGTGCCCTAAGGAAGCCACTGTTGAGGAGAGAGAAATCAGGTGTCTCACCTGTCCATGTAAAGGCCAAAGGGGTCACTACAGGAGCCAAACAAATGGAGAAACTACATCATCCTTCAGGCCAACACTGGGTCTCTGTGGTAAAAATGTGCCAATGTCCAAGGTTGCAGAGGGTTTTGTTCCTGAGGGTATGATGTTTGTCCAATGGTTCTTGAGCTATACTTCCCTCCAGGAGTACTGGCCTGCAAGACGAGGTGAAAGAAAATGAAGCAAATAATCAAATCTACAGGCCTAGACTTGGTGTATGGTTGTAGTGTGGATCCATATAAACTGCAATGCTGATACACCATTTATACAGAAGATATTTATACAGAATCAGTATTTTTCATGGAAAAATTTTGCTAAGCAGCTGGTGCCTATATTACTTAGACCAAAGTTACAAGGTGCTTATATAGCTTGAGTTATGTCAATATAACCTGATATATCTATATAACCTGATATCACTATAAGCTAAATCATGATTTTATATATATCTGTATAACCTGATACCTATAGAACCTGAGTCATAACATTTACATCTATATAACCTGATACAAATAACTTTTTATGTGGTGTAATGGCTAGTATATAGTTAATTAGTGACTTAATGCAGAATAGACACACACACAAAAAAAAAAAAAAACCCAACAAAAAAAAAACTTGCCAGGTGGATAGGTTTAGAGATAGCTAAGTATAGTACTAATGCGAAATTGGTAAGTGCAAAGCCAATTAGCCAGAAAAGAAAGAATTTAGGCTGGTTAAGACAAGACAGACCAAGGAACACTGTAGCTGTGCATGCTCTGAAGACAAAGTTAAAAAGTTCAGATACAAAGAAGACCTTGGAAGCCTTCATCAAAGACGCCCCACGACCCCCAAACTGGGGAGGTGCAAGCACAGTGCAAAAGAGCTGTCTAATAACCATGAGCTCATACTATGTCAATTAGTTCCAGCGCCTATGAGATGATGTTGTAAAGACATAGCAACACTAAGCAATACTTACTGCATAAATATATTACAGCACTTGACAAAGGGGGGTAAGTGAGGTGGAGATATCCCCCTCACCACCAATAAACAAATACCTGCTCTATAGACATTAGTCTATAGGGATTTATTTCCAGCCTATCTTTTGGGCATCAGAGAAGTTTGCATGTCATTGCAATACGGGTGGGTATCTCAGTGGCATTTGGGGGGAAAATTTGGCTTGCAGCTGTGCACCCCAATGTGGGCATGCTTGGTCTGACAACCATTCTTTTCACTATTTTCACTTTGTTGGGGTTTTTGTCCCAGTTTAAAGAATTTTTGCCCTTATCATACTAACAGAGCCTGCTGGGTTACACCCAGGATCTTTTGACAAAGATCTCTGGACAAAGGGATAGGTGGGAGATGACTTCCAGGGGGGGCGACTGGTGCATCCGCCGAGCTCGGAGGAGGAGGAGATCCCGTCTGCAGCCACGCGGCCGAACCCAGGAGAGCCAGGCGCTCTGCGATCACCTGCCCCGCATCTGCCCCGCTCCAGCCTCCTGCCTCTGCGGACACAGCTGACCACCAGAACCCACATGGTGAGCGAGGAGCTGCCCTCTCCAGCCCGTTCCCAGCCGAGACCGGCGCGGCCGCTGCCGCCCCTCCCGCCTGTGCTCCCGCCTGCTCTCCGCAGCTGTGCGGGCTCTGTGCTGCTCTATCACCGGCAGCAGACACGGGCCGAGCGTGTCCGCGGATTCATAAAGGACCAGAACCGAGTTGTTTGTTCTGTTTTGTTGCTAATTTTAATTACTGCTCTTGTTTTCTGCTTGTACGCTTAGATATATTAGTACACAGCTGCTATTCCTACCCCCTTATCTCTGCCTTAGAGTTCTTGATTCAAACAAGGGAGTGAAATAATTAAATTCTCTGTTTCAAAGAGGAGCTTCTGCCTTTATTGGCAGACACCTGTCCTTCAAACCAGAACACACATGTGCCCTGTGTTACAGGACATCAGAACTTGCTCTTTCATTAAATCTGATCCATCACATTTTGCTTTTCCATATACCTACTGAAAAATATGTTTCCATGCTAGGTTTTCCAGTGAGGAAAAGCAGTGTAACATTCAGGAAGTCACTGAAATGGCACCAGCCTGACATAGCTCCAGGAGCACCTCGACCATACTCTCGGGCACATGGTGTGACTTTTGGGAATGGTGCTGTGCAGGCCCAGGGATAGGACTCGATGGTCCTGACATAGCCCTTACAATTCAGCATATTCTGTAGTTCTGTGAGCTTTCCAACGCCTGGGCATCACTTACAGCTTGTTGCCTGCTTGTTTAAATCTGCCTTCTTGTGGAGAAGACTTGAAAGCACACAAACACCAACCATCAAAGAACGCCTTTTCCTACTGACATTTTCAGCCACTCCGTTTCCCAGCCAGGGGCTGGGTTGAGGGTAAGGACTACGTTTCCCATGAGGCTTTGCGGGGCGCGTCAGAAAATGCGTCATCTTCGGTAGCCGCGGGAAGGCGCCCGGCGCCCCCACTGCACGGCGGCGGTGGCGGCGCTGCGGTGGCGGCGCGGCGGAGACCGCGGCTCGGCCCCGGGGGCTCAGAGCGTTCCGGGGAGGCCGTAGGTGTCCGTAGGGCACAGGGTGGGTGGGGGGTGGCTTCTGGCCTTCTCCGCACCCTGGGGCTGGGCCTTCACCCGGCCGTAGCTCTCTGGAGGTCACTTAGCCCGACACGCCCTGAACAAGTCCCTCAGGATTTGTCCAGGTGGCTTCGGAACGTCCTTGGGAAAGGCGACTTGGAAGGTTCTCTGGGCAACCAGCGCCCACCGAGGTGCGCTGCTGCGGGCGGGTGCAGTGGTGCGGAGTGGGAGCCTTTCGAGCTGGTACTGCTTTTGTTAGGAGTGGGAAGGGAGGGATTTCACGGGAATGAAATTCCTCTGTAACATTTTGGTTGAAACCACACATGCGTTATTGACTAGATTGTGGCATGTGAGAAGCTAATTTTTTTTATTTAAAACTAGTGATGATTGTTTTTTTACACGTGGGCAGTGATTTCTGTAGTAGTGTTTATTTTCTGTTATGCTTTTTATTCACAGCAAATTAGAAAATGGAGCTGTAACAGAAAACAAGTAACTAATCTTGTTAAAATGCTGGTTTTACTCAGATGAATGAAATAGGTGTGTGGGTGATTGCTCTGCAGAGGCAGCCTGTGTGGGGAGCATCGCTTGGGGAAAGCCTGTGCACTTCTGGATAACAGACGTGATGAGTCCATGGATGTGTGAAGTGTCTGGATTGAGTGTGGTTTAGAACACCACAAATACAAAAATGCTCTGACTCTGTCTTGAGTAGGCCAGAGGCTGAAAATGTTTCTGTTCTCTTGGCAGCAGGAAGGAATAAAGAGAAGTGGAAGCAGACCGAGCAGTTCCTGAGAAGGAGGAGAGGAGCAAGCCCAGTCTGATCTGCCCCCTGCCATGCAGCCGGAGTTACCTCCCTCCCGAGGGCCTGCAGAGCTGCCTCGAGTCCCACGTCAGGGAGCTCTTTGGGCCCTCTCTTCCTGAGGACTGGCAGCAGACTGCCTTGCAGGAGAGCAGGCTGAAACAACAGGCTGGCAGCAGAGCCAGGACACGCTGTCCCCAACTCCCAGCTGCACCGGGTGCGCCGTGCCGGGGACATGCTGGGCTTCTGTGGCACCCCCGTGAAGGACGGGAGCAAGATCCATGAACTCGAGGCCGCACAGCTGCCCCTGAACTTGAAAATCATCTGGCAGCACTGAGTCCCCCCATGGAGCATCCCTGTGGTGCCTGGCTTGTGCTGCAGGGCAGCAGCAGAGCCCTCTCGTTGGGGTGAAATCTGTGAATTTCACTACTAAAAGTTCACTGAACTGCTCAGATTTGGCTGTTCCTGTTCTCTCTTTTCCCTTCAAACCAGTTCTTGCAAGGCACTGGTGCACTGTGGGCACTGCCAGTTGCCCCCAGCCCTTTCCCTGCTGCTGGGCACCGCCAGGGTCCAGTGGGGATTGACAAGGGGGCCATCTCCACAGTTTGTGCTCTGCACCTCTGTGCTGGTTTTGGCTGGGGTAGAGTGAATTTTGTTCCCAGGGACTGTTACGGGGCTGTGTTTTTGGCCTGTGCTCAACTCAGGGCCGATGCTGCTGCTTTTTTGCTATTGCTGAGCAGGACTTGCACAGAGCCAAGACCTTTCCTGCTCTTCTTACTGCCACACTGGTGAGGGCTCTGAAGGTACATGGGAGGGGACACAGCAGGACAGGTGACCCAAACTGACCCAGGGGATATTCTAGACTATATGGCATCAGGCTCAGTGTATAAAATGGGGGAAGAAGAGGGAAGCAGGGGACATTTGGCGTGATGGCATTTGTCCTACCAAGTCACTATGATGTATGATGGGACCCTGCTCTGCTGGAGGTGCTGAATACCAGCCCAGCCATGGGAAACAGGGTATTCATACCCTATTCTGCTTGGTTGTGTGTGCAGCCTTTGCTTCCCCTGTTAAACTGCCCTCATCCCAATGCATGAGTTTTCCAGCTTTTACCCTTCTGGTTCTCACTGACTGGCTCACACAGATCTGCTTTTCTTCTGCTGTGAAATCCAACCCTCTGTAGCCACTCCTGGGATGTGCTTGGCGAGCATTGGAGCAATGGCAAGCTCTGGAATGCTTTTTCCAGGACTGCTGAATGGCACTGTAGGTGTCTGCCTGGCTGGATTTCTTCATGCTGCTCCTGGTTGGCCCAGATCTGGCTGTCAAAACTATGAAGGAGTTGCCAACAGGACTGGTGTGAGGATTAGTCTGGGTTACCTGTGCTAGCCTTCAGGATGCTGTGATCTTTCCATTTCCTTTTCTTACAAAGAAAAAAAAGAAACCCAATATGAAAATCTGTTCAATGGACCTGTTTCATATCTTACCATATGTCAACAAGAGCTCTCATGAAATGAAACACTCAAAAGTGAAAATTTAGGTTTTCTTTCCAGAGTATGAAGCTTTATGGGTTTTATAACATACAAGTCAGTTGAGTCTTCTGCTTTTATTTACATTTACTTTCACTTGAAAACCATCCAAATACTACATAATTACAGTATACTGTGGCCTAATGTCCTGGTTTTAAGGACAGTTATCTGCCAGTAAAGGCAGAAGATTTGCTTTGAAATGGAGAATGCAAACCCCCTCCCTGCAAATAGTTATGAATTTGAAATGAAGGGGCTCTAGGCAAAGATATGGGAATAACAGTTCCTTACTGGTGTTTTGGTTTGAAGGACAGGTATCTAGTAATAAAGGCAGAAGTTTCCCGTTGAAATAGAGACTTTAATTCCACTCCCCCAAGTATTATAATTGTTTGAATTGAGGACTCTGAAGCAGAGATAAGGGGGTAGGAGTAACAGCTCTTTTACTAATATATCTAACCATACAAGCAGAAACAAGAGCAGTTGTTAAAACTGCCAAGAAAACAGAACAGATACCTCGGCTCCAGTCCTTTCTTTATCTGCAGGCACTCTCTCTGCCCTCGGTCCCGGTGCTGCAGACAGACCAAAGCCCGGCAGCTGCAGCGGGAGCACAGGCGGGAGGGGCGGCAGCGGCCACGCCGGTCTCGGCTGGGAACGGGCTGGAGAGGGCAGCTCCTCGCTCACCATGTGGGTTCTGGTGGTCAGCTGTGTCCGCAGAGGCAGGAGGCTGGAACGGGGCAGATGCAGGGCAGGTGATCACAGACCGTCTGGCTCTCCTGCGTTCGGCCGCGTGGCTGCAGACGGGGCGTCCTCCTCCGAGCTCCCTGAAACACGAGTCCCCTCCGGAAACACAAGTAACCCCTCCAGAAGCCGCTGCCACCTACCCATTTTGTCTAGAGTCATCAGAGATGCTGGGTGTAACCTAGCCGGATCCATTGGCATGATCATGAGAAAAATTCTTTAAATTGACACAGTAATAGAAAAACACTCAACCCCCCAACACCACAGCAAATATTTTCTCATCTGTACGACAACGTCAGAAGAAGAGTTTGCGTAGGCTTCTTCCACCCAATGCTGAAACTGTTTGAATTACTTCCAGTAGGTGTGACAAGATCATTCAAACTAAATGAGTTTAAAATGAAAAGCTATTATTACACAGGTTGAAGGGTCTGGAGGTGCTCATATTTAATTAGAAATCATTTCCATTCAGTTTTAAGTGAAGCCAGCCTACACCAGACACAGCTTCAGTAACTCTGTAACCACTTAAAGATTTTCTTTTTATTCATGTTGGTTTTGGGAAACTGAAGTTTAGTTTCTATTTTATGGGCTGTTTTCTGATAATTAGCTGAGATTGAATTTGCACTTTTCCTGGTTACACCAGTTAGAAAAAAGAAATTTCAGTCTCATACAAGAAAAGTACAAATTATTTTTGGGTTTTTACATACCTTAACTTACATACGTAAGTTACATACATAGCTTAATGCTTGAAGACACGAGTTGGGAAAAAAATCTGCATTGTACTTCATGTATTAAGACCCTAGCTGAAAAATTCTGCTTTTTACAAAGTAACCAAGAGCTGTTGAGCATTACTAACGTACTTCCCGCTTCCCTGTGTCAAAGACAGTTTGATCCAAACTCTTGTATGATGTATTACAGATTTTTGTTCCTAAATGTCAGAGCTTTATTACTTAATCAATTATTTTCATTTTGTTGTAAGTAAGGTTATTTAAAATAATGATTTCTTGCATGCTGTGCTCTGAAAATTGATCACAAGTCTGACCTATCTGTCACTTTCATTACCTTTTGAAGTGGATTTTGCCAGTGAACTAAGTGGTTTCCTCTTTGGGTTTAAAGAGCAAAGGTGAATTCTTTGGCTTTCCATGTCAAGTCTGCAGACCTCACTATATTCCCTAGCTCTGCTTTCTGTGCTGACCAGACCCTGATCACTGTTTGTTTGTATGAACAAACTTACTGTCTGTGCACAGTGGCTACACAGACAGACTTTGCAAAGTGCAGCTGCAGCCAAGGACACTGAAGCTAAAGAGCAGTGCCCACTCTCTCCATTTCTGATTAGGGGTGACATAACCTCCTTAGTGTAAAATTACATAGATACTAGACAGCAGTGCCTGATTTGTAGACCAGCATCCCAATTGGCTCTCCTAAAAAATACATGTATCAGCTTCCCGTATTGAGCAGTTTTAATAAATAAAAGAACCTCAGTCTACATAAATGTTTACCCTGCAATTGCAGTGGAGCTTGTTAATTGTGATTGAAAAAAGATCCAGGCACTTCACGAAAGTCTATTATAAACAGTCCTTCAGTAGTTCACTTTCATTTCACTGGATAAATATGTCTTGGCCTATTTGAATCATATTCTCATGATCCAAACTTGTAGTAAATGCAAAGCAGGATGTGTAACTAAGTGTAACCAATAACAACATTTCCAGACTTAGAGCAGAAATCCAGACATGATCTGAAGTCAATCATATAATTTCTACTACTCTTACAAAATAGCTCTTTTTCTTTAAAGCATATAATGCTTTATAAAAATACCTATGAAAAGACACTAAACTGTTTTAAGAGTGACACTAGAACTCAAGGGTGATTCTAATGGGACCAAGTGAGAAGGAGGGATTGGCTGGTATTTGTCAAGCATCTCAAATCTCATAAGGTTTGACATGATCTTCTGTTCCCCCATCATCAGGACCATGTGCACACATATCCCCTTCCCATGATGTCATGTGCAGCTCCGCTTCACCACAGCTCTAGAAAAAACACTTTTTTCTGCTGTACTTTTCTTAAGTACATGTTAATATTTGTGTTCTCATCCAGAGGTCTTTTGAGAAAGACAGCAGACCATGGTCAATATGAATTCTAAGCTCTAAGGAATAGTGTCAAGATATTAGAGTAAGAGCAGCATAATATGCTGGAGAACCAAGAAGGTTACTTAAGGAAAAATAATAATATGGACATCATAATCAATTGATTTTAGAAGCCACGTTGAAGTATTTTCCAACTCCTTCATGTGAAAGACGATAAACATTCTTAGTGGTGAGTATTTAAACCTTGAACATAATCCTGACCACTAAACAATTTCATGGAGATAGAAGAAAACTAGAGTGTCCATAAATAGCATGTGGATGTGGCACACCTGAAGTAGGGCTGTAGAAATTTGATATGATGGAATTTTCCAGTAAAGGCCTGGATGTCTCATCAAATTGATGGTGCTATTTGTGAAGAGAACCCACTTTCAGAAACAGTATTATCTATTTTTATACTATATATAACTTAGTGTTGCATGGTATTAAAATAAAATTACAGTGTAACATATGTCTCACATCTCAGAAAAAGGTCTATTTGGGGCAATTCTTTAGATCTGAAATACTGCATAAAAACAGCTTTATTGGAATTTCCAGTTGTGGTTGACCAGATCAGTGGGTGTAATTGCCAACTTGTGAAAAAATAAATGATGATGTCATGACTTATTAATAAAGATATGGTTCAAATGAAGTGGTTTTTAGGAAAGCAGAGTGCAAAATTATGGACCTAGGAGATGGAACAAAGAGAACATCATAAGAAAACAGAGAATGGTGATTTTGCTCAGGCTGTCTTATATCCCTTTCATGCTCTGAGGAAGAATCTCTGTTCTTTTCCCAGTTCTTACCAGTCCTTGCTGTGTTTGAAGGATAAATCAATCATCCCACATGTCTTTCAGCACACAGCAACTGAGGGTCATGACTGTGTCTTCCAGGATTAATTTTGTTTTTATCTGCTGCTCTTCTTTGGGGCTCAACTGCTGTGCTCTGCAGCATCAGTAACATGATGGGTGATGCCAGGCCTTCCTGACTTAGCTTCCAAGCTTTTTCTTTAACAGAACTTTTAACAACTTTACATGGAGGATTGTCACTGTCTCTGAGGTTTCCTGAGCCTGAGATCCTCACAGCAGGAGGTATAGGTGGTTTAAAGTTCACGCTTTCCCAGCTGGTCACCAAAGAAAATTCAGGAGGCTGTTTTCTGAGGTTTTCAAGGTTGTTTCTTGTTTCTTATCTAAGAAACTCTTTCTCTAGCTAACAGCAGTCTGTCCAGCTTGAGATCCGAGGCACACTGCCTGCCCCTGGGGCAGGACTTACATTTTACACTATAAATTACGTACCTAATATTTAGAATTATTTCCAGTACGTGGCAATTTTATTACACTGTCCAATTCTGTCCCAGACCAATCCAGTAATGCCAACCTGGCACTTAGCATGGATGGCATGAAGAAGAAGAAAGAAAAAACATACCACACTCAAAATCCTCCATATTAGCTTCAAACCCCCTAATAGAAATATTTCTAAAAATGCACTTTTGCATTTTTTGGAATTTATCTAATTTATACTCTAATATTTTTTCGCTATTTGTAATTCTTCAAATAATGTTGGTAGATTTTTCCAGGCACTTAAATGCAGTCCCCAGGACCCCTGTGCTCCTTGCCAGGGCCTCTGAGACCCCTGGCAGGGGGGATCTCGAGGCATCCAGGGAAGCCAGGGGAACACCCTGGACTCCCACAAAAGATCTTTTTCTGTTTATCTGACAGGTCAGCGCCATCACTCACTGACAGCAGAGTGTCACTGAATTTTCTAGGAGTCTGAACATAGTTGAAAGATTGAAAGTTGATAGCAGATAAAGTATGGAAGTTTTGCTGAAGGGTGCAAATGCTTCACAAGCCTTATATTAGGAGACTTTTCCGTGTTTTAAAAAACTGGAAAATAATCACAATATAAAGATAAAGTGTGTGGAAACTTTTATATCATTCTTATGAGCTGCAGAAGAGGAAATTATATTTCCCTCCCTGTAAACCACACATGTAAATTGTGCTGAGTCTGAGCTTCAAAATACTAGACAGACTCTGTCAAATACAGAATCATATATGGAATCTGAAGAAGAAAGCATGGAAAGATTTAAGCATTGCAAATAACTTTTACAGTCTCATCAGGCAGGGTAGAAAATAATAATTATTAAAAACAAAAAAAAATGAAATTCCTGATGGGGCAGTACAAATTCAGGCTTAGAAGGAAAAAACTGAATATACACTGAATGGAATAGAAACACTCTGGAAGGCTCCCTTAAACAGTTTTTTATTCCTTCATGTGCCTTAGATTGCTCTCATTCTTAAAGGAGTATTTTCTGAGTTTATTTCATCACAAGCTGGCCTCTGTAGTCATTGGTTGTGCATTATCCTTTCCTTCCTTCCTTATTCTACAACAATTTCATCATAACGTTTTTGAATTTAAAAACGCATTGTTTGAATACTTGACATTTGATACTAACTAATTTCTTGTCCTCCCTCTTTCTGATGCACCTGCTCGATGTTATCAGAACTTTTATTGTTAGGGAAGGGTTTCACGTACATACTGTTCTCTCTATTGGAAGACTGAGAAAAGAAAGCAGCAGAGAGATTTCCCAGCTGCCTGATTTTTCATTGTAAAACCCAGAAGTAAATCCCCTACTTAAAAGCTGCAAATAATCTGTAATGAATCCATTAGAACAGATTCCTTTTGTGATGTGCAGATGTAGGTGCTGTTTGTCACTTGCTTAGGACTTGACCGTGCCATTCTTTGCCGCATTTTTAACTTATCTTTGCAAAACTGTCTGGCAAAATCTAAAAAGCAAGTATGAACTGAGAGATAAACTCTAGAAATTATAAAGTGTCGTGTTGTTATGCAGCATCTGAAGCAGATCTCAGTTTATCTGTAGTTATGTTTGAATGCATTATACTCTGAAGCTCATTATATGCCTGAAGCTTTTTTGCTGCTGCATCAGCCCCTTTTTAGCATCATTCTACTGACACAATCCTAAGTGTTTCTTCAATGTAGAAGAACAAGCCTTTGAAATAATTACAAAAGCTGAAGAGTATTGAGATTCTTATTACTTTAATATCTGATACATCCTCAATAAGAGGATTTTACATTTTACAGATATTTTTGCCACAACCCCATGCAGTGCTACAGGCTGGGGATGGTGTGGCTGCACAGGCAGAGAGGTACTGATGGACAGCTGGCTGAACATGAGCCAGCAGTGTGCCCTGGTGGCCAAGAAGGCTGATGGTCCCTGGCCTGTCTCAGGAATAGTGTGGCCAGCAGGAGCAGGGAGGTCATTCTTTCCTTGTACTTGGCACTGATGAGGCCACACCTTGAGTGCTGAGTCTCATTCTGAACCCTCAGTTCAGGGAGAACGTTGAGACACTTGAGCACGTCCAGAGGAGGAAACAAGGCTGGTGAGGGTCTCAGAACACAAATCCTCTATGGAATGGCTGAGGGAGCTGGGGTTTTTCAGTTTGGAAAAAGAAGACTCAGAGGTGACCGTATCACTCTCTACAATTTCCTGAAAGATGGTTGTGGTCAGATGAGGATTGGTCTTTTTCATCAGGCAGCAAAAGACAGAATGAGAGGATACAATATGCAGCTGCATCAAGGGAAAATTAGGTTAGATACCAGGAAAAAAATTTTAACTGAAAGAGTGCTAATGTACGGGATGGGCCGGTTCCAGGAGGTGCTGGAGTCACCATACCTGGATGTGTTTAGAACAAGACTGCATGTGGCACTCGGTGCCAGAGGAGATCGAGCATGGGCTGGACTCGATGATCTTGAAGATCTCTTCCAACCTAGTCAATCTGTGAATTCTCTGACAATCTTATATAGGGAAAACCTGGTCAAATCATGGCTCATGTTGGCTACTTTAGCTAAGGAGGAAAGGACTGGGGAAAAGAGACTCAGCTGAATTCAAGGTAGAAATACAAGTTGTAGAACTTTGTATATATTCTGTGCTTATATGGTAGTGTATAGTGATTTGTTAAACTATGCTTATTACTATTGAAAAGTATGGAACTGAAGAAAGCCTGACTGTTTCCAAAGGCCAGGCTTCTACATTCAAGTGGCTCTCTTTTGCATCTGCCTGGGGACTCCGTGTCACTACGGACCCTCACCTTACACCCAACACATAAGGATCTCTGTGGGTTGAGTCACCAGCAAAGTGAGCTAAGCCTGGGACCATTTTTCCATGGGTGAGCAGAGTTGATTTCCAGAGGAGCTGCATGCACTTGATCCCTCCAGGCACCCAATT